>NW_004955514.1:4212871-4284908 GCF_000276665.1 Chinchilla lanigera
GGCTGCCGGGGCCTGGCGGCAGCGAGGACACAGCCAGCGACGTGAGCGAGCCCTCGGGCTCAGCCGTCAGCTCCCCCGGCGACCGCGACGAGCGGCCCCCCGCTCTGCGCATCCGCTGCCCCGCGCCCCGCGACCTGCCGCTCGGCCGGGACAATGGCCAGGTACTGTCCGGGCGCGGGTGGGCCAGGCACGGGGGGCGGGGCCCTCGGGACCCTGGACTTGAGCACTACCGGGTCCAGGTACTGGGAGCGCGAGGGCAAAGGAACAGCCCCTCCCCCACTTCCCCATGTAGGAGGATCAAGGATGTTGTGCAACTCCGCAGGGCTGGCCCGCATCGTCCGCGGGAGCCCTAAAGGACCCTCGAGGTCCAGCGGCCGCTGCTGTTCTGCAGAGGGAGAGCAAGGGCCTGAGAAGGGAAGTTGTCTAAAGCAGCCGCATGGGCCCTTCAAGGGACCTCTGCGATGAACTGAACCCAGGGCTCCTCGATTCTCTGAAAAGAGGGGAAGGGCCGTCCAGCATTTGGCCGTCCGTCTGTCCACCTACTCAGTCACTGTGGAGCGTGTAACTGCGGACCCAGCGCTGGGAGAGTTCCGTGACTTGCCGTGGTCACACAGCTTTCATGTGGAAAGAGAGGTTCCCGAGGGCGCCTCTCGTGCTTTCAGGGGGAGGGTTTGGCTAAGGATGTAGGTCACCGGGTAGTTGGAGCCCGCACCCGCAAGTGCTGACGTCTTCAAGGCATGCCCCCGAGTCGCAGAGCACAGTGCACGGCACTACCCTGCAGAGCGAGTTGGAGTAGGGCTGGGATTTGAACCCCCAGCCTCACGCTCGCACCTGGAGAGTTTCCCCCTTCTCAAGGCGGGGTGGGGGCGGGGCATGAGGGGAAGGAATACTCCTAGGGTCTTCTCCCTGAGCTAGAGGTTCCCGAGGACCTGGAGTACGGTGGATGGATGGCAGAGCCATGGGATGGAAGGCTGGGGGTCAGGGTCAGGTGCCGGGACAAGGAGGCTGGAGCACCCGCGGGTGGCTGAGCTTTGTGCTTGTTCCAGCACTCAGGGTTCCAGTGCGGCTGGGTTCCTAGCTAAGTCACCCGGCCCCACCCTCCAGAAGTTCCCAGGCTGGGATGAGTGACAGATCCCTTGCGAGAATTAAATCCTTTAGTACCGTTAGGTAGCAAGCACTCAATAAATGTTTTGCTGTTGAGTTTTATTATTACCATTATCATTTTAACTAATCATTCTCCCCTTAAGTGCTATCAGAGGCATAACATGAACCTGGAGGGAGGAAAGACTTGCTCTTGCTGGAAATCGGAGAGGGCTTCCTGGGGGCGCTGGAGCCTGGCCGGCTTGTGGCTGGAGTTCTCCCGCGGGTCGGCATGGTGCGCCGCCCGCGCTGACTCCTGGGAGCTCTCCGCGGTCCTGAACGCGAGGCCCGGGGGTGGGGGTGCGTCTAAGAGAGGGCGTGGAGTCCAGTCTCCTCCTCCCACCCCTTCTTTAACTCGCTCTGCTACTCCTCTTCTCGGGTGGTCCGACCACCCTGAGATCCTGCTCCACCGGGAGGCCGCAGGGCCTTGGGCGGAAGTGCCGGGGAGCCAGTCAAGCGTTTCGCCCTGCTAACCCCCGGGATCTCCACCTGCGAGGGTGGGCAGCCCTCTCTCTTCCTCCCTCGAGGCGTGGCGAAGCAGCCGGGAGGCGAGAGCGCTTTGTGCAGGGCGGGAGCTGTCCGCGAGGCGCGTCTCTGCCTGGGCTGTAGCCAGTGTCGCCAGCGCCACCGTGGCCCCTGGGCTCTACCCAGTGTTCCTCAGGGTGCGCGGGTCTCTTCGCCTCTCCCGACTCCCGCGCCCCTGCTCTTTCCTGTCCAGCTCCGTTCCCCTCTGCCCTTTCTCTGTGGTTTCTTAGGGACTGGACAAAGGTGGCGTCTCGGGAGCTCAGAGGGTTTGGAAAGCACCCTGGGTTCGGGACGAAGGCGCGGAGGGGCTCGCGGACCCCAGGAGGAAGCATTTTACTTTCTGAGAACCGAGTGGCCGCAGGTTTGGGTTTCCGAGTGTTCTGGGGCGAGCCTCTCCAGTCCAGCGCTTCTCTGGCGGCGCCCCAGCCCCTCCCCCGCCCGCCAGGCTCGGCCCGGGGAGGAGGGAGGAGGGGTTACTGGGGCGCAGGCGCGCCGTCGGCGGCTCTGGAGGCTGAGCCGCTGCGGCGCTTTGTAGCCGCGAAGTCTGCTTGGGAGCAGCGATCTGTTTGGCCAGCCCGGAGCAGGTGCTCCTCCCCTTAATTCGCACTTGGCCCTGTCTCCAACCCCAGCTTTTCTTCCCGGATCGCGAGTCTGACTCCAGGCAAGGCGCGGGCCCCGGAACCAGAGCGTGTGGAGCAGTCTCGGAGGACCCCGTTCCCACCTGAATTTGCGGTCATTCGGGAGACCCTCAGGTCCAGCACAGAACTGGGCTCGGTGACTGAGTGTAGGAACACCTAGACTTGTGGGCGGAGACATAGCTTGCAGATTCTGCTCTGCCTATGCGTTCTGCCCCGGGCACATAAATTTATCTCTCTAAACCTGTTTTTCATCTGTGAAATGAGGACAGCATGGCCGGTGTTCCTGGTTGTGCTATGGGGACGTACAACCCCAGTCCATTTTAAGACTGAATCTCCTGTGTGGCCTGGAGACCTGGGCTAGGGCACTGACCACACTAATGGAATCCGGATTCCGGCTCTCAACCAGCGTGCGGAGGGGCTTTACCAAGCCGGGCCCACCCTCCCTCGGGGTGGCAACTTGAAAGCAGAGGAGATGGGTCCTCTTGCAGGGCCCCTCGGTTTGGATTTTGCAGGCAGAAAATGGGCAGAGAAGCGGAGGGAAGGGTGGTGCTTTATTCTGTCTGATGATTGGGGGCCCCTGTCCAGTCCTCTCGGGGCTCCCTGGGGCGCCCCCTTTCCCTCCTCTGTGTCTTTTCTCCTCTCTTAGGAAATCCATCAGGCGGCGTCCTGGCTTCCTGCCCACCCCTTTGGGGCACCATCTGGGTCAGGGGTCCCTGGGGCTGGAGAGCACCCCTCCAACAGGCAGGGCATCCCATTCCTCCTCCTCAGGCCCGCAGGGCTGTGGGGCCGCCGTGCTAATGGTCTCACCTCCCAAGCACTCACTGTCTGGTGGGCAGGTCTGGGGGGACCAGTGGCCCCATGCGAGGCTGCCGGCGGGCCAAAGCTCGACTGGGGCCTTGCCTTTCTTGTCCGCCGCATCCCCTCTGCCTGGAGTCCTCCTAAAGCCGGCTCGGAGACGGGGTGGGGACGGGGCGGGAGAGGCTCCGGGGAGAAGAGCCCGAGGGCGCGGGATGAATAACCTTTTGTCTAGGGTAGGGCATTCAGGGAGAAGGGCCAGCCCGAATAAAGGCTTGGAGCAGGCGAGGGAAAGGGCTTGGTCCATTCAGGGAGTGGCGGAGCGGACTAGAGGAGGCTGTGGAAGGAGTGGCCGGAGGGGGGCGGTCGCTGCGCGCTGTGCCGGAGGGCGGAGAGCGCTCCCGGCATCTTGGGCGGGTCCCCATTCGAGGCCACACCGCCTTCCCCGCACAGGTGCCCGCGAGGCCCTTGCGCTGAGGGTCGCACCTGTGTGGCCCCGTCCGGCCACCAGAAAGCTGTTTCCTGCGTTTCCAAAGCGCTTCCCGAAAAGCACCCCTCCCTTTCGGGGGAGCGCGGCCCGGGCCCGGCGAGGGCGCGCGCGCCGGCGGGCGGGGCGGGCGGGGGTCGGAAGGGAAGCGCTTCCTGGTTCGAGCGGAGAGGGGCGAATCGGGCTCGGAGGCCGCCGCGGGAGGAGCTGTCTGTCTGCAGCCCCCTCCTCCCGCCCTGCCTCCTCCTCCTCCCGCCCTGCGCCGAGCCGCGCGGTGCTGGCAGCTAGCTGAGCGCGGGCCACAGCCGGGCATCCGCGCGTGGGCACCCGCGCGCGCCGAGCTTCGTGCGCCTCCCTCCATAGTCCCCCGGCCTTTGTCACCGTGCCTGCGGGGCCAAGCCACAGCGCGATCCAGAGAGGCCAGCGGCCGGGCGGTGGGGCCAGAGGGACCATGTCCTACCAGGGCAAGAAGAGCATCCCGCACATCACGGTAAGCGGCCCCCACCCGCTGCCGCGCCTGGTGGCGTGGGGGTGGTCGCCGCCGTCGGGGTCCAGATGCACGGGTGGGGCGGGGAGGGACGCCTGGGAGGCTTCCCGCGTCTCCCGCGGGCGGGGCGGGGCCGGTCTGGGCTTGGCCGCCCCCTCCCCCAGCCTCTGGGGACAATGGGGGGGCGCGGGCGGGGCGGGGCCGGAGCCTCGGGTCCCTCTCCCCACGGGCGTGCGGCCCCCTCCCCCACGGGATGCGCGGGGGTTGGGGGGATGGCTTGGCCAGCGAGGTTGCTGAGCTGAACAAAAGAGGGAGGGGCGCGGGGTCCGAACCCCCTCCCTCGCCCTCGCACTGGGTGGGGAGGGTGCGGCGAGCGCGCGGCCCCAGCACCTCCGCCCCTTGCCGAGGAAGGGAAGAGGTGAACCTCGGCTCCCGCTCCCGCCTCTGCCGTTGGTGGAAGTCCAGACCCGGCAGCGCCATGATGGAAGCGCGTTCCCACCCCTCGTCGCAGCTCTGAACAGCCTCCCGGGCGACCGTGGTGGCAGTGACCCTGGAAGGGTTAACCGGCTGAGGCTGGACCGCCCAGTGTGGGGACCACGCTGCGGGCTGAGCAGTCGGGCTGCGTCCCTGGGTGTGGTCGGAAACAAAGGAGCCCCAGTCTTTAGGCTTTGTCTCGGCGGGGAGCTGAGGGCGAAGCGGTCAGGGCCGGAGGCCCACACCCGGTTCCCCAGCTGGCGTGAATCCAGCAGACCGGCGCCCAGGGATGCCCTGCACCCGCGCAGAGGGTGCCCCTCAGGCTGTTCGGGAGTGGTGGAATTCCCCAGGGTGACTCCTGCCCTGTGAAGGTGCAGACCCGGCATGCTTTCTGATGCACACTTGTGGCTGGCTGGGGACCTGCCAGAGGGCAGCCTTGGGTCAGGGGGCGGACCTGACATTTTCCACACACCTGCCCAGGGCAGTGCAACCCTTGTTTTTTGAGGGAAACCTTGTCAGCTTGAAGCACCCAGTGGTTGGACCGTGGGTGGGGTATAGGTGAGGGAGAGGCTACGGGGGACCTTGGTCCCTGCCTCCCCTTCTCTCCCTTGTGTCCATCCCAACTACTTTGGGCTAGGCCTTGAGCTGGTGACTCTCTCCTGGTCATGGACAATCCTGTTCAAGGTGTGACCTGGTGCTGGGGATGCCATCTATATCTCTCTGCTCTCCCCCTTGAGACACACGGCCAATTTGTAAACAGTTGGCAAAGAATCCATGGAAGAAATGTGGTAACCGCAGGCCAGGCAATGCGGGAAGAAAGCATCCCTCTCTTGGGGCCCTCTAACCTTGTTCTCTGGGAGAGCTGAGGCCAGTGATGGATTTGGGGGTGATACACGGACCACCGGGGCAGGAGCCCTGGGCTCCTTGAGGCTGTGTGCCACGGCAGGTCTGTGCCCTTCAGGATGCCAGTTTCCCAGATGGAGGATTAACAGATGGTCCTGGGAGGCAGGTCTGTGGGAATGCTGCCCTTGAGTGGTACAGTTCTCAGCCCGCCCAGCCTCGGTGCCCTCCCTGCGTGGCCCTCTGCCGTGGAGATGAGCTGCCCAGGCTTCTGCACTGGATGGCTTGGGACCTCTCTGTACTTGGTGTCTGAGAGCCTCGGCATCCTCTGCTGCCCTGACAGCTTTAGGTGTGTTGGGCGCAGCTGCCCTGGAGGGCTGCAGAGCTGATCTTGCTTGGGTCTGTCGCAGGAAGCAAGAGGCCTCCCCGTGGGTGAGGGAGACCATAGGGATGGCCCCATAAGCGCGGAGGAGGCATGCTGAAGATTATGTGTAACCCAGAAGGGGGCCCTGGAGGAGGCGTGGTGTTCATTTGGTTCACACTGCCCATCCCAGTGGGAAAGATCTGTGATTTTAAGGAGAAAACAAAAATCCAGACGGGATCAACTTGGATGGGGCTACTTTGTGGACCCTTCAGCTGCCCGGGGGCCTTTTGCTAATAATGCACATGTGACAGGGAGCAGATTCTCTATAAATGCCTTTATGGCTTTCCAAATCCTGCACCCCTAGCCTGTCCTACAGCAGCTATGGGTGCGTTAACAGTAATGGTGAGCATGGTGCTGGGCTCTGGGAAAGGACTGGCCTCAACCTTGCCCTTGCAGACTTGGCAGAGACTGACATCGAAGCCCAGAATGGCCACGAGGGGTGGGGAAGTGCAGGGGGCTGGCAGAGGCCCCAGCAGTTTACTGTATTCTGAGAGGCAGAGGGGACAGAGCAAGGTGTGGAGAGCCAGGCTTCGGGTGGCACAGTGGGAGACTGAGGAAGGTCTGTACTGTGGACCCTGCCCTTGGCCCTGTGTGCACCCTGCAGTGAGAGCAAGCCCTGCACCCCGTGGAGAGAGCTGGGGTGTTAGGGTGAAGATGCGGTTCCCAGGAACAAGTGGAGGGGAGTTGGCTGTCACCCTGGTCCCACTGGCTGGTTGCTGGATCAGTCGCTCTGCCCTCTGAGTCTCTGCTGTCCCATTTGAATACGAGGAAGAAGATCCCAGCTTCTCCAGGTTCCTAGATTCCCAGAATCCCCCACGGGAATACTAATGTAGGGTGGAGAAGGGGTTCCAGGTGGGTGCAGTGTGGACAAAGGCCCTGAGGCAGACAGGCTGAATTAGGAAACCGTCTGCTCAGGTTGTGGTGGCCGTGGAGGTTTTTTCTCTTCTCTCCTCTTCATCCCGTTGCTGAGGACATGGACCAGCTGGGCAGAGAATGAGGGAAGGAAAAGCACGAACACAGCTTTTGCCCCCAAGGACTGTTTAAAATATTGATGAAGCTCTCTTTCATGTGTAGCTTTTTTTTTAGTGAATGGCACTGCTGGGGATTAACTTTGCTGAAGCTATTTCTAGGTGCCCACTGCACATAAGCAAGTAGGACATCCTGGGTGTGGCTCTGGGCAAACAAAGGCACATGGCTTTGTGGCCCTGCAGAAGTACCTGGCTCCAAATGGAGCCACCAGAGGAGGAAGCCTACTCAGTTGTGTGTGTGTGTGAGAAGTTTGTACTCCACTGTAGTTACAGCTAATAGTGTTCCAAATAGGGCCTTGGGAGCACTGATTACGCCTGCTCTTGCACAGATCCCAGCCTTCAGAATGACTTCCTGGATCTCTGACTTGCTTCTCAGACCTTGTTGTAAGGAAGGCAGCTGGGATGGATCATCCTTGTTTTCCAGACGTGGCCCGAGGTTCGAAGACACCTAGTAGCTCATCAAAGTCTTACTGGGGGCTGTGGGGTAGAATCCACATTCAAGTTCACTTTTCCTGCTTAGAAAAGCACTGTTTACTGTATTTGTAAATGCGTGTGCGTCTGGTGTGTGATGTGTGTTTGTGTTCACAGACGTGTGGGTGTTAATCAAATAGGGACAGTGAGCAGGAAAGAAAGATCATTCAGTAGGACTTGCATCCGGCTGACTTAGTTTCTCTAAGGTGCAGACGTACGGGAAACGCTGGGAGGCCTGGTGTGTTTCCTCCCGGGGGCGCGTTCTGTGTTCTGCCTGATGTGGGTTTCATTCTCCTCTGCACAAAGGAGCTGAGGTGCCTGCAGCCGCGTGACGTGTCGTGGACACTGTGAAGTCAGGTGGAGGTTGAAAGGCACAGCACAGAGCAAATCTGCCTGTGCTCAGGACACCGCAAGGGCAGTGATCAGACATGACCCTGACTCAGAGCTTCTGTCATCTGGCACAGAGAAGAAAATCCCCAGATCAGTGAGAAAGAAGTGGGCCATATTCTAAGAGAACATTTTTTGTTTAAGTCAAATTCTTAAAAGTGTCTCAGAGGGAGCATTAAAGATGCCGAGTATGACATCTCTCACAGCACAGTTGTGCAGCTGCAGCCCCCCCCGTGCCTGTTTCTTGTAATGAGCTTTGTCAAGCCTTAAGGCATGGAACGCATACCTGAGTGTGTCAGGTGCACTGTCAGTGACAGGTCATAGTTTCTTGCTCCAAACTTTTTCCTCCTTTTCCCCAGTCTTTGAGGAAATGAAAATTTAGAGTTTCAGCTAACCAACAAGCATTGGCCACGTACCTTTTGCATTCTTTGAACTGTGCAAGGTCCCTAGGAGCTTGTAGTGTGCACACAGGAAACACACGAAGGATGGCTAAAGGACAAACCACATCAGAGCACAGGAGAAACTCAGGAGAGAGGACCCAGCATGGGCAGAAACTTGGAGCTGGCTTCACTGGGTACAGAGGGTGGTACCAGCTCAGTGCTGAATGCTGGAGAGGGGGAGCACTTGGGGCAGTGGGGACACCAGCGAAGGGACCTGGGCTTAGGAGGAGGATGACCAAAGGACAGTGAGAGTCCCCACACAGCTAAATCAGAAGGGGAAGCACTTGGGAGAAATTTGAATGGGTGGAAAGGTGGATGGGCAGATTCTGTAGGGCTTTGGAAAGCAGGCAGGATGTACCCAAGCTGATGGGAAGGACATGTGTGTTCTAACCCTGGCTTGGGCTTTACTGAGTTACTTGATCCTGAGCAAGTGAAAGAGTTGGATTATTCAGTTCCAAGGTATAGGACACTCTGACTTTTACCTGAGAGTCTCAGGGAGCCTCTAGAAGTTCCGAAGTTGGGAGGAAGTGGCATGGAAGAATGTGGATTCTGAAGTCACACTATGGGTTTGTCATGGGAAACAGGAAGCAGGGCAAGCACTCAAGTCTGAAATCAAGCAACCAAGTTCCAATAATTAGGGCAAGCCATTTATTCCCTCTGCATCAGTTTTGTCCACACAAATTTATGTTTGTAAAATGGGAAGAATAATACTAGTTCATTGGATTTTTTCCCCCTGAAAAGTAAATGATAACATACATGAAATTCTTACAATAAAGCACACAGTAAGTGCAATGTGAGATAGCACTGTTGTTACACCGGGACACTGCATTAACTTTGTTCCCTCGCACACAACCACAAGATCTCAACAGCTTGTGTTTGCTTCTTGTTGTGCTGCATGAGGCTGTGGGTGGCTGTACCTTTGGCCGTGGCTGGTGGCGGGTGGTGGGTCTGTTGAATGTGTCACCTCATTTTGAGACCCAGGTGGAAGGAAGAGAAGAGCACAAGACACTGGCAGCAACCTGAGATGTCATCAGGAATTTCTTCTCAAATATGGCCTGTTTCATATCTGGTCATAGTCCACTGGTCAAAGTGAGTCTGGTATCCCGGTCTTATCAATGTAGAGAGACCCGGAGTGAGTCTTTCTGGAGGAGCTGTGAGGATCACATGCAGAAGTTCCGGCACGTAAGGACCAAGAAGCACCTACTGTAGCTGATGCCGAGGTGGTCAGGAAGTGTAGGCGTGAGAAGGGAAGAGAGGCCCAGATTTGGTTAAGATAACTGAAAACTAGGAAAATGCAAGCCACTCCAGCAGCAGGCTCTGAGCCTGCACACGGGTATGTGGGTGAAATCCTCTCCAGATGTGCTGTGCAAAGCTGATCATCGTGCAGTTTGTCACAACCAAGTTTGCAACATGGCTTTAGCAACATCTGTCAGAGGCAGCCCAGTGCACCCACAACCGGGAGGTGCTGAGTTCTAGTCTAATTTGCTGTGAGTAAAGAGGAGCTCAAGCCCTGGAAAGGGGACTTCGGAGGACTTTGCCCCTGAGCTTTTAAGAGAACAAGGTCAGGGCACTGGACAGCGCTGTGGTGCTGAAGAGTGAACTAGTGTGGTCAGAACTGGTGGCGAACCTATGGCACTCGTGCCTCCGTGGGCCGTTTGTTATCATTGATGTTCTGAAAGGTTTGCCATCAGTGGGCTGGGAGCGGCTCAGGGACACTATGGGAAGGAGGGCATGGTCGTGGTTGTGGACTTCATTGTTGCTGTTTGGTCTTTAAACCCTTTAAGGCTGCTGCCAAGGTTTATACTATGTGAAGTATTCTTTGCCCTGGAGAGATGTAATAACCAAATCATGACTTTGCTCAGGAAGAGACAGCTTGAATTAATTTGCATGGTTGTGGGTGGGCTCGATGCTGGGGTGCTTTGCAGAGAAGATGAAGTAGAAAACAGGAGCAAGCTGGTAAGTGGAGGAAAGTGACGGGCATGGAGGTAGGGGTTGCAGCCCCACGCTTCTTCCTCGGACCTGTGCTGCTGTGGGCTTGTAGAGCTTCCTCCCGGACTAGACTCAGCTTCTGCGGCTGGGATCCTGAGCACTCCCACCTCGGCATCTGTGGTTCATCTGTCCATCTGCTGCACTCGAGCCTGAACTCGTGGAGGGCTGGGACTTGTCTGTCCTCAGCCCCCTGGGGGCACTCTTACACGCCTGCACACCCGTGACTCACAGCAGGGGCTCCATACCGTGGGACTGCATGAATGAAGCTGAGACTGTGAACTGTGCTTTGTGGTTGAGTGAGGGTTTAGCCACACCTGCATTTGGCCTTCCTCAGCAAGCTCATCTGTAGCTTCAGTGTTTAGGTAGCTTCCAGCCAGGGGAGCTGGGGGTGGCAGGAAGGCTTTGGTGCTCAAAGAAGCGAAGGAAGGGTAAGGTTCTTAGGTGGAACTTTGGCATTGGGGAGATGACAGACTGAGGGACCACAAAAGTGTTTCTTCCTTCCAAGGGACTCTCTTTTCCAAAACTGACCCAGTTCTCTATCCTCATCAGGCATGCTTTACAGGTAGAGTGTTTGGAGTTTCCTTTCCTTTTCTTTTTTTAAGTTTTTTTTTTTTTTGCTATACTTTATGTCTTACTTTTCTTCACTGAGACATCATATCTTCACACCCACAATTTAAAACAGGAAAATGTATTTTGGCTCACAGTTTGTAGAGGTTTGAGTCCAAAGGAGGCTGGATGCAAGGCAGGGTGGTGTGGACAGAGGGGCATCACAGAGGAGGAACAGTCCATAGCAGGGCAGGCAGGAGGCAGAGAAAAACCAAGGGAGAAGAAAGGGGACAGAGCTTTCCAGGCTGCACCCTAGTGGCCCACCTCCTTCAACCAGGCTTCACCTCCTAATGTCACTTTGAGCTGTAAACTCATCAGTGGGCTAGTTGCCACCCCGTCATCCAAGTGTCTCTCAAAAGCCCCACCTACAAGTGCATGAGGCTTTGGGGGGAACATCTAGATATAAACGGTAACACTTTATTTCTGCACGTGGAACACAAAAATAGTAAAAGGTTTAATGATTGGGTGCCACTTTTTAACATGGTTTAAAACTTTCTAGTGTCATAAACTTCTTTGAGAAACTGATAAAAAGCAGTGGGATTTTTTTTTTGTGCTTCCTCAAACATCTGAACACAGAAGATGGGGCACACAGTATTGGATTTCATAGGCTACTCACTCTTTAGTGCATGCAGCACTTTTCCGTGTTATCTCACACAATCCTCAGAAGTTGGTACCTTGACTGGTTCCTTTTGCAGTTGATGAGACTGTTGCTTACTGAGATAAGACCCTCACCAGAGGCCACATGGGTAGGAGGCTGCAGGAATGAGCTGGCGTCCTGGTGTCGAGTGGAGGATCTCACACTCTCCTGGGATGTGAGATGTAAAAATGAGCTGGGAGTAAGTGCTAAGCACAGCTGCAGGCTTCCTGCTGTGCAAACTCAGGAATCACGTGGAATCATGTGGTCCTGGAGTCAGGACACTGGCTGTGTCGGAGGAGGCGGAAGTCAGTGGGCACAGTGCACTGGGCAGGCAGTCAGGCCACAGGAAGGCTGTGCTGAAGGCACAGGGCTGTTTAGGGAGCCAGAGAACAGTGGGAGTGGATGAATATAGGAGTCATGGCCGAGAAAGGGCAAGGTAAGGCCTGCAGGAGTCTAAGAAGATGCACGTTGTCCTACAGGGAGGAAAAACCAGTGACCAGTTTTGAACACAGGTATAGCATGGTTGCATTTGTGTTTCAGAAAAGTCACTCTGGCTGTCATGTGCAGGGAGCCAGGTGGTGAGGGCTGCCCTGGGGAGGTGCAGGGGAAGGTGGGAATCAGCTGATGGTTGTGAGAGCAGGTGCAGCATGACCTGGCAGAGCTTCAAGTTTGAAGTGTGCTGTCTTCACAGTGCAGGGGTTGGAAGGGTTGGAAGTTCAGTCCCCGTACAGCAGTGTGGGGAAGCAGAGCCCAAGGTGAGGTGTTGTTGAAGGTTCACAGATTCACCCTCATAAGCGGATGAATGTGGTCATTGTGGGGCTGCATTCATTCACGCAAGAGTGAGCTGTTTCAACAGTGACTTCCACCCCTCTGCCTCTTGACTATGTGCTCTCCTGCTCTGCTGGTCTGGAGGACATGATGCAAAGGTCACAGATGCCGGCACCATGCTTTCAAATGCTCCAAACCTCTGTAGCCATGAGCTGAATAAACATGTACTGTTTATAAAGTCTCCAGTCTCAGGTGTTCTGTTACAGCAAGCAAAATGGACCAAGACACGGTGTTTGAAGTTAGAGAGAAGGGGAAGGTGAAACTAAGCATTTTAATAAGATTTAGCAAGGATTTTTTTTTTTTTTTTTTAAAGCATCTGTTCTCAGTGCTGTCCAAGTTTTAATCACTGGATTTCCAAAATCCCTTGCTGTCACAGATGGGAAACTGACGAGATCGGGCATGTTCAGGGTGGTGTGGCCGTAGACCAGATGGGAAGCTGAAACACGGAGGCGAGCTTGTCCATGTTGCAGGGTCAGGAGGCGGGGCCCGTGTGGAGCCTGGCTCTCTGGCCCTGTGTGGTGTTCTTAGCCACACTGCCTCTTGCGTACATGAGTGTTCAGTGAGATGCTAGGTGTGAAGGCAGCTGGCCCACTGGAGGCATTGCCTGTGTTGGGTCAACTAGGAAAATATTATGCACTGTTGTACCGTGCAAAGTCTGTCCAAGCTTTCAGAACCTTTTGGGTGGACACTGTATATACCAGGCCCAGCCAGCTTCCAGTCCTGGCCCCACCACCTCTGGGCTGTGTGTTCTTGAGAAATCCCTTCAGCACTCAGTCTCCTCATTGGTAGCAGTGGTGCTCCTGTCCTGAGGAAGGGGATTTAAGGATGAAAGTGAAAAACCCATGTAATGCAGAGCTGATCCTTAGTCTGAGTGTGATTTGGGTGAAGGCGAAGCCATTCTGTTTGGGTTTCTTCCTGTGAGACAAGAAGCAGAGACTGGAGGATGAAGAAACGGCTGTGGATGTAGATGTGGAGAGCGCTAGCACCACCCTCCCTCGGGCAAATCGAAGGCCCTGCCAATCCTGAGGTTGTGAGAGAAATGTGTTATTTTAAAAGTCAAGTCATTCATTGGGGACTATTTCCTGACCACCTACAGGTGTGAGGGGGCCTCAGATCCTGATGTGATAGCTGCAGTTGTCATGGAAACAGGCGTGCATCCCTGGAGGTGGCTTTCATTTCTAATTCATCAAAAAGGAAAAGGCACTGTGCCCCCACCCAGGCAAGGGGAGGGTAGTGTGTTAAATTAGAATTAACCTCATACCTATAGCCACTTCCTGGGTTGCTTTCATGATGATGTGGCAGCTCCAGACTGGCAGGCTGTCCCCTGGGGCAGAGTCAGAAGCATCTGGGACACTTTTCTGTGAACAAGTGTGAGTGTGCATCTGGGCTGTATGGCTGGGCTTGCTTTTGCAAGGAGGGTGAGTAGGCAATCAGTGGGGGACCCTAGGATGTGGTGTGGGGGAGACTGGTTTGTAAGCTTAGAACCCAGGTCACTTAAGCTTGTAAAACCTCTGAAATATGCAATTCTTGTGGCTCCTGGTCCACAGCCTCCATAGTGTATCAGTTCAGTCTGATGCAGTAGTGCTGCATAACAAACACCCCCCTCCAAATTCTGGATAACAGCAACAGATAATTATTTACAGCTTCAAGGTCTGTGGGTGGCAGAGGCTTAGTGGAGCTCAGCTACAATTGTCTTCAGCTTCTGTTTGAGTTCAGTGTGTGCCTGTAACTGTTACTCCTGATGTGACCACTTCATTAGATTAAGAAACGTCAGGCAGATAGTAGAGCAGTTCTGGGTGTGTCTGAGTGTGTTGCAGGGGTGTGACCTTGTTTGGAGTCTACCTAGCTCTTGTTCTCTAGCTGTAGTCCCCATTGCTCTGCTGCACCATTCTCCCATGATGCTCTTGTGTTGGAGCCAGCTCACCATGAATTGAATCTCCTGAAGCTGTGATCCAAATCAACCTCCTCTTTATGTTGTTGGTATTATGTTGCAGAGACAGGAAAGCGGGCTGATACAGCTCACTGTCTCTTTGGAGTGCCATTCTTTGGCACATGTAGTTTTCATGGGGTGGGGACAGATTTCCAAGAGGGAAAGCTGAAACCCATCTGCCACTTAAAGCTTGTGCAGGAACTGGTGCCCTCATAGCTTCTTCTCCTGTGGGTCAGAGTAATTTACATAGCACATCTGCAGTTACTGGGGCAGGCAGCTGCAGTGTACCTGCCTTGGAGCATGGCAAAGACATTGTACATAAATGACACAGCCTGTCACAGAGAGCCCGCATCAACATTACTTGGGTGTGATTGTCAGTGTACATTCCAAGCTTGTAGCGCAGATCTGGTAAATGGAAATATGGATAAAGATACCTGATGTGGAGTTAACACAAGACAGTCCCAGGGCAGTCACTGTGAGGACCAGCTCAGCCATGGTGCCATGCTGTGTGTTGTGCATGTGTGAGTGGGGATGCCTGTCTATCCTACTGAATCTGAGCTGCAGATGTGAGCTCTGGTGTCACTGGCTTGTAGAGTTTTAAGGATCAAAGAATCCAAAATTCACCTTCACATTTTTCTTTGTCTTAAGGGAAAGTGGTTTGGATTTCACCCACATTCAGTGTACGGTCTGGTACGTTGCCCCTGAGATGAGGCTTCCCCAGTCCTTTCCAGGTCATTTCCGTGTTTGCCCTTTGGAAAGGAAGGTTTTTGCTTTTGGTTTTTGAATATTTCCAGAATCAATTGGTCATTTAATCACCCTGGGCTTTCTTCCATTTTCTGTCTATAGATCTGGCAGCCTCGTCAGAGTCTGTGATCTTTTGTTGACCTTTGTTCATTGGCCCCAGATTCCAATCTCTGCATTAGTGGGTGTCATAGGGAACTTAGGGTCATGCCTCACCCAGACTTCCTGGGGAGGGAAAATTAAAGCGTGGAAGGGGTGATGATGAGACCTAAAGTACTGGAAGCCAGCTACACCCATGGTGGGAAGTGTCCTAACTGTGTAGGCTCTGTGGGGATGCAATAGCAGTGCCAGTGTGTTTCAGGACCACGGACAGCCCCCCTGCTCACCTAAAGCTCCACACCTGGGGCTTTCAAAACGTTGACAAACGCCCTGGTCTCGAAGCTCTGGTGTGTTTAAATGAAAGAAATTTCTACAGTAAGAGGCGTGTTGCTGTTCATTCCCCTCAGAGTACTTCTGGCTCGAACACACTTACCCCTTTGTTCTTGCCACTCTCTGCAAGGAGGTCTGGAAGTCTCTTTCCTGAGTGTCTTCAGTTGGGCTGTTGTGGCTGCGTCCAGGTCTGAACTGATTCAGAGCAGGTCCCTTTCACGGTCATTCGGCTTTGGGAAAGAGCCAGAGGTTGGATGGAGCCAGATCCGGTGAACAGGGTGGATGGGGACACACTGCTAGGTTTTTTCGAGCTGCCCTTCTGTGAGATGGCACTCAGCAGCAGCAGTGACCATATTTTTGATCACACCTCAGAAAGACACTCATGAAAGAGAACTTCTTGAACTGCTTTGGAAAGTGGCAGGAACGATGGGAAAAGTGTGTTCAAAGTGAGGGGAGGGCTTTGAGGGGGCTTGATAGTAAAACTTTTTTTTTTTGGCTTTATGAGATTGGGTTTCACCATGTAGTTCACACTGGCCTTGAACTCACTTTGTAGCCAGACTGGCCTCAAACTTAGGGAGATCCTCCTGCCTCAGTCTCCCGAGTGCTGGGATTACAGGTGTGTGCCACCATGCCCAGCTAAAATGTCTCTTACTGTAATAAATTTTTAAAATTTAAACACCCACTGTACACTTTGGACACCCCTCATATGTATTGTTTATTTTGCTCTAGCATCCCCCTTTCCCCTGCTTTTATAGTTTCACGAATCTGTACTCATATTCCGACACTCAGCCCACATAGTCCCTCCTCGGTGACAGAGTCACTGTCTGCCCGCCTCTGTAATCACAAGTTTGTTCTCTGCTATTTTCCAGAGTGCCGCGGTTGCTAAGTCAGTGATTTCTGGATAAGTGTTGGTTTGCTGAGAACAGCACCTCTCATTTTCTTCTGAGGACTCTCAGACCTTATCGGATTTCACACACCTCTGAGACCTGCCTCTTGCCTGTGTGGGAAGACAGACTTCCTTTCCACTGTGCAGGAGGGCGGGGAACCTCACTCTTCAGTGAGGGAAGGCAGTGATGCAGAGGGCTCTGATTCTCCCCCGCCCTCAGCTGAGGCTGAGTGTTGTTTATTCTGCTGTTGTGGATTTAGAATCCTCAGTCCTTTAAAGGCTTAGTGTTTATGAAAAGGCCGAGACAGCCTACCAGCACCCCAGTATCCGGCTCCTCCCAGTGGGGCCTGGTGGGGGATGATAGCAGGTTTGGAGATGCCGCCCTCGGCCTTGCCTGGGTTACCCCTGACTCTCAAGGCAGAGCAGATGAGACTAGGTGAACCCCCCAGGGGGCCTCTTCACCTATTGCCTGTATCACCAGGCTTTGTGTTTGACATGCTTTTGTTCCCAGCCAGTGTGGTGAAGCTTCCAGCAATTTTACAAGCAGAAAAGATACTCATTTTTGGTCCATCTAATTTGTGTGTGTGTGTGTGTGTGTGTGTCTGTGTATGGTATAAGGGATCGAGCCCGGGACCTTTGCATTAAGTTTACATCATTTGTCTTTTTTTCTTTTGAGACATGGTCTCACTAAGTTGCTAAGTGGTTCAGGCTGGACTCGAACTTGTGGTCCTCCTGCCTCAGCCTCCTGTTGTGCTGGAATTATAGGCCTGCACCACCACTCCTGACTTTCTTTCCTGTTTATCATTGTTTATCTCTTTTTTTTAATAAAGTAAAGTTTATTGAAAAGCTACTGACTTCCAGTTCATGGTGAAAAACAAAAGCAAAACGCATAATTTACAAGAGTATTAAAATATGAAATAGTGATAAATGTCACCACAGAATTTGCAAGACCTATACACAGAAAACTAGAAAACATCACAGAGAAATTGAAGAGTTCAAGAGACATTTTAAGATGAAACACTGTCTCATCTTGTCTGTCTTATTCTCTCCTTTCAAACTTCCTTTTCTGCTTTCCTCCCTTCTTTGCTTTCCATCTGTCCTCCACCTCTACCAGCTCCATAATGCTGCCGAGGCCCTGGCCAGCTCCTGGGGACATAGAGATGCACAGGCTGATGGACCGTGGGGTGCCCAGCCCCACGGGAGTGGATGTGTGCTCGGAGGCCACCGGGAGCCACGGCCCCAGCCGCTGCAAGGGGCTCTGCAGGAGGAGCGAGCTACTGCGAGAAGGCCCCGCCTCACATAGTTCTGTGCTTCCCTTCCTCGCCTAACATTTATTGTCTTTTTCGTACCGAGAATCGAACTCAGGACCTTGTGCTTGCCAGGTGGGCACTGTGCCACTGAGCTATATCCCCGGCCATTTATTATCTTTTATTTGTTCTTAAAGCTTCTAGGAAATATTTGGTAGCTGAGTGGCACACCCGCCGTGGTGTGGTTATCCAGCTGTAGTTGATTGTGTCACAGCTTGGTGTGTAAGTCTCTGCCCTGGTCTCGGGCTGTTTTCCTAAGGACAGACTGCAGCAGTGGACACCTGATCACAGGACGTGAACTCAGAGTCTCTCGGCACATCTTGGCAACCCGTCCCCAGTTGCTGAGAAAGCCCAGCTTATGAGCCCAGAGACGTTTCTGTGTTTGAGTTCTGCCCGGAGGAGAAAAGCCCTTCTGTTCCTGTCCCGCGGAGCTCGGACTCCCCTCTCCAGAGAGCATTAGTGTCGCCAAGATTGGCCCCTGCGGGCCTCCGCAGGTTCTCCACTCTGAGGTTCTAGAGATGACCCTTGCGTCTGTAGGTTCAACATCTGCAGATTCACCACAGATTTAAAATGTTGGGAAAAATTTTCCCTGATAATTTCCCAGACCTTTTCCTTGCCAGTCATTCCCCGAACACAATGGTGTACTGCTGTGTGCATTGCAGTTACCTGCTGGTAGGTGTTGTAAGAGTTAAAAGCTCCAGGCAGGTGTGTGACGGTCAGATGCAAACACTACACCAGTTGCTACCCAGGGTTCTGAGCATCCTTGGATTTCGGTGTCTGTGGATGACCCTGGGACCAGCGCCCTCAGGGACCAGGGGACACTGAAGTCCCCTGCAGCCACAGTGTAGGCCAGCTCCTCCTTCCCCGTCTGTGGAATCTTTTATCCCTTGGCCATGTGGCTAATTCCTACTCATCCTTCACACAGTGTAGGTGTGTGAGGACGGAGGGTGGGGTGGAGCCTCCTCTGCCCTGTGGCCCTCTTCTGACCCTCCACCTCTTCCCATGTGAGGTGCAAAGGCCTAGTGACCGTCCACCTCCCCCACGGGCCTAGGCCCTCCTCAGGAGCAGGGGCCACTTCTCTTGGGCACACATGGCCCTTCCTGAAGCACTTGTTTGTTTATGAAGTACAGCTCCAGCTGCAGGAAATGGCAGGAAGTCAGCAGGCACACTGCTGCTGAGACACTCGCCTGCCAGGTTGTGTGAAACGCTTTACACACACACGTACAACCCAGGGCCTTCAGCTAGCGGCCCTGGGAGGCAGGCACTTACCACTCTCCCAACACCTTTGTTGTGGTTCTGTCTGTTGAACCCAGGGCCTTTGCCCCAAACTGTGCCCCCAGTCCTCTTTTATTTTTTATTCTGAGACAGGGTCTTGCTAAATTGTTAAACTGCCCAAACTGTGCTCAAAATTGCACTCCTCCTGCCTCAGCCTCCCAGAGTACTGGGATGACAGGGGTATGCCACCTCTACTGGCTAATTATTCCACTTCACAGCTGGGAAAACTGAGGTCTGGGGCAGTTAAGTCACATGGGTATTAAGCAGGTGGAAATTGCAGCCTCCCTCCGTCTGCTCTTATCCATTATTGATCCTAGGACGCCAGCCATGCAGAGTATGATTCAGTGAGATCCCCGCTGTCACTGTGGGATGAGCTGGCTGTCTCTGGCGTACAATCAAGTTCAGCTGTTAGGTTTTCATTGAATTTTTCATGAGAGATTTTATTTTCTTCGAGGCCTATAAATAGCGATTTCTGTACAAAGCTTTGCCTTTGTTCACATCTGCTGTTTACTGCGCACGGCAGACAGTGATGCCATTGTTCTAAATGTACGAATTTTGTTTAAAATTTTAAAATGTATGTATGTATAAAGTACACGTTTTATATACGCGTATAGTAAAACCCACTCCTCTGTTGCGCAGTTCTGTGAGGTTTTGCACAGGAAGAAAGGAGCCTTGGATGCGAGGTTTTGGGGCCAGGCCTTGGGGTGTCCCCGCCCTCCATCTGTTTGGGGTGTTGTGGACTCTAGAGCATAAGAATGTTTACAAGTGCCGCAATACATGGCTTGGGGCCCCATCTGGGCAGGAAGTTAGAAAACCTGCGCCTTGGTTTCTTTCGGGACGTTGGAGGCCACACGTGTTTCCCAACACCATTTCCAACCAAGGTCAGACTAGGTCCAGCATTTCCGCAGACCATTCGGGGCAGGGTGGCCGTCACCAAGGACCGGAAGACACCTTTCCTCCCTGTCTGCTACGGAAAGGACCCCACACCATGGAGGGATCTGAGCTCTGGGGCAGTGGGGAGCTCAGTTCCTCTGCTGATTTTTCCCTGCACGTGCGCATGGTAGAGGGCAGGCCTGGGAAGTGCTTTACTTCTATTTAAAGCAGCGTCTTCTCAACTCTGCACCCGGGGACTGCGCTCTGGGACAAGGAGCCCCCTGCTTGCGTTCTGCAGGACATGGCTTTGAAAATTCGGATTAAAAGGCAAAGGGACTTAATTTCAAGAAATAAAATGAGGAAGTCACATCAGCCCTTCCTTGATTATGGGTTTATTTATTTATTTTTTTCAAAACTATACTGGCCCCTGAGCAACTCCAAGGGCTTGGGCTCCTAGACTTGAACCACGCTCCATCATCGAGGAAGGGCAGAGCAGGCTGGGGCTCCTCCCCTGGTGCACGGCGCACAAGGCCCCTTGTCAGGCTGAGCCAGAGCAACCAGTAAATGTGACACGGCTGTGCCGTTGCCAGGAGAGCCGGGCCCTGGAAGCCTGCGCCAGCTGCTGATGTCTCAGCGTTTTCCTGCTTTCTGCTCCAGCCTGTCTGTACCTCCTGGACAGGCAGAGTCCACGCCTCCTCTTTTCCTGGACCTGGGATATCTTCCAGAGAGCTTGGTGGCTCCCTACTGGCGATGTACACCTTATGGCCGGCTTCTATCTTAGGGATGTAGGGCAAGTTCTGGGCCTGGGAGTGACTGCAAGTCTGACCCTCCTGGCAGGAAGCAGGAGATGCTGTTCCATATTTCTCTGTCATAGCTTACAGCTGTGGAGCCTCTTCTCTTCTCCTTGACCCATTCGTCTTTCAAGAAGCCGTTCAGGCACCACTCCACCCACCTACCCATCCATCCATCCATGGTACCCGTCCAGCCAGCCTATGAACCCATGCATTTTACCATACATCTTACATATATACATACATTCCTGGTACTCATCCATCATCCAGACATACATACATAGGTACACACATTCGTGGTACCCATCTGTCATCCATCCATCTATCCATCCACCCACCCATCCATCCACGGTATCCATCCATCCATCATCCACTCATCCATGCTTGCCTGCATCCATCCATCTAGCCATACATCCATTCATGGTACCCATCTGTCATCTACCCACCCATTCATCCAGCCAGCCATCCATCCATCCATCTGCTCCTCTGGCCAGGCTGGGTTCGAGATATTGGAGATGCAGTCGTGAAGAAACAGCCGAAGGGCCTGCTGCCATGGAGCCACCAAGCGAGCAAGGGCATCTGCAGGGCAAACTAGGTGGTGCCGCCTACTTCAGTTCATTTATAGGTGGTCCCTTGTGTGGTTGTGCCTTGCACAGCCAGTGGGTGGCACATCAAAGCTGGGAGCCTGATGGGTGTGTAATACGCAGTCTGTCAGCCTACTATGTTGAGAGCTGGGAAGTGGGTCAGGGGTGCAAGATCTGCTGGCTGGCGGATGTGTGGCGTTCCAAACAGGGCAGGGCGCTCCGAAGTGACACGGAGCAGAGCTGTGCTGGGAGAGGGGGATTCCAGATGAACCGGGTCTTGCCAGCCTTGGCTTCACTGCGGGGAGACAACAGATGCAAGAAGTGGCTGAGGCCTCTGCTTCTGCTCAGAAAGTCCACTGATTGTTTAGTTTGGCCTAAACTCTCCTCCAAACTTGCAGGATCTGCAGAGGATCCCCTGCCTTCCTCTAGGGCCCACGGGACCCACATGGGGTGCTTTCTCTGCAGTTCCTTGGGGTCCTGGTGGGGTGGAGCCCCAGCTGCCCCCAGTGGAGCTGGGTTCACCAGAGCCTCCTGTCCCTGCTCCCCTCCAGGCTCACCACACGCCTCAGGCTCTGCTTGGGGCAGACCCTTCGGGAGGGCTACATGGTATTCTTATTGCAGCCTAACTGCCCTGCCCAGTGGTGTGAACGGCAGTTGGTGGATAATGAAGAAAAAATTCTCAAAAAAATTCTCAGCCTCTTGAAAGTGTATTAGTAAAAATTAATGGTAAGCAGGGCGCTTGCTGTGCCGGTGCCTGGTAAATGGAGGCAGTCCCTTTGGAAAGCAAGTTGGTCGTAGTTACCCAGGGCCGTAAAGAAGGTTGGTGCTGTTTGATCCACTTGTTCAGTTAGCTTCTGAGCAGTTTGGCTAACAGGCCATCCAGACTGGGGAAGCGCGCTGTGCACAAGGGTGTTCAGGACCCGTCACAGTGGGAAGATGGAGACGAGTCTGAGCGTCCAGCACTGGGGGCGCTGTTACACAACCTACGCGTTCGCGGGGTGGGGTGTTTTGTAGCCGGTGTGAGTTCCGGTCATGGTGCTCATGCAGTGGCTTGGGGCATGCTCATGGGAAATGGAAAAAGGACAGAGCCGGCTTCTCTGTTTCCGGGATTTGGGGGCCTCGCACACCCTTCTACCTGCCCAGAACGCCGGCGTCCCTGCTCCCGACCCCTCCCTCTGCAGCCCCTGGTCTAGTCCAGAGCTTCGCCTCTGCCCTAGGTCTGAGCTGGGCCTGTGTGACGCTGCAGATAAGGCTGGCAGCCCCTTCCCTTCACCCCCACTTTCCCCTCCAGAGCCCCACATCCCGACCCTGCCCTTGTTACACGTCCGCCTTTCATCTGTCAGCCCGGGGAAAGGAAGCCCAGGAGGAAGGGAGGCTGCGCAGTTCGAACCTCCCCTGGGGGCTGAGATGGTCAGGAGCGGGTGAGCGGATGGAGGGAGGTCCTAGAGTCAAACCGCGGGAGGAGGAAGAAGATAACACCAGAGTGTCCCTGGAGCCTGTGAGCGGGGAGCAGTTATTTTCAGCCTTTCTGTCACCTCTTACACCGTCTGCTAATTGTTCATGGTGGTGCGTAAAGACGCCTGAGAATTCCTGTTCTACAAATGACCCAATTTCTACATTCAGGACGGAGGAGCCCTGGGGCTGTGAGAGACTGCAGGGCTCTGCCAGCCGGGGTGCAGGGGCCGACGGCGTGAAGAGACGTTGTGGGGACAATCCAGGAAAACTGAGCTTGGTCTCACTGTGGGCCAGGGTGAAGGAACTGGTGATCCCTTTGTTCCTTGGAGTCGTGGATTGTGGTTTTGCTTATTTGAAAAGTTCTTAGTGGTTAGAACTAAATACGGAAGCATCTGGCGGGACGACACGCTGTTTGGGATTTGAGGGGTGTGGAAGCCCCCCTGAGCTTGGGGAGGACCTGACAGGGCTTGCCAGGGCCCTTTCTGTACTGTTGAAGATGTTTGAGAACTTTTATATTAAAAGCTAGGAAAAAAATTCTCCTGGTTTCTCCCTGGTGACACTGAACACTTTGCTTTGCTTTTCAGAGTGACCGGCTCCTCATCAAAGGGGGACGAATTATCAATGATGATCAGTCCTTCTACGCCGACGTCTACTTGGAAGACGGACTTATCAAGTGGGTTGCCGGAGCAGACCTCTCTCTAGGGCATCAATTTCTCTGCAGGCTGCCTGACTGGTGCACAGCGGAAGGCCGGTGCCCTGTGCAGCTGTGTTCCTGAGTTTGGGATACGGAGTGGGGTCACACTGAGTGGAGTGGGTGCCCCCAGACATGCCGACTTTCTGCTGCACCTTGGTTGTCCCTGTCGTGTTGGGTGCCCCCTCCCCCTGGGCTGTGGGGTGCAGATGTGACCCCTGTTTTATTATGGAAGTGGCTGTCAGTGCATCCTGCTCAGAGACAACCCTGTTTTCTCTCTGCTGACCATTCCTGGAGTTGGGTTGAGAGGAGCAGGAGAAATGAGGGGGCACTTGACTTCCCCACGGAGCTTTGACTGCCCCCTCCGGAAAAGCCTTTGGCACTGGAGGCTTCCTGGGCCTCCTGGGGCTGCCCCTTCAGCCCTGCCCCTGGAAACCCCGGTCTGGGGTTCACTCAGGCTGGATGGCATAGACCATGGAAACTTATTTCTCGTCCTCTGGAGGCCGGAAGTCTGGGTCAGGGTGCCGGGAGGGTTGGCCTCCGTGAGGCCTCCCTCCTTGTCTGGCTGGTGGCCACCTTCTCACTGTGTCCTCAGGTGGCTTTTCTCAGTGACACACAGGCTTCTCTCTCTTCTTATAAGGACCCTGGTCCTGTTGGGTTAGGGACCTACCCTTGTGACCTCATTCAGCCTGAACTACTTCCTTGAGAGCCCTGTCTCCAAATACAGAGATGTGGGGGAGTTTGGGCTTCAACAGGAGTTTGGGGGACTCAGACTGTAGCATCAGGCAGTGGTGTCTCCGAGGCCTCCCACATCTGACTGCTCGTGATGGGGGAGAGCAGCTCTCAGCCTTTGACCCAAGGAGGCCCTGGCTTCACTGTTGTCCAGCCCCTTCCCTCGGCGTCTAGAGGAGCCGAGGAAGGGACCTTCCCAGCACTGCCTGGCGGGTTGTGCAGAAAGGAAGGCAGAGGGGAAGCTGGGTGAGGAGAGGGTCAGAAGGAAGAGGCCTGGTCACTAGGACCAGCTGGGCCCATGTGCACTTGGAAGAGGAAGAGGAAGAGGAAGAGGAGGAAGCAGAGGAGGAGGCTATGGGTCATTGGGGATGTTAAAAGTGCTGCCTGTCCAAAGTGCCTGAGGAAGAGCTGGGCGCAGGACAGCTGAGACATCCCTGCCTCTGTCTGCCACCAACTCCAGTCCCGGTCTTTGACCCTGGCCCAAACCTCCTGGGCTTCTGCTTCCCAGCCTCCTTCCCTCCTGTTCCTCCCTGGCTCCTGTCACCATGGTGACTGCCAGGCTGCTTCCTGCCTGAGTCCCTTGCACCTCCAAGCCTCCCTGGAGCCCCTTCCTACGCTGCTGTTTGCTCTCCTGGACTCATACGACTCCTCCTCCAGGAAGCCTGCTGTGCCCTAGAGCTGGACGCTCCTCTGTCCTTCTGTCCCTCCTCCAGCGCGGCGTCTCTTCCTCACCCCTGCCCCCACCCCAGGGCAGAGCTGGGGCTTGGTGCAGAGCAGCAGGAGCGCAGACAAAGGGAAAGCTCCAGCAGATGACTGGTCCCCCAGGTCGCGGAGGAGGGGTAGGGGGCATCACCACCACGCCTGGCTCGCTGCTCGTGATAAGGTTCTAGCATCTTCTTGAGCCCCTCCTCCCAGCTGTGGTTCAGACCCAGATGTTCTGGCACAGTTGACCCTGATCTGCTCTGCCGTCTGCTCGCCGGTCTCCAGGTTGGGGACAGCTAGGCTACGATGCCCCACTTCTGCAGGGTCCTCGAGCAGGAGCTGTCACCAGGCCCCCACTTCCCTGGAACCCTGCCCAAGAGCTCTGGAGCTGGGGCTTCTGTGTTTGCCCCTGAGGTGGGTTCTGTTTGGGGCCTGGCGTTTGGTCACCAGAGCAACATTTTCTTAAGTCTTTATTCCTGGGATTTTCAGTGACTCAGAGACCTCCCCAAGAGTTCAGAGAATCTGGGTTTTTCTTTTCCAAATAAAACTTGCTCATGCTCAGATGCAGTGGCCTCAGCCAGGCGTGACATTGGGGCCAGGCTGCTAATGCTTAGATGCTCCCCACCCCCCAGCCTGCGTAGAGTCCTCCCTGCCCTGGAGGCGGTGTGCAGACACCACGGCAGCAGGGAGGTCCATGTTTGGAAACCTTCACCCACCTGCTGAGTCCCCGATGTGGACTTTATGGTGTCGGTGACTTTGTCAGACCTCGTGTTCCTGTCGCCAGAGCCCAGTGTGTTTGGCAGAAACGAGAACCTGGGGCCTGTCCGGACCAGCTTGCCCATGCTGCTGTAAAGCCAGACCGAGGCTCAAATGTATTCCTTCCAGTGTGGAGTCTGGGAGTCTGGGATAAGGTGTGGGTGGTGTGGGTCCTCCCGAGGCCTCTCCTTGACATGCAGGTGGTGTCTTCTCCCTCTGTCCTTCCACTTCCTACCTTTCTGCCATGTCTGCATCCTGTCCTCCTTCTTACTAGGACATCAGCCAGCTTGGCTTAGGGCCACCCCAGGGGCCTTCTTCTTCCTTTATAGGTGCTGTGACGATCTTGTCTCCAAATAGTTAATTTCTGAGTTTTGGGGGGCTCAGGCTTCACCACATACATTTTGAGGGTGTGCAGCTCAGCCCATAGCAGTGTCTCTGTGTATTAGTCACTTTCTCGTCACTGGGACGAAACACCTGACAGCAGGGACTCACAGGAGAGGTGTACGTGGCTCACGGTTTTGGGGGATTTAGTCCATGGTCAGCTGGTTCCAAGGCAGAAAGAGCGTGGTGGGAGGGCGTGGTGGGGGAGAGCTGCTCACCTCTGCTCATGGCTGCCGGGAGGCAGAGAGAGGGGAAGGAGCCGGGGACAAGAACACTCCCTTCTAGGTCACAGCACGGTGGCCACCTCCAACCAGACATAGTCAGCAGTGACCCCGTTAGGGGATGAATCACCGTTAAGTACAGCACCTCTGTAACCCAGTCACCTTTCAGAACCCCACCTCTAGGGGACAGTGTAGGTCTAAGCCGCAACCCTCTGGAAGCCCAAAGAGCTTAGGGGAGTTTTCGTTGCCTTGTTCAGTGACTGCATCCTCTTTCCCCAGGGATGTTACCAAGGGTGTGTAAAGTCCATGCGCCACGTGGTGGAGAGGCTGGTCACCTCTGCTGGAACCAGCCCTGTTGTCCTCCCCTGGATGGCCTCCTAGAGAGCCCGGCTGGGTGAAAGCACCCTGGGCTCCCTGACCCTCAGCCCTGCTGCATCCTCAGCAGCCCCTGAGGGCAGCCCCTCCTGGGTCCTCTCTGTCCACCCAGGGCCCTGTGTTGGGCCAGACTCAGATGTTTCTTCGGTAGACTGAAGTTGCGCAGCTTATGCCTATTTCACTTGCTTTTTAAGAACAAAGCCCTCTCTGTTGTTGATCTCCAGACAAATAGGAGAGAACTTGATCGTTCCCGGCGGAGTGAAGACCATCGAGGCCAATGGTCGCATGGTCATCCCTGGGGGAATCGACGTCAACACGTACCTGCAGAAGCCCTGCCAAGGGATGACTGCCGCCGATGACTTCTTCCAGGGGACCAAGGCGGCGCTGGCAGGCGGGACCACGATGATCAGTGAGTTGTGTGGGCCCTTCTCACCAGCAGTGTGATCCACACATGGCACCTGCTCGCTGAGCATTTATCTAGGGCACCATTTGACTTAGGGTATTACGTGTGCCGCTGGTGGTGCACAGGGTGATTTTAAGGCACACAGACATTAAAAGTTTAAGCCATTTTAATGTGTTGAAGTGAAATAACTAGCACATTATGGATATTATCTTTGCTTAGGGTGAGATTACAGTTCACATTCAGATTTTTAGATTTTAGAAGCTAATAACCAGCTACAGTGGTGGCTGCCTGTAATGTCAGCACGCAGGACGCTTCAGCAGGATCAGGATCACTCAGGATCGCCGTGAGTTGGTGGCCATCCGGCATTACATATATATTTAAGACCAGCCTGAAGTACTGTTTCCAAAAACCAAAAAGAAAAAAAGGAAAAAAAGTAGCTGAGTAAGTTTAAAAGTATTATGTAGAGAATGATCTGAGAGAGTAAAGCAAAAGGGAGATTATAGGGAGATTAAAAAAAATCTTGACGTGTGCAGATGGTTAAAGTTTGGGAAACAGTGACAGATATTATGACAGATGGGGGAATAGAGGCTCAGAAGGTTGAAGTGACTTGTCCAAGGTTGCAGAGCTAGGCAGTTGTTGTATTAGTCAGCTCTGCTGTTATAATTCTACATAACAGACAGCCCCTCTTTTAGTCTGGTTTCCATTTCTACGGGTTGGTAATTTTACCTATTTAAAGAAAGGAAGTTTTAGCTCACAGTGTAGGAGGTTAAAAGTCCAAGACCAGATACCCCTTCATTTAGTCTCTGGTGAGGACCCCGTTGGCTGAGTGACAGTGTGGCAGCTGGCATCCTGATGGGAACACATGAGACAAGGAAAGATCATAAGTGGGGAGGGCCCCTTGCTCTTTCTAAAACCTCCTTGGGGCCAACATTGGTCCCTTCTGAGGGCAGTGCCCCCAGGGTCCTAATGACCTCCACAGGGCTCCTCCTCTGGAAGGTCCCACCACCTCCCCACCTCCTACACTGAGGACTCAGCTTCCACCTCCTGACTCCTTAGGGCCATGTGGAAATCATGTCCCAACCATGGTGGCCCCCAAATCTCAAGCAGCACTTGTGTTCCTTGCTAGTATGAGAGGTGAGGAGGGGGATGGAGTGGCCTTGCCTTGGGCTGCAGAAGGGTCAGGGCCCTGGCTCTGCTTTCCCACCTCTTCCCTGGGCAGCCCAAGTGCTCTTGTTATGGTTGGGATCTAGAATGTGCCCCAGAGCCTCCCGCGTCCAGAGGTGAGGCTTTGGGAAGGTGACTGGATCATGAGGACGCTGTGCTCATCCCTGAGCTGTGACCTAGACAGCTGTGTTCTTGTCCCCGGATCCTCCACTCTGTCTGCTTCCGTTTGCCGTGAGGTGAGCAGCTGTCCTCCACCATGTGCTCTGCCATGGTCCTCCTGCCTTGGAGCTGCCAACCATGGACTGAACCCTCTGACTATGGACCACAGTGAGCCCCTCCTGCTCCTCTGTGTTGCGGGTGTCCGTGTTCTGTCCCAGCAACGGGGAACCTGACAAATAATAGTTCTGCTCTGTTTGAATAGCTGTTTCTGCTTGGTTTCCACTGTAATAGGTGACTTTAATTAAAACAGGCATCAGTTGATTGTAAATGTTCTTTCAACTGTGAGGCTTTGTGAGTCCCAACTCTGCCTGTCTCTGTCCCCCAAGTATCCCTTTGGGGGGCCTACCCCTGGGCCATATCTGGCTGCCCCCAAGCCAGGATGGTGTGACTTGACTTCCTGGGCAGCAAGTCTGGTCCTGTTCTAGTGGGCAAATTGAGAAGAGCACAACCTTGGACCAGGCTGGCTTGGACTGGGACCCCGCAGAGTCCAGGCCAATCCTTTGCCTCTGCAAACCTCACCTTCCTCACCTGCAGCATGGGCTCTGTGACCCCCCAGCTCCTCGATTCCCTGGTGCAGTGCCTATCACGTGGGTGCTGAGAGGTGGAGATGGAAGAGTCGGGGTTGAGATGAGGAGCCGGGACCCCGAGGGTCCCCCTTGCTGTCTCCCCATCTCAGCTGGGAGGCCTGGGGGAGCCCTGCCCCAGGGCCTCACCCTCTCCACCCGTGAAAGGGCATCTCTTGGAGGCCTCCGTCTGAGGAATCCTGGGGCCCAGGGGCGGGGAGATTCCAATCCCCACCCCTCCCTCCTCTGCGGGTGCCGGGCAGCAGTCACTGTGTGCCAGGTGCAGGGGTGAGCAGAAGCAGGGATGACACTTGTTTTCGAGTCTTGGGAGTCACTCATCAGCCATGTGTGCGGCGGTGAACTGCGATAGGGCTACAGAGTACGGAGCTGGGGCTGCACAGGGTCCTCCCTAAGGAAGCAGGCGGTGCGGGGTGCAAAGGCGGAGGGGGTCAGCCGGGGGAGGGAGCCCCAGGAGGAGGCGGGTGACGTGCAGAGGCCCTGTGCGGCGGAGCGTGCTGCAGTCCAGAGACTGAGGGTGAACTGTGAGGCCGGAAGGAGGAGACCACACTGGGCTCTTTTTCATGTGGGTGGTGGAAATCATAGAAAGATTCTAAACAGGAAGGGATATGATTTTGGTGCTAGGGATTGAACCCAGGGCCTCACATAGGCTGAGGCCATGGAGCTACATCCCCACCCCTTTTTAATGTTATTTTATTTTGAGATAGGGTTTTTGCTAAGTTGTTCAAAACTCAGTCTTGTGATCCTCCTGCCTCAGCCTCCCAAGTAGCTGTGATTATAGGCATGTACCACCACTCCCAGCTCTCTGATGGGTTCTGCAGAGAGCAGAATAAAGTAGCTCAGATCAGACGTGACAGCAGACAGGGCTGGCCTGTGGGAGTCATCAGCAGGCCGGGATGGCTTGGATGCAGCGGTGCATCAGCAGTGCGTCCTCTTCCTGTGGCTGTGCTGTCCTCTGAGTGGGGCAGGCAGGTCTGCGGTGGGCTGCGTGGGGAATGGGCAGTGTGACTTGAGTCAGGGACAGGGAAGCTGTAGGACCGAGCCTTATAGGCCTGACCCTTTAAGGGCAAGTACAGGAGTCTGGAGGGTTGGGGAGATCCCAAAGAAGCAGGACAAGAAGCCTGGAGGACGGGTTGCTGGAGGAAAGCAAGCAGAAGAGAGAAGGAGTGATTACCTTCAGGGCCATGCTGAGTGAGGATTGGACACTTCCGTCAGACCTGGAGAGGGGGCTGAATTAGCAAAGGCCAGTGCTTTAGATGAATGGAGGAGGTGAGAGGGAAGAGGAAGGTAGAGCCTGTTGTCTGGAAATCTTTATGGATGCCTGGCAGGGGAGGAGGCACAGGGAAAGCAGGGCAGTACCTAGAGGGGTGGGAGAGGTCAGGAGGTTTAAGACACAGGAGGGTCCCTTCTGGGACCAACTTTATGTTTAAGATTGTATTGGAAAAAGAGATGACGAGGTTGCTTTTCTTGGTGTCCAAGCTTGTTTCCACCTTGGCATTCTGTGCCCAGGTTGGCGATGTGGAGTGGCTTACCAGCCAGAATGTCACCTAGGTCTCTGGCGGAGTCTGCCTCCCACCGTTCACTCACTGCGAGACCTCGGTGAGTTCCTGACTCCTGAGCCGTCTCTGCATCTGCAGAATTGGGCTGTGACTGTTTACGTCACGAGTGGTCCTGAGGGTTGGCTGGGAGAACTTAGAGCCTTCGAGCTCCTGACACATGAAAAGCACTGAAGGAGTCGTTGTGGTGAGGGGGTGCATCGGGGCCGCAGTTGGGCTGACGAAGCCTGAAGATGCTGGCATAGGTGCCACAGCTGCTGATGGTGTAGGTGGTGAAGAGAAGGGTGGTGAGGAGACTGGTGGTGGTGAGGATGGGTGACAGTGGGCACGGGGTGCTGTGAATGGGGGTGGGGATGATGATGGAGATGTTGGCCATGATGGTGGGGACGATGGTGATTGCGGTGATGGTGGTGATGGTGATGGTGATGATGGTGATGGTGGTGATGATGGTGATGATGGTGATGGTGGTGATGATGGTGGTGGTGATGGTGGTGATGATGGTGATGGTGATGACAGTGGTGATGATGGTGGTGGTGATGGTGGTGATGATGGTGATGATGGTGATGATGTTGGTGATGGTGGTGACGATGGTGATGGTGGTAGTGATGGTGGTGGTGATGGTGATGGTGGTGGTGATGATGGTGGTGGTGGTGGTGGTGATGATGGTGGTGATGGTGGTGATGATGTTGATGGTGGTAATGATGGTGGTGGTGGTGATGGTGATGACAGTGATGATGGTGCTGGTGGTGGAGATGATGATGATGGTGATGATGATGGTGCTGGTGATAGTGATGGGATGATGGTGATGGTGGTGATGGTGATGATGGTGGTGATGGTGATGGTGATGCTAATGGTGGTGATGATGGTGATGGGGTGGAGATGTGAGTAGAGATGATGGCGGTTCTGAGGTGATCCCAGTAGTAATGCTGATGGTGGTGATGATGGGGATGATGGTGGTGGTGAGGCCAGTACTGACAGTGGTGATGATGCTGTAGTGGCGGAGGTGACATCAGTGGGGATAATGATGGCACAACTTGGGCCCCTTGTAAGCATCATGACACAGGTGTCTCTCTCAGTCGACCACGTGGTTCCTGAGCCTGGCTCCAGCTTGCTTACCTCCTTTGAGAAATGGCACGAAGCAGCTGACACCAAATCCTGCTGTGACTACTCCCTCCATGTGGACATCACGAGCTGGTACGACGGCGTCCGGGAGGAGCTGGAGGTGCTGGTGCAGGACAAAGGTCAGTGGACACCGTGGAGTGGGGCCCTACGGTCCTTGGCTCCTGGTGGACCCAGAGGCTGGGGGTGGGAAAATTCCTTTGTGGTAAGTTGCGCACTGCCTCACAAAAAGTGAAAAGACAGGTGGCCCACTTTGGGACATCTGTCCTCTTGCTCCTGGGTGTCCCTCATCCACAGGCAGGCCCAGTTTCCGCAGCCTGGCATCCAAGACCTTCTCTGGTCTGACCTCACTTCTCTTTCTCTGCCTTAACCCGCCCTGGGCACCCGTTGTCCTGGCTGCCATCCCTGCCTCCTGTGATTCTGCTGGCCTTTGCTCAAGCTGTCCCTGTGCCAGGAGCATCCTTTCTGTCTGCTGCTCAGGTGCTGTCACCTTCAGGACCCGGCTCTGTGACCTCCTCTACCATCCTCCCCTCAAAGTCACTCTTCTCCTTCGGTATCCAGAGCCAGTCCCTCTTTGGGGACAGCTGGGCCCTCTGGGGACAACCTTTGTCATTGTTCTTGGATTCTAGGACATTTGCCATGTGTCTGGCTGTTCTTTTAAACTCTGCACTCTAGGAGGGACATGTCTGCACACCTCTGTGTCCCCCTTGGCTGCCCTCTGTGTGGACTCAACCTGGGGACCCTGCCCAGTGTAAATGCATTGCCTTGCAGGGAGAGGGGGCCACATCCTCAGGCAGAAAGGAGAGGGAGCAGGAAGAGCAGGACAGGATGGGTTGGGCTGAGGTGACCAGTCTGACAGGGGCACCTGCAGAGGCGCCTGGGGAGGGCTTCAAGGAGAGCCAGGCTGGGTGCTCATTTTGTTTTCCTGTATGGGGAATTGAACCTAGGGCATGGCATGGTGCTACACCCCAGACCTTTTTATTTTACTTTTATTAGAGAGGGGGCTTTGTTAAGTCGTTAAGTTGCCCAGGACGATCTCAAATTAATGATCCTCCTGAATCAGCCTCCAAAAGTGGTGGGATTGTGGGTGAGTACCACCACATTTGGCCTGTGCTTTCAATTTTTAAATTATGTATGTTATGTTTTTCCATTATACAAATGTCATCATTTCTAATAAGCCAAGAGCCAGAAAATCAGAGAAGGAAGCATCCGCTGTTCGAGCTCCAGTCCCAGGTTTCCATGATGTGAAGAATTATCGCCTTTGTTCCCTGTCTGTGTCGGTGACCTTTTCCTTACGCAGTTGGATGATAGCTGTTCTTTGGGACCCTGCTCTCTGCACTCACCATTTTATGCATAACATTACTCTTCATCAGTTACTTTTTAATGGCTCATAACATAGAATGTAATGGTAAATTTGCTTAGCTGTTTTCTTTTTTATTAGACACTTAGGTTTTCTATTTGTTTTATTATATATCGTTTTATGGCGAACATCTTCATATGTAAGCGTCTGCATTCTAATTATTTTCTCAGATTTCTAGAAATGAAATTTTGAAGTTGAAGGTTTTAGCTTTCTCCAAGGTCATGACATTGATGCCGGAATTGGTTCCCTGCAAGCACCCCCTGCCCCTGCCCCAGCGCAAGCCTGGCCAGCATCCCTGGCCCTGCGAGTTTGTGCCTGCGGGGGTCGTGGTGTCATGAAGTCCTTGCTGATTCCACAGGCGAAGGCCACCCGTTCGTTGTCACTATCGCGTAACTCTTTAATTACTAGCTGTGTAAGTGTCCTGTGTGTATGTCTCCTTATGTGATGGTCCAGTTGTCCCCTCTGTCCACGTGTCAGGTAGGATTTGCCATCTACCTAGAAGCTTTGCCCCCACCCCCACCCCCACCCTGTGATTGCTGTGAATCCGGCTGCGATCGCACGGAGCCATCCTTCGAGGGGGACTTGCAGTTGCACATCGTGCCTTTCCCCCCAACCCCTCCATCCTGAGCTGCTTCTGTCCTACGCTGTGCACTTCAGCTTGTTAGTGCAGCGGGCTGGTGACCCACGTGGACAGGAGCAGGGGGGACACAGAGAGCAAAGGAGGGTGCCCTGGGGTTCATCACTGTCGGCAGAGGGGCCGCCAGGCTCTGCTGGGGAGACTTGGTTGTCAGGGTCTCGATGTTCACAGCATTGCCCTGGGCAGGAGCTGGTTTCTTGCCTTGGCTGGGGCCCGTGGGTGCCGACATGGTGTGTGTGTGTCCAGCCGTCACTGTGGGATGCTGTGTTGACCCAAGTTTCAGAGCCCTGTATGCCCATAAAAACTGCAGGAGTGTCTGTGCTAGAGAGCAGTAATTTGGATTTCATGTTCTAGTTTTTTATTTACATATGAGGTATGATCAAAATATATGTCAAATGTTTAAATTAAAGAAATATTATTACAGGGAGACACATTGCCATTAGTCCACCTCCAAGGTTCCCCCTCGCTTGAAAATCCAGCCAGCGCTGTTGCTGAGCGCCAGCCAGCAGAAAGGCAGCTCACGAAAACACAGCACTGCGTCCTCATCCACCTTAGTCACCGGGTCTGGCACTGTGTGACATCTGGCTTCTCCCCAAAGTCAGCATGACCACGAAAGGGAAATGTTTTGGATCGAATCAGGCCATCGAGGCAGCCAGAACAGTGCAACTAAAGACCCTCAGGAAAGAGGACTCCAGAGCTGCTGCAGAAAGTGGCATGGACCCTGGGATGAGTGTGCTCAGAATGACGGGGAATATGCTGAGGGGCGTTCGTGGCAGTATATCTTTTACGGTGATAAAGTCTTAAAAATTTAAACATCCATCGTATTTGTAGACCACTACCTACGAATATACAAAAATACTGAGTAATGCATACACTCCTTGCGTATGTATGGACATCGTGTGGATGTAGTCTTTCCATAGATGGAGCCCTAATCTGCCTCATATTCTGCACTATGTTAATGAAATAGCACTTCACGGGTGACCCAGGCCCCTCCGCTTAGGAGCCGTCTCTGCCTGGGGCTGACACTTGGCCTCTCCATGTGTTTGTCCAGGGGCTGGGCAGCAGCGAGAAGACTGTCCTGAGGTCAGACAGGAGGGTGTATGGCTGGTGCGTGGAGCAGGGCTGGGTCCTGGTTAGGCTTCCGTGCTACTGGCCGTTACTTGTACCGTCCCTCCATGTTGGCCCGTAGCTCATTTCCCATGAGGCCCCCCGAGTTTTCTACCTTAAGAGGTACTGTGTCCGTCTTTTGCCTCTTGGTAAATTTTCAAAAATTTTTGGTCAGGTCTGCGAGGAAGGCAAACACGGGATGGAGCCGACTCATGGGAAGTCAGTATCAGGCTCCATTTGCTGCTGTAACACCCCTCCGTGACACATTTACAACTTTGCAGTTTTGGAGGTCAGACACCCAGTAGGGGTCTTCTAAGGCTACGAGCAAGGTGCTGACGGGGGTGTACTCCTTCCTAAAGTGTCACGGATGGCAGAACTTGGGGAGATAATTGCCCTTTCCAGCTCCTTTCCTGATACTTCACATTCTTCCCATTTTTGTGAGGAGGACATTTAAGATGTGCTGTCTTGTTATGTGTTATGTATAGCAAGTATATATAACAAGTATAGCAGACATGAGATCTCCAGGATTTATTCTTCCTGTTGAACTGAAAATCACGTGTGTCCTGTGATCAGCATCTTTCCATCTCCTCCACCCCAGCCGCTGATAATCACCCTTCTGTTCTCTGCAGCTGAGTCCAGGGTTTTAGAGCCCCACTGTCAGTGAGCTCCTGTGGCATTTGTCTTTGCCTAGTTTACCTCACTTAGGCTGATGTCTTCCAGGTTCATCTACGTGGATCCAAATGACAGGATCTCCTTGTTTATGGCTATGTAGTATTCCATGGTGTATACATAACACATTTTCTGTGTCCAGTCCTGTGTGAGTAGACACTCCTTAGCTGCTGTGAACAGTGCTGCAGGGAACATGGAGTGCAGAGGTCCCTTCGACAGACCGGTCTCACTTCCTTTGGATACACAGGCAGGAGGGGGATTGCCAGATGGATCATATTGGCTCTATTTATTTTTAATTTTTTGAGGGACGTCCACACTGATTTCCTTAACAGCTTTACCATTTTGCATTCCCATCAGCAGCACACAAGTTTCTTCTCTTTCCACGTTTGATTAAATGCTCTGGGGCTCCACATTGGCCCTGCGTGAGTGCCAGGCTGTTCACCTGCTTCCCAGAGCCTTTCCCGAGGAGAGGAAGGAGGACGCCCTCCCTGCTGCCCACGCAGGCCCTGTGCGCCTCCTCCGTGGTTCTGATACTGAGCTGCCTTGGTTTCCCCGCGCCAGCTGGCCACCCGGCCCGAGAATCGTGAGCTGTGGAAGGGGCTTTGCTTCTTCAGCCACCAGTGTGTGGCTGGGCCTGGCTCAGTGGGCGTCTGCAGATGTTGGGGAGCTGACAAGGGGTTCCCCAAAGGGGCTTTAATCCACTTCTGCATCCCAGCGACAGCCTGGCCCGGTGCGGGATACGCTCTCGGTAGATGTTCACTGTCCGTGTGCAGTGATCACTGATGTCGTGGAAACGAAGGGTTTCATTTTCTTCTTAAACACACGTTTCTCTTCTCCTTTGAATCTCCATGCAGGTGTCAATTCCTTCCAAGTCTACATGGCCTACAAGGACCTCTACCAAATGTCTGACAGCCAGGTAGGTGTCCCCCACCCTTGCCCCTCACCTGGCAGGGACCCCAGGGAGGTCCAGCAGGGAGGTCCCAGGCCCACTGCTGGAGCACGACCAGGTCTCAGCTGTCCCCCTCCTGGCCCGGGTGGGGCCTGGAGGCCTGGTGCGAGGGTCCCTCCCTTGGGGACTCCTCAGGGTCCCCACAAAGATCACTCTCACACAGCTCCCAGAGAGCATGGCAGGTGCTCAAGTGTGGGCTTGGAAACGTGAGCTTCCTGAGAGCTTCTCTGTGGATTCTGGGGCTCAGAGAAAGCTGGGACCATGGCTCTGGCTGTGACAGAGGAGGGCGTGAGGCACTGGGCGAGTCCCTTCCTTCTTCAGCTTCCCATCCGAAGAGTCTTAAAATCTCCATTCCCACCGGCTTCCAGCGGTCATGATGGGGCATAGGGAGCTGAGGAGGACAGTGCTAGGAGTTGCTCTCCAGGAGTGGCCATTTACCAGGCACCTGGCCTTCTTTAGCTGCTGGGTCTCCTGCTTGGGTCCCTCATCATTCATGTCTGCTTGTTAGTGGGACAGGGAGCCATGTGTGCTTCCGCTAGCCTGCCGGGGTGTAAGCCGTGGCCATACCTGCTGCTTGCTGTGCAGCCTGGGGCAGCTTTCCCAACCTCTCTGAATTATCTTAGGCTCACAACAGCACTTATCTTACCCACCTTATGGCACTTTGCAGAGGATTGAATGTAGGGACCGTGTCTGGCCTGCAGTGGGTACCATCAGGCATTAGGTAGCTGTTTTTGGCCATTACCACGGGACCAGAGAGGCATTCCAGGGCCTGCGTGTGTTGACAACACAGTTACCGTTCTGGGACTGCAGGAGGAGGTGCTCAGGAGCTCACCAGGAATAATAAGTGACTGCTGGGCAGTGGGTGGACCACCTTGGGCAGGTGATCCAGGCCCTGCACAGTGCTTGTCATCTGAGTGCTGGGATCACAAAGCTTGTCCTTGTACAGCTGTGAGATGACCCAGGTCTCAGTTGTCACAGCCACTTGTGCTCTTTCGGGTCCCCTGTGTGGCTGTGGCACTGGCCAAGCAGACTTGATTACTCTAGTTGTCACGGCCAACATCTGAGGGCACCCCCAGGAGCCGCCCCCAGGAGCCGCCCCAGGTGCCAGGATTGAGGGTATCCCTGCCTCGGTTGGGGCTTCGATCAGTGCGTCCCGCCCCAGCCTCCTGCTGTGGGTCTAGAAGGAGCTGGGCCGAGGCCCATCTTTTCCTAGGGCTTGTGGTCAGCGGGCAGCATCCTGTGGTGGATCAGCCTCACCGGGAGTGCAGAGGCTGGCAGGGACCAGGATGGGGAGAGAAGAGCAGTCCCCATAGATCCTGCACCCGCCACGGGCTCAGAGCTCACGTGCGCCCTCTCTGTCCTCCTTAGCTGTACGAAGCCTTCACCTTTCTCAAGGGGCTGGGCGCTGTGATCCTGGTCCACGCAGAGAACGGAGACTTGATAGCTCAGGTGAGTGGTGTGTATGATGCCACACCTCGGTCTGCTTCCCTCAGGGCCAGAAAAGGGCACTGTGGGCTGGGTCATGGAGGGGACTGGGTGGTGAGGGCCGAGCCAGGATGCGGAGGTCACAGAGGTGCTCCTGGGTCCGCCTGCAGTGTGGCGTCCTGGAACCACCTTGCTCCTTGAATCTGCTTTCTCTCCTGTGCAGTGGGGACGGGAAGACGGCTGGGAACCGGCAGGGCGGAGCTCAGGTTCCGAGCCTCCAGCCTCCCCGGACAGGTGGCCTGGGCCAAGGGACTTCAGCCGGATGAGCTCGAGTGTCCCAGAGCTGGAGTGGGCTGCGTGTCCTGTGCGTCCTGATGCGAGACAGGCTGTGGAGTTGTGGTGGGAAGGGGAGGAAAGGACAGTCAGCTGGGGTGCAGCCAGGCACCCCCTTAGTGACTTTCGGCTCCCAGGGCAGGAACAGCGGCTAAGAGGGGAGGTGGAAGAGGTGGGGTGTGTGGGGAGATCTCCGTCTGCGGGACTCTGGTGCCTGCATGGGCTTGGGAGGAAGTCAGGCGAGGGGCATCAGGAGTGTAACCTCTGGGGCTCTCGGCCATCCTCCTGCTCTGTCCTCTGAGTCCTGCATCCTCTTTGTCAAAGAAAGCGTGCTTTGGCAGCTAGTCCTGTTCCCCACCTGCTTCCTGTCTGGTAGGATTTTGGGGGTCTGATGGCTGACAGCCTTCTTCCATTTTTGCCGTTGGCTCATTCAGCCCAAGCTGCCTGTGTGTTGCTAAGGTAACTGTCTCACTTACTCCGTGAGCCTCCTGTGAGCCTCATCGGGGTTCACTCTAGTAGGGGAAAGACACCCACAGAGTTCTTCCAGATGAGCCTTGCTCTGCCCTGGGGCGGCTGAGGGACACGGCCAGGAAGTCCTGGGAGCCCTGACGCTCTGTTGCAACTTTAGTCTCTTTAAACAGTCTTTCAGGGTGGAATATAAAGGCACTGCCTTGCATCTTTCTGGGTTCTTATCAAAAGCATGGGAGTCGCACCCTTGGTTTACCACGAGACCACTGTTACCTGCTAGTGTCCTGAGATCAGCTCCAAATCCTTTTCTTTTGCCTTTGGAGAGGCTGAGAATTTCCAAAGCCACCAGGTCCTGCTGTGTTCTGTCCAACAGTCCTGCCCTCGACTGACCTCTCCCCTCAGCCTCTTCCTTCCAGCGGGAGGAGCCAGGTAGATGGTGCAGCGCCTTCTGCCGCGTCCTGGGAGGCTCCTTCGCTGAATCTCATTCGTGAGCCAGGAGTTCCGCTCTCCACGCAGTCCCTCAGGCAGAGCCGCGGAGTTTTCTGCTACAAGCGTCCTCTTCCTCCAGTTGCTGCCTCCCCACCGTGTCATCTGTTTCCTCCCTCACTCTTCCTCTTCTTTCCTTCCCTACAGAAGTAGCAAATAGCACTTAACCAATTCAGCACAGATCTCCCCGCATCATAAAATCTTCTTGTAAGCAGTATCCAAAGATGCTTTTGCAAACACCATCATCAGTAGCTGAAACGATGCCATAGTTTACTTAAGTGTGCCCCGGGCTGTTAGACCTTAGCATCGCTAGTTTATGTTCTTATAATAAACTCGAGCTTCAGAGTCACAGACATACAGTCGGAACTGTGATGTTTTCGAGCTGATGGGGCCGGGGCTCCTGGTCTGGGTGTGTCTGAGAAGTTAAACAGAAACGTGGGGGAGGGGGGTTAAAATTAGCGGCAGCACAATGGGCATCTGGTCAATGTACAAAAAGAATGAAAGAAATGGAAGTATTCCTGGGCGAGGAGGAAGCCTGGGGAGTAGTGGGTTTGAATCTCAAGCAGCCCAGGGAACCGTTTCAAGGTGACAGGATAAATCTGAGTAGTGATTTCCTGCTCGAAAGACGGATACCAGGAGGAAGAGAGTGTAGGCGAGGTGCCGAGCTGGTGGCAGGCTCCTAGATGCTCTCTTTGCCCTGGGTAGTAAGCTGTCCACTTACTCAACACGGTAACCTGGTGATACAAACGCTGGGGACCCCAGCGCACAGAGGAGAAGCTGAGGCCCAGAGAGCCTGCACACCTCCCACAAAGTCATAGACGTGGGCGGGTCTGGAGCTGGACCTCACTGAGGACTCAGATGTCAGCGTCCATGTGATACCCGCAAGGCCGCGTTGCTTCCCAGAGGAGAGCCCTGCAGGAGGCTCAGGTTGAAAGGGTGGTTGGTGGGTTTCAAAGCTCATTTCTTAGAGCCCTGGGTCGTCCTTGTTTTTCTGCTGGTGTAACTGGATACCTGAGACTGAGTAATTTGTAAGGAAAAGAGGTTTATCTTGGCTCACAGTTCCGGAGGTCCAAGAGCATGGTGCTGGTGTCAGTCCAGCTTCTGACCAGGACCACGGACTCTCCATGCGTGACAGAGAACTGGAAGAGAGGCCAGACATGGTGTGCACTCCCTGTAATCCCTGCACTCTGAGGGGCTGAGGCAGGAGGATTCAAAGTGTGAGCCCAGCTTGGCGATTTAGGGAGACCTTGTCTCAAAGTAAAAAATAAAAGAGGGCTGGGGGATATAACTGTATAAAGACCCTGGGCTCAATCCTCAGTATCCCACCCCACCCCCAAAAAGAAAAGAGAATTAGAAGAGGGAAACAGTTGCACAGGAAAGGAGCCTGTGAGAGAGACCGAGGGGAGCTTGCTTCATCACAACCTGAGCTTGAGACCTGTACCCAGGGGACCAGTCCTTCTGCATGGATTTTGGAGGGCACCAGCCATATCCAGGCCGTAGCATTCATTCCACCCCAGTGGCCCTAAGTCTCAGCTTGTCCCAGCATCAGCTCCCAGGTCCAAACCCCAAATCACCTGAGCCTCAGGCACACTCCTTCAGCTATGAGCCTGTAAAATTGGAAATAAGTTCTGAACTTCCAAGACTGGGCTTGTGGACCAGCATTGGGTGAACACCTGTATCTGCAAGGTGTGAGATGTACTGTACTCCCCAAGAAAGGGTACTGGCCTAAAGCAAGCTCGAAGCCCAGCAGCGCAGGCCTTAACTCCTAACGCCAGAATCAGGCCTTTGATCCCATGTGGCACCTCTCGGATGCCCTGGGGCAGAGTTGTGTCCGAGGCTGTGGCCGCCCCCACCCATGGCTTTGCGGGGTTCAGTCCCTGTGGTTCCTCTCTGGGATCAGAGTCAGCTGCCGCTGCGTTCCCAGGCAGGCGCTGCACATGGCCACGGGCACTTCAGAACTGGGGTTCCAGTGGTGGAGGCCGCTCCAGAGGCTCCACTAGGCAGTGCCCTAGCAGGGGTTCTCGGGGGCACCGCGACTCTGGCTGGTTTCCGCCTGGGCCCGCAGGCTCTTGGTGACAACCTTTGAAATCTAGGTGGAAGCCACAGAGACCCTGTCGGGAGCTCTTCTGTTCCAGACACCTGCAGAGTTAGCCCCATGTGGACCCCGCCAGCTCTCATTACCCTGTGGGACTGAGGCCTGCTTGAGCCGGGGCTGGGTGCCGGGAGCTGGCCTGAGCTGGGAGGGCCCCCTTCCTTCCTCAGCGCCCCCACCTGAGTTGCCCGGAAGAGCTCACATAGGCTTCGGGGACTTTTCTCTGTGGTCCCTGTACAGCACCTGGCTCTGCGTCGCTGGGTCCAGTCCCTTGGGATCTCACCCCTGGGACGCACTGTCGCAGTATTCTTTTTCTTATTTTTTGGTAGTCAGATGTTTTTAAGAGCTATTGTAAAGGTTGCTTTTTCTCCTTGAAGTTCAGCCCTTATCACAGGTAAAACGGAAATGAAAGTAAAAGAGCAAAGTGAGAAGCAAACAGTTGGGCAGTTATGAGGCCCAGGCTCATGAACCTAACCTTCGCCCTCCCCATAGGCTTCTCAGGCTCTTCCGCGGCTGCCCCTGGCCCCTCACCGGTGTGAGAAGTCGGACGTACCTGTTCCTTTTCCAGGCTGGGCAGCTCGGTTCCGTCCGCAGATCAGCAGCAGCACTTTTGCCTCATGTGGGGCACCGAGGGGCACCGCTGGTCGCAGCGACCGCCTCGAGCAGCACGGGGGATGAAAAGATGACTTGGGGATGAGACTTAGTTCCTTCACCGAGGGGCCCTGTTTCTCCACTGACAGCGCCCAGCCCTCGGGAGCCTCTGGGAGAAGAAGCCCGCCAGCCACCCAAGCCAAGAGCTCTCTGGCTCTTACTCAGAATCTCAGCGAGACAAAACAGCAACTTGGGCCGGCGGCCGACTCAAGGCTGGGCGGTTCTTCTTGGGGAAACAGGGGAAGCACCTGGCCAGACACAGTTTAATTATTTGTGTGCCTTTGCCCCACCTTTCATCCGTTCACTCCTCGTGTGCTTTTGCCCTGCAGTTTAATCATTCAGTGGAATCCTGCACTCAGGGCCAGCTCCCCAGACACACCCCAGGGATCCCCCGCCAACCGTGCTTTGCTGTTCTGTTTGGAATCTGGCTGCAACTTCTCCAACTTTTTGTGCTCTCTTTCCTTTTGAAATTATAAGTTCTGTCTCTGAGTAACTCCCTTTTCCCTAATCCCAGCCGAAGCAGTAAAAAGCAGCCACTCCGCTCCTTCTATCTTTCGCTTGTAAAGCTTTTTAGCTAGAAATTCTACTTCATTGCTTTTAAATTCCATCTTCTGTGAAGTCCGAGGACCCGGACACAGTACGGCCAAGATCTTCGTGGCTTCTTAGCCGGTTGCTAAGGAGGTGCCCTGGTTGCCACCTGAGATTTCATAGAGTGGCCTTTCCTGCTGTGTTTCCACCAGCACGCTGGTCACCAACACTCAGCCAGTCTCTGGGGAACTCTAGACTTTGCCCAGCCTTCTGGTCCCTGAGCTCTCGCAGGAACCACTTCCGTGCATGCTGAAGGCACCCAGGCTTGTTCCCGCCTCTCCTCCCAGCCCTCCCCGTCTCCGCCATCACCAATTCCAAAGCCACATTTTCGGACCTCCTGATGGCCCAGCTCTGCTTCTCAGCCCCGCTTTCCATCTCAGTCAGTTTTCTGTTGCTATCACAAAATACCCGAGGCTGGGGCTAAATAAGGGAAGTCTGTTTTGGGATCCTGGTTTTGGAGAGCTGCACACTGCTCCCTGCACTGTGGAAAAGGGGAGCAGGTGAATGGGGCAGAAGTGAGAGTGCAAGAGCCTGGGGAGGTGCCAGGCTGAGTTCGTAACAGACCAGTCCTGCAAGAACGGACCCATTGCTGAGCAAAAACTCACTCACGCAAGGAAAGGATAAGATCTTGTGGTCCCCTCTCACCATCCATCAATACCGCTAGGCTGGTGGTTGAGCCTCCACAGCAGTTTCGGTGAGACAAATTGTGTTCATCTCTGGCTCTCTGCCTCCTCTCGCTGCTCTAGGGAGATGGGGATAAAGCAGGGGCGGCCGTAGAGAGGAAGGAGACCAGGTGGAGGCAGGAGGTGCTGCCGGAGGACCCTGGCTCACACCACCCTCCACCATTAGACCTTGCACAGCTCCCTGCCTGGGCTTAGCCTCCCTGCTCTAGAGCTGGAGCTGGAGGAAATGACTTCTCCCAGTGCTGCCATTCTGTAACCCCTGTCACTTGTCACTGTCTCGTAGGAACAAAAGCGGATCTTGGAGATGGGCATCACGGGTCCGGAGGGCCACGCTCTGAGCAGACCCGAAGAGGTGAAGACTCCCTAGCTGGGGCGCCACTGTGCCCTTGCCGCAGTACCCTCACAGCTGATGCAGCACGGCCCGAGCTCAGCTCCTTCCCCGCCCGTCTGCTCCTTCCCTGGGGGTGGGGGTGGCAGGTCACTCAGGGAGGCCAGCAAGCGGCTGTGCCTCTCTCAGGACCCAGGGACTTCACACTGAGACCCCACGTGTGCCCCAGTGTCCAAACTGGACGAGAGTCTGCCGGGGACTTGGGTGTTGATAGCAGGAAAATAGAGCCTCCGTCCCCCAGCCTGTGTCTAAGAAGTGGCCACCCCTGCCTGCTGGCGTTCCAGACCTGAAAATGGGTTCATTCCCCCGGGGCGGCAGCTTGAGTGTAACGGTGCACGTGTGCAGAGGAGGGTGGGCAGACCTGGCACAGAACTGCTCGATGGTGGGTGCCGCCCTAGCAGCCACCCTGGGTGGAGGATGTTCTCAGAGTCCTCTTCCAACTGTGAGCCAGGCGTGGGACTGTGCTGGGTCCCGGGACACTGGAGCTGCTTGTTCCTGTCGATCAGGGAGGACTGGGGCCCTAGCGTTTGCCAGCTTTGGATGTTGCCATCACACCGTGACAGTGACCAGTGGCTTCGTACCCGAGAGCAAGCTTTTGAAGTAACATAGCAGATTGGAAATTAAGTACAAACACTCCCCCTAAAATAGCCAGGTGTGCTGGTACGCCCTGTAATTCTAGCACTCCAAGAGGCTGAGGCAGGACACTCTCCAGTTCTAGCCCAGCCTGGGCAACTTAGTGAGTTTCCTAGACCCTGTCTCAAAATTTAAAAATAAACAAATGAACGGCTGGGGATAGAGCTCAGTGTGCAGGTCCTGAGTGCAGTCCTCAGGGCCTCAAAACAAAGCACAACAAACTGAAACACAACCGATACTTTTGTTACCTGGTCCTCTGAACATGACCATCATAGAGAGACCGTTTCTGTGCCTTTGATATCATGTTCTACCCACGTTTCTCCCCTGAGGGTAGGGGGAGGAGACCTCCAACGAGCCTAACAGCATTTAATCCTGTCTCCCAGCACTCTAAGTGAATTCGCTTTGCTTTCCTTTTTTCAATTTACAACGTAACCCTCTTCTGATGTGGCCGATTTTCTTTCTGACTGCGTTTATTTAAGGAACGTCTAAAGACCCTGACTGAGGGAAAGTCCTGGGAGTTTGGGGTGGGTGGTGCCTGTCCCCCCCGAGCCTTCTATGACCCCTGTACTTGGTGTGTTCCAGCTGGAGGCCGAGGCTGTGTTCCGGGCCATCACCATCGCGGGTCGGATCAACTGCCCGGTGTACATCACCAAGGTCATGAGCAAGAGCGCTGCGGACATCATCGTGCTGGCTAGGAAGAAGGGTACGCACTGGTCCTGGTCCCCTGGGAGGCAGCAGGTCCCCGTACCCGTCAGCTGTTCTGTTTCCGGGGCACAATGCCTGACACCCACAGTTAAAGGAGGGGAGATGGATTTGACTTGTGGTTTCAGGGAATTCAGTCCATGGTCAGCTGCCCCAAGGCAGGGCTTCATGGCAGAAGAAGTGCAAAGGAGCCAAGATGTTCAGTTTGTGGCAGCCAGAAAGCAGAGCCGGGGAACAGAGCCAGGGAGGAAGGGATGAGGCCCCGGACATAGTCTCCCCGGCTCACCCCTCCATGGCCACTCAGACACACAAAGTAGAGTGCTTTACTAATCCATACACGGTTCCCAAGCCAGTCAAGTTTGACGGTTAAGCTTAACTGTCACAGTACAAGGAGGGGGATGTCCGGCAGCTTCAAGTTTACTCTCAGGGGCACTCTGAAGGGAGGACGGTGTGCAGTGGGCACTGCATAGTGTGTGGGCAGTTTAGGTTTATCCCTGGTGTGTCCATGTGTCAGCCATGTGGCCTTGTGCAAGTCCTTGGCCCGTTCTGAGGCTCAGCTTCCTCGAGTGTGGCTGGGGTAATGGTCCCTGGCCTGGTGGGGTCAAACGAGACCCTGTGTGTGCATAGCTTTGCCGGCTCTGAAGCCCCTCTGTGGTGAGCTGGGGCAGCCCGAGGGCCTTTTTCCTGCCTGCCCTCCTCCTGGTCCACCCCGGGCACTTCATCCTGGCCTGCTGTCCTGGAGGGACGGAAGCCACACCCGCTCTCGTGGGGACCATGCGAATCCCTCAAGACCTGCTCCTGCCTCCCGAGAACCCAGCCTGTCAAGATAAATGTTAATCCACAAAATAGCTGAAATCGAGCTCCCGCTGGAGCTCAGGATAAAGGAGCATGAGTAACCTCGTAGCTGACCCTCTGTGCTGGGGAGCGCCCTCCCCAGGGTCTCTCATACCCACGTGTTCTTCGCACTTGGTGAATCTCAGTCCAGACTGAGCAGGCTCAACGCAGGCGCTTGGTGGCCTGCTGTGTCTGGGGCCGCATGAGCGGGCAGAGCAGCTTGGAGCCCGGGTACCTTGTGTTAGGAGTTTTAGCAGCAAGCTGACGAGTGGGGCAGAATAGCACCGCTCACCTGGAACTCGTTCCATTTTAAAGATAGGGAAGCTGAGGTTCGGAGCCATTACAGAACTCTTGGAGGGGTGCGGCAGCAGTTGGGGGTTAAGCACGTAGGTTCTTCTGCACAGCACAGTGGCCATTACCCCGTAGATGGACTTTTACTTAAATCAGAGTTAACCGAGTGTGAAGTTAGTTTCTTGGTGGCGCTGCTCCCTGTCACGTGCTTGTGAGCAGAGCTGGGCTGCTGAAGGCCACGGCTGCTCTGGCAGCACAGCAGGGGCTGGGAAGACCCACGGGGCTGCGGGCCACGTGTGTGAGGCGTTGGTACCCACTGGGGGCCCTGGGGCCGCTACTGCCTGGTGCAGGCGAAGCTAGGACCGGGCTCGGTTTGCAAATCTGTGGACGAAGGCAGTGCTCATAATGTGCCGACGCTGCGGTTATCACTGCGACCTCAGGGTTCCCAGAGGCTCGGCTGCGGTGGCCGCCGGGTGCTCCCCAGGGTGCTGGGGACGTGCAGAGCTGGGTGCTCACAGCCAAGGTCACGGTGCTGCCCGTGAGGGACGGCTGGCTGCTCAGCCTCCGCGCCCCTCTTTCTGTGCCTGTGACTGCTCCGCGTCGCTCTGTGTGTGACCCGCTTGTTTGTGTCCGCCCTCCCCAGGGCCCCTTGTTTTTGGCGAGCCCATTGCTGCCAGCCTGGGCACAGATGGCACCCACTACTGGAGCAAGAACTGGGCCAAGGCGGCAGCGTTTGTGACGTCCCCACCCCTGAGCCCGGACCCCACCACACCTGACTACTTGACTTCGCTGCTGGCCTGGTGAGAGTCACAGGGGTGTGGAGCTGGGGCGGGGGCCGGGGCCCGGGGGATGCGGGTGCAGCATGCACGGCTGGGCCCACGAGCTGGGCTACACATGTCGGGGAGGAGGCTGGGGCTCTGGACTCTAGCAGGACTGCACTCCGTGCAGGGAGGCTGAGGCAGGAGGATTGCAAGTTCAAGCTCAGCGTGCACAATTTAGTACTTTAAGACTGTCTCATCAGAAGAAATAAAAAAGGAAACGGAATATAGCTCAGTGCAGAGGCCCTGGGTTTAGTGCCCAGTGCTGTAAAACAAACAAACAGACAAGAGAAGGCTGGTCACTTGGGAGTCAAGGAGGGGCCGCTGTTGCTTGCTGAGCTGCTGGGGTGTGAGTGTGCAGGAGAAGCGCTGCCCCTCCCGCCCTGCGCCTCCTGCGAGCTGGTGTGAGGGGACCGCTGGCCGTGGCAAGGCCATGTGGGGTGGCTGAGCGGGAGGGCGGGGAAGGCTTCCTGGAGGAGGTGGACCGGGGCCCTCTGGGATACGCAGTTTTCCTGCATGTGAGCACAGGCCAGGGCAGGAGGAGCCAGGTGTGTCCCCAGGTGCCATCCTGGCCCTGGATGTGCAGAAACCTTGACTCCCTGCAAACCCGAGGGTTTACTCAGCGTCTGCTGCCGAGGCCCGGTGGGGGGCTCAGGGCCCTGGTCCGGGGCTGGACCACATTCCTGGAGCTGCCCCGGCTCCAGCCGCCTTCAGCCTTGCCCCCCACAGCCTTTCTGTATCCTTGTGCTCCCCCGCGTCACAGCCTGGTCCCCCAGCTCCCAGACAGGCTCAGGCCTGGAGTGGGCCCAGCTGCCCTGTGAGGAGGCCTCCAGCGACTTCTGTCACGGTGACGTCCGGGAGGCTTGCATGATGGGGGGTTCATCCCCACTGGCTTCACCTGTCCCAGTCCCCTCACCTGGCCCCCTTTACCTGGTTCCCTCACCACGCCCACTGGGCTCCTGCTAACCCTAAACCCCAGGGCCTTTGCACTCACCGCTGCCCTGCCTGCACTCTGAGTTCCCCGGATGCTGTGCCCTTGGCTGCCTGCCAGTCTTTGCTGCCAGGTCCATGCACAGGTGGCTTTTGCTGACCACCTGGTCTGGAACGCCTGACCCAGCGCTCCCGGCCGGGCCAACCCAGCGCTTCCTGGTCCTCTGTTCTGTCTCCACCCCAGCACTTGTTCTCAGCCAGTGGTAACATCCCCTCACTTCTGTCCATCATCTGAAGTCCCCAGCCCTCTCATGAGCGCCCACTAGGAGTGTGGACCTCGTCTTTCTCCTTTACGAGCCGCCTCCCCGTTGCCTTACGTCACACCGGAAGTATACATGGCTTGTGGCTGGACGCATGCCTGCGTGTGGCTTCTGGGCGTGTCCCCATGACCTCAGTGTCCTGTGTATGTCCTGGGCTCTGCAGGGAGCACGGCTTCAGCCTGCACTTACAGGGCTGCGGCCACTGTCAGCTCCCCTCCTGAGAGTGCCGGGGGACAAACGGCAAACCTGGGAACTTGGGTCACTTTACTGTCGCCATGGAACAGTGCTTTGCCCTGTGAGCCCAGGACAAAAGCAGCAGCTGCCCTTAGCTGGCAGCTCAGGTTAGGAAGACAGATGTCAGCACGTGTGGCTGTGACACACAGGAGCATGAGGCAGAGCGTAAATGGGATGTCCCTGACTTCTGAGATACACGGGTGTGTGCAGGGCTTTGGTCTTACTCACTGATGGATTTACCCACTTGTTCATTGAATTATTGGCTATCATAAAGCTTTTTTGTTTTCTAAAAATGAGGTGAACCAGGTGTGGTGTCCCAGGTCTGTAACCCCAGCACTCTGGTAGGCTGAGGCAGGAGGAGTGCAAGTTTGAGTCTTGCCTGGGCAATTTAGCAAGACCCATTCTCAAAATAAAAAATAAAAAAAGGAGGGACTGGGAATTGAACTCAGCATTTTTGTGCTGAGCTACATCCTGAGCAACAAAAAAATTGAGATAAAATTTGCAGCGTGAAATGTATTATCCAAACTGGGGGTGGTATTGTGTACCAGCAATCCCGGCATGCTAGGAGGCTGAGGCAGGAAGATGGCAAATTTGAGCCTACCCTGGGCAGTTTAGCAGCTTACTGAGTCCCTATCTGAAAATAAAAGTAAAAAATAAGTTTAAAAAGTTTAGGTGTTCAGTTCAGTGCAAAGACCTTGGATTCAAACATCAGTATTGAAAAAACAAAACAAGGGAAAAATAGAAAAAAATTAAATTTAAAACCAAAAATAAAACCATTCCACACCTACCGTCTCGCCCAAGCCTCCGGGGGTTTGGGGTTGCACATCCTGCTCTGATACCTGAGATCGGGGTTTGACCTTCAAAGTGGGCTCAGGGCTGAACCGAATCTTGTCTTTTGTCACCAGTGGGGACCTGCAGGTGACAGGCAGCGGCCACTGTCCCTACAGCACTGCCCAGAAGGCGGTGGGCAAGGACAACTTCACCCTGATCCCCGAGGGCGTCAACGGCATAGAGGAGCGGATGACCGTGGTGTGGGACAAGGCGGTGGTAAGGTCCCGCCGCTCCCTGTGGGCAGCCTAGGTCCTCCTGCTTCTGTCTCAGGGGCTGTGTGCCTCAGGAGGAGTGCAGGGTCCTTGCACTCCCAGGTGTCGCCATTGTCCTTGTGTGCAGAGGGTGAGAATGTTTCGCACCTGTGTGCCTGGAGTTGGGGTGGGGGCATCCCTGAGCTGAGAGAATCCCGCTGTGACAGAGTGCCCGGCGGCTCCGTGGTCCCTAACCTCAGCCTGGAGATTTTTATTTACTGTGACACTGACAGGCTGTCACGTGGCCCTTGCGCAGCTGTCCCCAGACCTCCGCAGGCCATGACATCCCTGATGGGTGCCCTAGCGGGTGGCGCCTTTCCAGCTGTGGCAGAGGGCGCCGCTCCCCCTGCGGGACCCCGCTGCTGGGCTCAGGTCTGTGCCCGAACCCCTTCTCACGGACACCACTTGCCTTTAGGCTACGGGCAAGATGGACGAGAACCAGTTTGTGGCTGTTACCAGCACCAATGCAGCCAAGATCTTCAACCTGTACCCGAGGAAAGGGCGGATTGCTGTGGGCTCCGACGCTGACGTGGTCATCTGGGACCCTGACAAGGTGAAGACCATCACCGCCAAGAGCCACAAGTCGGTGAGTGCTGGCACGGCCGGGCCCCGCCAGTGTGGACGGAGGGTTCTTCCTCTGCAGTCCTCTCAGAAGCTTCCGTTAAAAGTGGCTGAGGAACTTTCCGGATCTGCTGTCCAGGGTGACAGCTGGAGAGATCCAGAGGGGGGCGTGAAGCAGCCTCACCTCGCCGCTGCTAGGATCTTTGCTTCTATGAGTATGTGTCTGCAGGATGTGGCTATCACATTTCTTGTGGACAGCCGGGACATGCATGTAACACATCTTAACCTTCTTGTGCTGAGGATTGATATGTTTTGAAGTTTTGCATGACATTCTTGTAGGCCCCCTAGAAATCCAAGGACCAAGAATGTGTTTGAAGAGAGTACATTTCTTTATAGCCTGTGGTTATGGGTATCCCAAATATGGACCAATTAGCTGAAAGGTTAACTCTTTTTTTTTTTTTTTTTGGTTTTTGGTTTTTCTCTGGTACCAGGAACCGAACTCATGACCTTGCGCTTGCAAGGCAGGTGCTTTTGCCGCTGAGCTAAATCCCCAGCCCCAAAGGTTAACTCTTTTTATGTCTCCTTCTCCTCTTGCCCCCTCCCTCCATGTCTTGATCCCTTTCCCGTTAGCAAAAGATCCATCTCCCTGTTTCCTGTTATCCATCTTTTCTTTCATTCTTTTATTTGTACTCCGGGTTTCTCACATAAGAGGAATTACACAATGTCAGCTCATGTGTCTGGTTTATTTTTCTTGACATTATGGTCTCAAGGCCCATCTGTCCTCCTACAAATGACTCAAGTTCATCCTTCTATGGGGCAGAGTAGGGCCCCACTGTGTCTGTTGATCTGTTTTTCTGTTGATGGGCATACAGGTCACTTCTAAGATTAAGCACTTCTAAGTTGTGCTGCTATAAACACGAGCATGTGTGGATCACTATAACACAATGTCTTTAACACTTTCAGGAAGATACCCAGAAGGGTGGTAGTTGAGTGGAATGGAGTTTCTAGTTCTAGTTGTCTGGAGACTCTATGTACTGAGTTCCACAGTGGTTGTTGCTAGGATCTTGTGCGTATCCTCACACATGCATTCTCACCTCACAGCTCATGACGACACAAGCTGCTGGCTCAGGGGAGGGAAGCATTAGGGCCAAAACTCTTTCTCCAGTGGCACCTTCGAGCTTGAAGACGTCTGATCTCGTCATCAGAAACCTCTGCCTTGCTAGTGTGACCTCTGCCTCCAGGCAGAGGGGCGGGGTGCTGCCTTAGTCACCTTTCCATCACTGGGACACAGTACCCCACACCCACAACTTGAGGAAGGACAGGTGGAGTTTGATTCCTGTTTCATTCCATAGTTGGCAAGATGCAGGGCACAGGGGCCTGGCGGAGGAGAGCTGCTCACAGCATGGGTGACAGGAAGCTGAGAGAAGGGAGGAGCCTGGAGGTAGACAAACCCCTCCAGGCCCCGCCCCTGGGACCGCCTCTTCCCACAGGCCCTGCCTCTTAACGGCAGTCAGCTATGAGCCCCTTATCCATCACCTTCCAAAGCCCTGACTATGAGCAATGAGGTCATCTAGAGGTTCTTGGGGTTTATCTAGATAGAAACCATGACAGGTGCACTGCTCTGTATTCTGCAGGCACCCAGACCTGTGACTGGGTTACCTCTCCTTTGTGTCTCACTTGCCGTTGATTTCTGCCCATCCAGTGAGTCTACAGAGGGTACAGAGATGGCATAAGACACCTGAGGGCTTCCTGTAGTGCCCCCTCTGTGGGGACAGGAGGCCGCTGTCTATTCCCTGCTCCCTGGAGTCTGTTAAAGGGCCCAGGCTGGAAGCGGGGCATGCACAGTGTGTGGTCTCATTGTGAAAGTGCACAGTACCCCCGACTCCTGTAGTGGGGAGGGGTGCAACTGCATGGATGGGGCCAGGGCACCAGGAACAGGGAGTCTCATGAGGAAACACTCGCCTTGGCTCATGAGCATGGCCCGAGGCCCCGCTTGGCTCCAAGAAACTTCACGGGGCTGTAGGGGTCTTGGTAGTGGTGCATGGTCCATGGCCAGGGCCATTTGAATGTACACAGCACTTCCTGGTGACACCTCCGGCCTTCTGCACCCTACATCTCTGGGAGATGCGGTCTGGTTCTAGTCTAGAGAGGAGCCCACAGGTCCAAGTCAGCTTCCCCAGGGCACAGGCAAGCACCCAAAGGGCAGCAGCTGAGCTGGGCACACAGGGCCGTGTTCTCATACTATTCCAATGCGTGGTCAGGGTTCAGGCCAGGCTCGTGCAACTCCAGCTGTTGCTGGGATCCGTACCATTTGGTGGACACTCCTGCTCAGCACCCTACATGCCTGGGTCCTCTCTCCGAATCCTCACATCTCATGGAATCCTTGCTCTAATTCAGCTGCCTGGTTATTAATCCGTGACAGGATGGACGCAGAGAGAAGAGGTGTGTTGGTCTCCCTCAGCTGCTCTAATGAAGTGGCATGAACTGGGAAGTCTGAACAATAGCAGTGTCCTCTGTCGTGGTTCTGAGGTCACAGATCCAGACTCAAGGAGGTGGCTGAAGCACGTCCCTCCAGAGGTTCTGTGTGGGACCTGGTCCCCGTGCTTTCCTTGGCTTGTGCTGTCACCACAGTCCTCCTTGTTCCTGAGCTTCTAGATGTGTCACTCCTGCATCTGTCTCTGTCCCCACAGGGCTTCTCCTTGTGCCTGTCATCTTCTTATAAAACCTGCAGTCACTGGATTCAGAGCCACTCTGCTCCAGGGAGGCCTCTCCTAAAGAGTCATATCTGCAGTGACCCTGTTTCCAAAGAAGGTCACCCCACAGTTTGACCCATATCTCTGTCGCACACCTATGGAAGCCACCCGGGAGGTCTCTGTTTTCCAGTCAGGCCAACTCGGGGAAGTGGCCTCTCCCTCTGTGTGCCAGACCAGGTCTGAATTTTTTCCATATGGAAAAGGACAGTTCAGGAGCCCATGGGACAGTTGGCCAGAGGATTTCATCTGTCCCACTCTTTCTCCCCAGGCAGGGGCACTCACACACTGCTGGGGAGTAATGATTTCCAGAACATGGAGGGAGAAATGCAGGACCAAAGGCTTGTCTTACAGAGGTGCGATCAAAAAATACAGTGCATGTTTAAATCTGAGATATTCTATTACAGTAAAATACACACTGCCATGAATCTGCCTCAGAATACTTCCCCTTGCTCTGCACACACTTATCCCATGGTCCTGGCCACTTTCTGCAGCAGCTCTGGAAGTCCTCTTTCTTGAGGGTCTTTAGTTGTGTGCTCATGTCTATCTGGATGTCCTGAATCGATTTAAAACATTTACCCTTCATGGCCATTTTGACTTTGAGAAAGAGCTGGAAGTCACACAGTGCCAGACCCAGTGAGTAAGGTGGATGAGGGCGCAGTGTTCTTTTTACAAGCCTGCCTTTCTGCGGGATGGCGCAGGGCAGCAGTGCCCACCCCATCAAGACCCTCAGGGAAGAGGACTCCAGAACTGCTTCAGACAGCAGCATGAACGGTGGGATGGGTGTGTTTGTAGTAGGGGGAGGACTTTGAGGGGGCTTCATGGCTCTGTGTCTCTTGTGGAAATAATATTTTCAATTTAAATACACACTGTATTTTTTGATCAGCCATTGTATTTAAGTTAAAAATTTCTTTATGATAGTTGAACAGTGATTATTGTTTAAACTCTTCTGTAACAAGGTCAGAGCTTCTTTCATACCACAGTTGATAACTTGGTTGTTTCCCAGTGCTACATAAGCTGGTTTTTTAACTTTTAAAACTGGGATATAACTCACATGCTGGCCATTCAGTCATTGAAACTGAAGTGATTTTGGTGTGTTCTGAAAGTTGTACAATCACTAATTCCCCCATGTTTTCACTGCCCCCCTAAGAAACCCTGCCCTCCTTAGCAGTTGTCCCCCAACCCTCCCAGCCCCTGGCAGCATCTGACCTACTTTCTTTCCTTTTTTTTTTTTTTGTTTTTGTTTTTCTTCCGGTACCAGGAATCGAACTCACGATGTTGCGCTTGCCAGGCAGGTGCTGTGCCACTGAGCTAAATCCCCAGCTCGCCACCCCCCCTTTTTTTTTTTGAGGGAAAGACTTTATTTTTAAATATAGCAACCTTCAGAAAATTACATCAAACAGGGTACAGCCAAATTAATTTTTATAAAGTGAACATTTTTGCAGCCTCCACCGTCCTGGCCAAGGAGAATCTGGTTATGAAATCTTGACTTTTATGGTAATTACATTTTTATTTTATAATTTTATCATCTAATTATAAATACCTAAACTCATGACTCTTTTGTTTAACTGTTTTGATAATTTGTCCATTCTCTGTCTCTGTCCCTGTTTCTGTCTGTCTCTGTCTCTCCCTCCCTTATTTTTTATTTCTTAGGTTTATTGGTACATTTTAAATCTGCATAATGATCACTTTCATCATAGGGCCTTTGTCCTTGTGCATGACTTACCTCAGTTGTTCTTCTTTTCCCCCATTCTCTTATCCTCCCTTCAGTCCCTCTTCCCCTCCTCATTTACAAAAGCTGTTTCCATTTCTCCTTCTTTTCTTTCCTTTTTCCCCCTTCCTTTCTCCCTCCCTCTCCCTATTTTCCCTTCCCGGTTGAGCATTTTTGTCCTATTTTATAACATCTCATATACATTCTGGTCCTTATGTACACTTTCGGTTTCTCACACCAGAGAAACGATGTGGTATTTATTCATGTGTGTCCAATTTATGTCACTTAAGAGTATGGGCTCAAGGTGCATCCATTTACCTATCAGTGTCCCAAGTTTATCCTTATTATGGCTGAGTAGGAGGTACTCCGCTGTATTAAAAAAAAAACACATCTCGATCTGTTCATCAGTTGATAGGCATTTGGGCTGTTTCTAAGATTCAGCTATGACAAACTGTGCCATTGTAAACACGGTTGTGCATATATCACTGTGGTATGATGTGTGAAGCTTTTAATTCTTTCAGGAAGATACTAAGAAGGGGAATACCTGGGTCACATGAAACCTCTAGTTTTAGTTTTTTGAGGCATCTCCGCACTGATTTCCACAGTGGTTGCACCAGTCTACACTCCCACCAGCAGTGGAGAAGGGTTCCTTTTCCCCCACAGCCCTGCCAGTTTTGTCGTTTGATTTCTTAATAAGAACCATTCTTTCTAGAATAAGGTGGAATCTCAGCATTTTAAAAATTTGCTGAGATTTTCAAATGACCAGTGATGCTGAACCTTTGTTCATGTATTTATTTGCTGTTTGTGTTTCTTTATCTGCGAAGCTTGTATTCATCTCAGATGCCCGTTTTTGGGTTGGGTCTTTAAATTTGGGGTCTGATTTTTTTTTTAGTCCTTTATATACTCTAGATATTAGTCCTTTGTGTAAGGAACAGCTGGCAAAAGTTTTTTTCCCACTCAGTGGGTTGTTTCTTCATTCTGTTGATTTTTTTTTTTTATTGTGCAAAACCTTTTTAATAAGCTGAGATCCTATTTATTGATATTTGCCTTGTGATCAGTGTTTTGTTCATAAAATCTTTGCCTACACCTATGTCAAGAGTTCTACTAGCTTATCTTCCAGCAGATTTAGTGTTTCTTTTGATATTTAGATCTTTGATCCATTTTGATTTTAGTTTAGTGCATGATGAGAGACATGGGTCGAATTTTTGTCTTTGGCATGGGGAAATCTAGCTTTACTAGCATTTTTTTTTTTTTTTTTGACATGGGTCTTACTATGCAGTTCAGCCTGGGTTTGAGCTCACTTTGTAGCTCAGGCTGCCAGGCTGGCCTCGAAGTCACAATGATCCTCCTGCCTCAGCCTCCCGAGTGCTGGGATTACAGGCATGGGCCACCACGCCCAGCTACGAGCACCATTTATTAAAGAGGCTATCTTTCTTCCAGTGAGGGTGTTTGGCCCCTTTGCTGAAGATCAGGAGGCTGAGTGTGTTTGGAGTTATTTCTGCATCTTCTATTCTGTTCCGTTGATCTATGGATTTGCTGACCCTGGGTGTTTCCTATAATTGGACTCTTACGTATGTGACCTTTTATGGCTGGTTGTTTTTCCTTTAGCGTAATGTTTTAGCCCATCACCCGGGCTGTGGCAGGGATTGGCCTTTCATTCCTATCTGGCTGAACTGTTTCCACTGCATGGCTGTTCTGCTTTCTGCTCCTGCAACCATCGCTGATGGGCAACTTTAAAGGACAGAGAAGAATCCATCACAGCGATCACCCGCGGGAGGGAACCAGGCATTGGGTTTGCACATGGACTAGGCAAGAGTGTTTGATCTCATTCTACCTTTAAGAGAGGAAGTCATTAAGCTGTAAAATTCTGTGCAGTTGTGAAACACAGAGCGTGACATTTACGAGTGCTATAACCCCAGCCTCCTGAGAGCCCCCAGTTTAGAAATGCAGTGTGGTCTACGGCTGTACCACCCCGAAGGCGCCTGATCTCCTCAGAAATGCAGCGTGTCGGTGCCCCCTCGGTACAGAGCCGCAGGAGCTGGGTGGGTGTGTGGAAAGCCGGGGCTCACTTTCAGCGGTGAGCACGTGACCGGCTCTGCACCTCCTCCAGCAGGCGTGGTCCACACAGTACCAAGGCAGAGTTGCACAGTACTGCGTGGCAGGACCACTCGGGGCTCAGGAAGGACCTGATTAGCAGGTGCTCGGAATGCAGAGCCCTGTGAGCCTGGTTTCTGGGGCCGCTGCCGCCATTGCAGAGTGGGGTGCGGTGTTAGCAGCTGTTTACAGATGTAGTTTGCCCAAAAACCCAATGTACACACCTAAAACTGCCAAAAACTATAAGAGAATCTCTCGGCTGAGTATAAATCAGTACAGTGAGTCAATAGCATTTCTTTTAATTAAAGACCACCTTGGAAAATGGAATGGAAACCAAGCTTCTATTTCTTTTATTTCTTTTGTTTTTTTTCTGGTACCGGGAACCAAACTCACGACCTTGTGCTTGCCAGGCAGGCGCTGTGCCGCTAAGCTAAATTCTCAGCCCCCAAGCTTCTATTTCTAACAGCAATAAAAACTCAACACTTAGGTAAATGCAAGGACTTTAACACTGAAAAGACTTATAGGGAATGCATCACTCCTTTCTAATGTAATCTATACATTTGAAGTCATCTGAGAGTCAACAGATTGTGATTTTTTAACTGGAAAAACAGTTCTTGATGGCAAATGTGGGAATAATTGAAAGATTTCTGAACAAAGAGGAAAGCAGTAAAGAGGAAGCATGAGTCGTCCAAGTTACTGAGACGGATTACAAAGCCACAGTAAACCCAGCTGTTTGGTGTGGGCCAGCGGAGCAGAGAGCCAATTAGGCCAACTACGTGTCAGATGTGGGCTACCTTCAAGGAGGGAGCTACAATTAGGAGAATAGAGCTATCAACCAGTCGCTTTAGAGCACCTGGTCAGGATCGACCTCTCCCTTACTCTATCATAGGAAGATCCAAAAGGGATCAAAGAGTAAGTACAGAAGCAAGAAGAAAGTCAACCTGTTAAGAATGATAACTTTAAAGGGGAGCAAGGCACAACACTTAGAAGTCATGAGCAGAGGTTGGGCTGTTGGGCTATTGGCTACAAAGTAACCTCTGGTTATTTTACCCAGGAATGTCCATTATAGTCAAAGCTGCCATACTGCTTGTCACCACTGACATTCTTAATGCCCCAGAACAATACTAATTTGATTCCATAGAACCACCAGCAACCTAAGTGCTTGGCAGGGGGTGTTGGTTATGCACATTGTGTTTTTTTTTTCCCCCCCGGCACCGGGAACCGAACTCATGAACTCACACTTGCTGGGCAGGCTCTGTGCTACTGAGCTAACTCCCCAGCCCTGGTTATGCACATTGTAGACTGAGAAACACTACACAGCCCCGAAGAGGATGCTTTAGGACAGGGATAATGACCTTGGGAAACCCTGATGTGCAAAATCACCCGCATGAGTGACACAGTTCATGCAGAGGGAAACCTCGGGAGTCACAGGCGAGTGACGCTTTCTTGTGCTTGGGTGGCAGGCGGTAGAGTACAACATCTTTGAGGGCATGGAGTGCCACGGCTCCCCGATGGTGGTCATCAGCCAGGGCAAGATCGTCTTCGAAGATGGCAACATCAACGTCAGCAAGGGCATGGGTCGCTTCATTCCTCGGAAGCCCTTCCCTGAGCACCTCTACCAGCGCGTCAAAATCCGCAACAAGGTTTGTGGATGGCGCGTCAGAGCCACGGCCTGTGTCCGGGCATCAGGGTCTGTCCTGTGCAGTGTGACAAGCGTCACGGCCATGTGTGCCCCCTTTCTACATCTGGCCGGTGGCTCCAGCTCAGCCCTGGCCTAGGAGGCCCAGAGGAGACACCAAACGGGCTCTGTCCCATCTGCTGCAGCTCTGAGGTGGGGACGTCCTCCCATCCCCATGCCAACCAGCTTCCCACTGGGCCAGCCCGTGTTGTGTGCCAGAAAGACCAGCTGTGTGTGTGCGTGTGTGTTGTGCAGGATCTGTGTGTGTGAGGATCTGTGGTGCTCATGTGTGCCATTCCCAATGCAGACAGGAAGGTCCAGGCACCTTGCCCCGACCCCAGCCCCCACTGCTGTCTTCTGCCTGTCTATGTCCCCCACCGGGGTGGCGCAGGTCAGAGACGCCATATCACACAGACGCTGCGCGTCAGGAGGGAGATGTGTAGAGAAGAGCCCGAGGGTGGGAGGGGGTGGGAAACCCCTCCAAGTCGGTCACCAACGAGGTCTGGATGAGAGTGGCGTCTGGAAGAACAGATGCCTGCCCTCAGCCAGGTCCTCCGGTGTGGGAGGAAGGCCCCTGCATCCCCTCCCATGGCTGGGGGCAGGGGAGAGGCCGGGCCAGGTGGGGCAGAGCCTACACTGCACCTGGCTCTGGCTGCCCAGGGCGGGGTGCGGCCCTGGGGTGTTGGCCCAGAAGGCGGGAGGAAGGGAGCTGGTAGCGAGAGGCCCGGCCAGGGAGCAGGAGGGACTGAGCCTGTGCCTGCCTGCTGTAGAGGGGAGAGGGACAGTCAGGGCTGGGGTCAGGACACGGTCACCTGCTGGCACCGGCCCCCGTGGGCCCCAAACAGGCACCTGGACGCTGTTCTCAGAGGCCTGGCGCAGGCCTGTGGCTCCGTCTGAGGCAGCTGGCCCCGAATGCATCTCCCAGCTTGCAGCAGCTCCGGGTGGCCGGCTGCTGCCCTGCAGAGCAGTTCTCATCCGCGCACCCCGCCCTGCTCGCTGTCCACCGGCTCTCCGCCTCCCCTCCCTTTCCTACCCTCTTTCTGGAGTCATCGCCCCGTCCAACTGTGCCCGGACCCTGGCGCACCGAGCTCTGCTGGGGCCTGGAGGAGGACCAGCCTCAGGGGCTGCGGTGGGACTCTGCCGGGGAGGGTGGGAAGAGCCGTGGCTTCTGGTAGGAGGATTTGGGGTCCTCTTGCGTGGAGCTGTGTGTGTCTAAGCACGTCTGTACACTTATGAGTGTATCAGTGTGTGTGCATGTGTGTACACGTGCATGTGTCCGTGTGTGCACGTGTGGCTCGTGTTAGCACGTGTGTGTGTGGAGTGTGAGGTGCGTGTGTGAAGTGTGGGGTGCGCGTGAATGGGACGGGACTGTGTGCTCATTGCAGTGTGTGTCGGTGACTTCTCCCCTGCATCCCCTCCCTCCCCCCGCTGTGTGAGTGTGCAGAAGGCACACAGATGCACACCCCGGCTCAGCCACCTGTCCACCCCTCTGCAGGTCTCCGGACTGCACGGGGTCTCCCGGGGCATGTACGACGGTCCTGTGTACGAGGTGCCCGCCACGCCCAAATATGCAACCCCCGCCCCTTCCGCCAAGTCCTCGCCTTCCAAGCACCAGCCTCCGCCCATCCGGAACCTGCACCAGTCCAACTTCAGCCTGTCAGGTGGGCGCCCGCGGGGGTCCCTGGGGCCACGTGCGGACTCTGGCCTTGGTGTGGGACAGCTTTAGGCACACGTGGGGACATGTGTGCCCTGCCCCTATGAGGCGTGAGCCTCAGTCTTTCGTGGTCTGCAAAGCGCCCTTACCATCTTTGATTGCAACACCCCCACAACCGCCCTGTGTGCACAGTGGGGTGATGCTATTTTTTAAGAGGAAGCTGAGGGCCCCCCCCCCAAATTGCGTCAAAATGCCAGGCTGCGGTGCTGAACCCATGTGCCTGAACAAAACCCCGTGTTTATGTGGCTCTGAGGTTATGTCAAGGCCCAGGGGCTGCACACTGGAGGCGCTCAGGGAGGGTTTGCTGACCCGTCTCCAGAATGTTACCTTCTGGGGTGACCCAGGAACTGAGGGGACAGAGAACAGAGCAGTGGGCTCGGACGGCCGTGTGCTGAGCTGAGCCACAGTGTGGGCGGCGCCGTGTGCGCGAAGCCAGCCGGTGTCCCCTGTCCCCGCGTGCGTCTCACCCAGCCCTGACTGTCTCTCTGTCTCCCCCAGGTGCTCAGATAGACGACAACAACCCCAGGCGCACCGGCCACCGCATCGTGGCGCCCCCTGGTGGCCGCTCCAACATCACCAGCCTCGGTTGACCGCAGAGGAGCAGATGGGATAGAGCGAAGGATTCTGGGAACACAGTCTGTCCCTCTTCCCGTCCCTGTCTTCGAAACCCACAGTTTTAGTTGGTACCGATGGGGGGAACTGAATGGTGTCCTTTCTCTTTTGGTTTAGGAAGAAGTGGTACTAGTGTGGTGTGTTTGCTTGGAAACCCTTGCCCACCGCTGTGAGCTCAGGCCGAGTCTGCCTCGGAGCGTGGCTTCCATTCCCCTCCCTCGTGAGCCGCAGGTTTTAGCATCGTCTTGTACTGTCCCCCACTGTGGCTCCATGACCCTGTGAGTGGCGGTTCCTTTGCACCCGTAGTGACCTAGGATAGTTTGATGCATGTTCTAAGCTCTGTGTGCGAGTCTGTGAGTGCGGCCACGGCCGCGAGGACGGCCGTAGACACCACGCGGAGGCTCAAGCCCGCGGGGCCGATGCCCAGACTCAGACCCGAAGCTGTTTCCTGGATGCCCCCGCCCTGATCTGCCCCAGACAGAAACCGCCCCCCCATCCCACCGGGATCTGTGAATTCTCAGAAAGGCAGAGGACCCCTTCCACTTGGTCTCGAAGAAGCACCACCCCCGTCCTGTGTCTGACTCCTGTCTCTGTGACGCCCCGCCTCGCCGCGATGTCTTTCCGCTCTGTGTGTCCGTCCAGCCAGCTCTGGGCTTCTGGCCGGGCCAGGTTCACGGGGGACGCCCATCCCTATTCAGGCTGAGGACGGTGGGGTGACAGCTGCCCCAGGGTGCCCTGCCCTGTCCCCTCTGAGGAGGTGGACGGGACAGTCAGATTTTTAACGTTTTGTACAGTTTTCCTTTGTAATCACCCCCATTTTTACTTAAGAACGACTTGTTGTGGCCCTTATTTCTGAATTCAAAGCTTGTGAAAAAAAAATAAAGAAAATGAACTGCCCGCTGACCCGGCTGGGGCTTTGCCTTGTCTCTTGTTATTCTTTAGCAGTGTGCAGTAGTTTGCAGTACACATGGTAAGAAACGCGTCCCTTGTGGGGAACCGGTGCAGGTTCATCGCGCATCTCGGTCCCTTCCCTCCCACCTCCCACCTGCCACCACCCTGCATTTCCCATCGCCACAGGGTTGAGCTCTGCCTGTCTTTATTCCGATCGTGAAATTATTTATTCTTTGGGTCTCTCGGACAGGAGAAACCCTGTAACATTTAACCTGCGTCTCCTTCGTTTTACTTAGCATTATGGTTTCAAGGTGAATCCATTTTCCTACAAGTGACTCAAACCTAAAGCCCAGGGACTTCACACTGAGCTATGTCCCCAGCCCTTATTTTGTTTTTTATTTTGACATGTCTAGGCTAGGCTCAAACTTGGAATCCTCCCGAGTCAGCCTCCCAAAGTGCTGGGATTACAGGCCTTATGGCCATGGCTGGGACAGACTGGGGTTTTCCCTTGGGATGGCTTAAATGCTCTGCAGTTCCCAGCCCTGTGATAAACCAGCAGTGGGGGTCGCATCCCCAGGACTCAGCTGCGGAGCCCGAGGAGGGAGGGAGGAGAACCAGCTGACTTTGAAAGGCTGAGCCCCTGGGCTAAAGCCCATGGAAGAAAAGCCGGAACGGGTGTAGGTCGTGGTGTAGTCCCTCCTCCTCAGCCTTTCCTTAACTCCTCTTGGCTGTGTCATCCACCTGCACCTGGAAACTGACTTAGGCTGATTTCTTCACTCAACTCCCATGAGCCATACCTGTGAGGTGTGATGGGAAATACGGTGAATGTTTATTGTTTTCAGTAAAAGACACATTGCTCCCCGTAATGTTCCCTTTCATTTGAAACAGACTTACCCCACGGTCCTTGCCTCTTTCTGCAGCAGTTCTAGCGTCCTCTTTCCTGGGTGTCATTAGCTGTGCTGTCCTGGCTGCCTCAATGGCCTGACTCTACTCAAAACATTTGCCTTTCACAGTTATTTTTACTTTGGGAGAGAGCCAGACGTCATGTGGTGCAGATCCAGGGAAGAGGGTAGATGAGGACATGGCATCATGTTTTCTGAGCCTGACTTTCTGTTGGATGGCCCTTGGGAGCAGCATATACCATATTTTTTTATCATACCTTGTAAAGATACGATGGAGGACTTCCAGAACTACTACAGAAAGAGGCAAGAACAATGGGATAAGTGTGTTTAAATCCTGGGGGAGAGATAGAGGGGGACTCATGGCAATGTGTCTCTTACTGTAATAAGTTTTTAACATTAAGCATTCAGTGTATATTTTGATCACGCTTCACGCACTCTGAGAAGCAGCAAGTTGGGCAGAGGTGCACGTGCTCCAGGTTGAGCAGTGGTGAAGACGAGGAGGAAGACACAGGCTGACGGCTGCTTGTGTTTGCTGTAAGCCAGAGTCTCTGTGTGGGGATATTATCATTCCTGTGCAGGAGTCTGTTTTTCTTTCCTATAATGAACTGAGGAAGGCCACTTCATAAAGAAAAGAGATGTACTTGGCTCAAGGTTCTAGAGGTGCAGTCCATGAGGTGTCCCTGGTGATGGCTGGCCTGGCAGTCCCCAGGTGGCCAGGGCTGGGAAGCGCGTGTTATACATGGGTGTTTCCCCTGGTCTCTGTCCACTTATAAAGCCATCAGGACTGGTCATGGGCCCCACCCTGATGACCTCATCTGGTCCTGATCACCCCCAAAGGCTCCACCTCTAAACATCATGGTTGGTCCAGTTCCCATCTCCCCACGGGGCCACTCAAACCACAGCCCCGGTTGTACAGACGAGGACACTGAGTCACACAACCTGGCCAAGAGCTCATCTAAGATCATGCAGTGAAAGGCTCAGAACTGGGATTTGAGCCTGGGACTCAGAGAGTTTGGAGCAAGGCCCATAGTCACCAGGCTCTGCTGTTGTAGGAGGGGTGCGAGGGATGGTTTAGCTGCCTCCTCAGGCCCCTCAGCCTGTTAAGACCCCAAGGTGCATTGAGGTCAAAGATTCATTATTGCCTTGGGTCCGCTGGAGATTTCTTGAAACAAGGCTGGGAGCTGAGGCAGGAGGGTGGGCAGGAAGAACAGCCGGTTGTGACGTTTGGGGGGCATTTGAACCATTAAAGGGCGACCCAGGAAATGTCCAGAGAGGCAAGCCAGTAGCAGGTGACCCTTTCCTGCGGGATTGCGCCTCCTTACCCCTGTGAGGCGGAAGTGGTCCTAACATCCATCTCCTAGGACAGCTGATGAGTTAGGCAGCTGCGGCCCAGCCGGGGACACCAGGAACCAAGGCCAGAAGCTCCGTAGGACACAGCTGCAGGGGACGGCAGCCTGGTGGGACAGAGCAGTCTTGCAGCTGAGCTGCAATAACTCCACCTTTTTCTTGACAGTACTGGGGATGGAGCCTGGGCCCTTCACCCTGAGCTACATCCCCCTTCCTTTTTAATTCTTTATTTTTAAGACAAGGTCTCACTAGGTCACTAAGTGGCCCAGGCACATGATTTTGTTCCATCTCCTGAGATTGTGGGAAGTGCGGGAGAGATTTTGAGAAAGCTTCAGGGAAGGCGGTTTCTTCTCTCCTCCACCCCTGCCACCTCAGCCCCTGGCCCAGAGCCCCCTCGCCCTGGCTCCAGGCTCAGCCTGTGGGTGTCTTGCTAGGATTTCTTCCTGAATTTTTAGTTTCCTCCCGTAGGACTCGGCCATCTTGCGGTGACCTTGGTGCACCGTGAAAGGTGAGGCTGGAGGTTCGGCGGACTCTCGTGGCAGCTGATGGACCCACACCTTAGATGGATGGGAAAGACCACTCCTCTCCCCGAGGCATTTGCAGTGAGGCCTTGGCTGTCGACAAGGTGAGCACACTGCGCGGCCTTCGGCTGACAGCAGCCCACAGCGCTAAGCAGCTGTGGTGCCCCACCAGCCCCCGTGGGGTGCAGAGCCCTTCAGGGCAGTGTCTGTTACCTCCGAGGGGTGAGTATTCTCACCAGAGCCGGCTTCCGGCCACGCACACGGAGCCAGCCAGCTGCGAACACACGAAGCATCCAGACCGGCTCTTGCTGCGGCTGGGGTTTGCCTGTGTGGAGGAGCGCGGTCGCTCTGCCCAGAAACGCCCACGCAGTGCTCTCCATCACTCCGGTCCCGGCGGAAGGACTACGTGCATTACAGCGGCGTTTCCTGACGTTTCTCTCCAATCAACTGATTCGAAGGGCAAAAGAGCAAGAAGAGAGGATTCCAAGCCCAAGAGGCCCCTAGCAAATCGCAGCTTCTCTTTTCTACAAAGCAGACCTCCAGAAGCCCTGCCTGAAAGGACAGGGGCCAGCTGGCTTCACAGAGAAGGCGCTCGCTTGCTGGTGGCCCGTTCCAGGATGTGGGGGTCCAGGGATCACTTGGGGACCTGCTGGGAGAGCCATCAAAACCTGAGCCGGACTCTTGGTTCTTCCAGGCTGAGGGTTTCAACCTCACCCTGCTGGGCAGCACTGCAGGTCACTGGGTCCTGGTGACGCGGGGGTTACCTACTGGTCGCGGGTGAGAGCCCCTCAGATGGGTCAGGGGCTCTGGACACCCTACCTTCACGTCCAGAGCATCATAACCTCCGTAGCTCCCGCTTCACAGCAAACTGGACACCCACTTGCAACCCCACTCGTCCATCGCCGTGATAACTCACATCCCCGTAAGAACGGGGGGCGGAGCCACAATGGGCGCCCGCCCTTCGCTGCATCTGTGACTCCGCCTCGGGGCCACTCGCCGGGACACTGCTGAACATGCTGTGTCCCGCACACAGCTGCGTGCTTTTTGATCCGGGCAATTCTGTTACCGGGTCCAGGCCCAGGAAGCGGCTCCGAGCGCGAGGCGGCCCTCCCTTCCTTCCCGGCGTTTCCTGCCGCGGTCCCGGGGTTGAAGTCCCAGCGTGCAGGTGGGAGGCCAGCGCGGGCCAGGGTCTAGCAGCGCAGGGCAAATTCCCCTGGGCTAAGGAGGAGGCGCTTAGAAGCGGGCTGTGCAGTAGGCTGGGCAGGAGGGGGAGCGTTTGTGCCCCGCCTTGTGGTCCTTGAAGGAGCGCATTCACACCGTCTCATCTCAGGGGGCGGCTGACCCTGGTGCTGCAGAGGTGGCGGGGTTTGCACTTGCCGCAGTCCTGCTACCACAGCAGGCATCTGCACACAGGCGCCACCTGCTCAGACGCCTAGTGCAGAGGACCCATGTGACAATCTCCACCCAAACGGTCCTGAGAATTTTGCACAATTCAGCTTTTCAGACTCCGCAGATGGCGGCAGTGCTACAGAGAGCCACCAGAGGGCACTGTTGGCCAACGCTGGAAACGCCACCTGGAACTTGAACTAGAGGTTTTAAGGATGCGGTCGGACTTGCTCACACCGGAGAGTGACTGCTGCTCCGCAAGGAGCGGCTCTTTCCGGCTAGCAGAGGCTAATTCAGGTTCTGGGAACTGAAACCTACAAGTAGTTCGGAAAATCTCCGCGATGGGCTCCTCCAGTCACGGACTTAAGCCTCGCTGTCCGGTATGTTCAGGATATACCTGGGAGCATGGAAATATCCCAGCCTGGCCTCCGCTGGACCCGTGACTGACGCCCCCGCGGACTCCGGGAGGTGCCGGGACACTGCTGGGGGTCACAGCTGGGGTCTCTGTTGCAGGTGGGGGTGCTGTCCTCACTGGACTAAACACGGAAGGAGCGGCTCTCAGAATACGCAGATTTAACTTCACGTAAGATCCAGGTAAAACTCTTGAAGTCACAGGTGTGGCCAGGGACTTTCTGCACAGAACCCCAGCTGCACAAGAAACAACGTCGAGCCAGCAAGTGGGGTCCATGAAAATAAGAAGCTTCTCACAGCAAGGGAAACCACCAACAGAGTGAAGAGACAGACCCAGAATGGGAAAATGTTTGCCAGCTGTCCCTCAGACAGAGGACTCATACCTAGAATACATAAAGAAGCCAAATCACTAACACCCCCCCAAAATAAAGGACCCAACCCAAACTGGGCAGCTGAAATGCGTAGACACTTCCTAGAAGAAGTACAAATGGAGAACACGTGAAAAATGCCATCACTGGCTATTAGAGAAACGCAAGTTGAAACAACACCAAGATTCCATCTCACCTCAGAAAAAACGGCCAGCACCAAGAAATCAAATAATAAATGCTGGCGAGGCGGCACTGCCAGTGGGAGTGTAAGTATCTTCCCAGAGGAGTTAGAGGCGTCACATTACAGCGATCCATGCACGCCCGTGTTCATGGCGGCACAATGCACAACAGCTACACCTTGGAAACACCCTGTATGTCCATCCACAGACAAATGGACAAGAAAAGGTGGTATCTGTACGCAACGGAGTACTACTCTGCTATAAAGAAGGAAACATTTGAGTCATTCGTAGGAAAGCAGATGCACCTCGAGACCATGATGTTCAGTGAAATAAATCAGACACAGAAGCTTAAGTTTCTCCCGTGTGAGAGATGCAGAGTACGAATAAAGAGCAAAATACAAGGCGGAAGACAGGAAATGGAGGAGGACCTACTGCCGTGAGGCGGACGGAGGGAGGGCAGAGGGAAGGGCTGAAACAGATTCGGATGCGCGTGCGCATGTCCCGAATCCCCACGCGGGAAGCAGTCATATGCCGCGAACATGAGGTGATGAGGCAGTTCTGAAGCTACCTGCGTTTATTCGGGAGTGAGCAGGGGTGTGTGGGGAGGATCACAGGCGGACCCAGGGGGGCCAGGCTTGGGGCGGCCTCGCAGGGGAAAGGACAGCACCCTGTGTGCTGATTTAAAGCGAAGTCCCTCTGTCACCGGGGCGCGGGGACACTGTCACCACGGAGGCGTCCTCACGGAAGCTCCCTCTGAGCAGCTTTGTGCCCCCAGAGCTGCAGCCAGGGTCCCCACATCGGGCATCACAGCACCAATGCCCCACGACCTCTGGGCTCCGCTTCCACTGGGTCTGACGTGAGTGCCCCGTCTGCACAAGCTGCCTTCATGCCCCAAGCAAGAAGTCCTCTCGCCAGTGTCCACGCTGCCAGGCTGTGGGGCCCGGATGTCACTGAAGGGGCCCTTTCCTGTCTGGGATGTGGCCCGGGGCATGGTTGGGCCTCCCAGGTGGGGGCGCAAGTGTGGCTGGCCTGGGCACCATTAGGTGTCCTCGCCACCTGCGGGGTGACAGAGGGACCCTTCTCCACAGGGGACAAGGACTCCGCGACTCCACCAGAGCCGGACGGCTGGACATGGCCTCTGTCCATGTCCTCGAGGACCCCAAAGAGGAGCCCTGCTGCAGGGGACAAGAATCTGGGGCTCCGTAGCCCCAGGGGAGCAGGACGGGCCTTCGGCCCAGGATCCCAGGGTGTAGGCCGGAGTTGTTAATACTGGGACTCAGACACCTGCTGGGTGCCCAGGTCTCAGCGCTGGCTGAGTAAAGCACAGAAAGCACCACGCCAGGCCTTGCTCCTAATGGGGAGACCGGGTGGCCCATGGCCAGGGCGCAGGGTGGGGAGCGGGCAGAGTCGGGGATGGAGGTGGCAGGGACGGTGGCCTCGGATCCAGGAGGTGCCAGGGAGGCCAAGACCCCACAGGGTGGTCGACAGAGGGCGCTGCGCTGGGACAGGGCCGGGACAGGACCGCAGCTCGGACAGGCAGGTTCCACAGCAGGGTGCGGCGGGGACAGAGGCCAGGGACAGAAGGGGGACCCTCTGGAGAAAGGGGGCGACCAGGAGGGAGCACGCCAGGTCCCACAGACAGGAGAAGCAGGGCTCAAACCCTTCCCAGCAGCAGCTCCCGAATGTTCCCGCCCTGGGACCGTTGTCCCATTCACACTTTCCAGGGCACCTTCACATCCGTGCCCAGTCCCCTCACCACGGGCCTCCTGCGGTCAGGCCACTTGGCGCGTGGCTGGGCGGGGACATGCTGTGTGCCTCAGGTCCGACCTCATCTGGAGCTACAGATTGCTTCTTTTCTTTAGCATCTTCCTAGAGCTGTCACCATCGCCTGCATCGCCTTCTTGCTGACTCAGCCTTTTGCTGTTTAAAATGGGGGATGGGAGAGGCAGCTGGGGAGACCCCCACAGCCGTTCTGTCTGAACTCAGACACCCCTGGTGGGACAGAGAGGAGCAGCAGTGACTGGTGGCCAAGGGACCTTCGCGAGATTGCCAGCAGATAAATCCTGGCCTCCCTCTGGGGGGAGCGGGGAGCTTCAGAGGCCAGGAAACAAGGACCTCATGCAGGTGCTAGGGCTCAGCCACCCGCGCAACCCGGTGGTATCTTAGCAGCAGGGTGTGGGGGGATCCCCCTCCCCCAGCCGGATGGGCTGAAAACCAGGCACCTCCTGGCCGCACCTCAGCTTGGTCACCGTGCACAAACGCCTTCAAAGAACTGGCCACCTTCCTGCCCTTCCTGCTCGCTCAGGGAGGTGCGGCTCAGGGAGTGCCCAGGTGACAAGCGGGGACCGCTGGTACCTGGGCGATCCAGAGGCAGAGTGGTCATCATTGGGCAACCCCGGGTCCCCTCTCTCCTGGGGCGGGGGCTTCTTCCTTTTGGTCCTCAGTGACTTCTCTGCAGAAGACAGGCATTGAAGGCGCGGCTGTGTGACTCCGGACGGCAGTACCGCCCCACCTCACCCCGCACAGCCAAGTGCTCGTGGACCTTCTGTGACCAGAGCCCGGACCTCCCCGTCCACCGGGCACGTGACTCACCCGGCTGCCGGAGCTTACCAGAGATCGGCTTGTGGTCCGCAAGGGGCACTCGGGTCAGCGCCGCCAGCTCAGTGACGAAGGTCTGCTGGGCCTCCTGCCAGGCAAACAGAGAGCGTCAGCTGGCCGCCCCTCCACAGTGCCTTCCAGCGGGGCAGAGCCTGACCGCGTGTGGGGAGGGAACGGTCCCCGGTGTGGAAGAGGATTCTTCCCAGAGAGGGTGGACAGCGCAGCGGGGGCTGCATCTGCTCCTGCCTGCCTCTGCCCAAGCGTGGACAGGGCCCGGGCTGCGGTGGAGCAGGGTCTCACTGCTTCCCCCCGCACCAGGATGCAAGCGGACAGACCCAGGGTCCACAGGGTGCGAGCTGTGTGCCCCGGGCCCGTCGGCTCACTTCGGAGGGCCTCGGTTTCCCCGTTGCTGGGGTAACAGTAGCAAGGGCCCCTCCGTGTGGAGGGCAGGTAGTCGGGGTCAGCGACTGTCTGTGATGGAGCCCGGTAAACAGCTGTTCACCACGTTCTTGTCGTGGTCACTGTGACTGAGGCCACCCCGTCCGGGTGACATGGAAAGGCCCAGTCTCTGTCACACGCTTCCTTCTGGAGGACCTTTATGGTGGGGACTCGACATTGCAGCCGCGTCTCATAGTCTCTCGTGATTTTCTTTCTTGTCTTGTTCAAACTCAGGCCCTCGCGCTTGCCAGGCAGGCACTGTGCCGCTGAGCTATATCCCTGGGCCCCACTCGCTCACGAATGGGACTTTCTATCCCAAGAGCTGAGCTTCCTGTGGGACCACATAAAGTGCCACCTCTGTCGCCGCCAGCAGGCCCGAAGGTGCAAGTGGTGGCGGTCAGCACAGCGGGACACGTCCATCCCCACCGCCTCAGCTGGGCTGGATGAGCAGCTGCCACCACAGGCCGGGCTGCAGCCCCGACACCCGCTGCGGCCCCGCAGATGGGACTGAGCAGGTCACAGAGGCCACAGGAAGACGGGCGCGCAGAGGCCGGGGGTTGGCAGCAGGGTCTCGGGGTCCCTCCCAGTGGCTCCTGCAGGCTCTGCTGCTTCTGCTCCTCTTTACACCGCAACCGGTCCCCGACGTGGCCTACCTGCAGCTGGGCCTCCAGCTGGGCCTCCAGCTGGTCCAGGGCCCCAGCCTTCTGCCTCTGTGCGTCCAGGCGGAGCCGCTGGTGCACCGTGAACTGGGCCCAGAGCCTCCTCTGCTGGGACAGCAGCCTGGCCAAAGGACAGAGGTGGTCAGCACCGCCCAAGCCCCGGGTCACTCTGTGTCCTCTCCCCACGTCAGAAGGGCCCGGCTGAGCTCAGGAACTGTGACCCTCAGATGTACCTGAGCCCCTGGAGCCCTCAGAGGAGCCAGCGCCACCCGAGTAGCCCTGTGTTTGCCCCAGGCGCTGTGCACGGGGCGGAGTGGACAGGCCCCTGGGAGGAGCAGATGCAGGCAAGGTCGCCTGCCCAAATGCAGGGGAGAAGCACAGGACAGGGTGGGGCAGAGAGCCCTGCGGGGACCCCCACAGCTTGCAGTGAGGCCTCACCTCTGGGGGACTTCCTGGGGAGCACTGCCTGCTGCCTGGCTCCCGGACGAGGGCTCACCGAGTTCTTGCTTTTTCTGTAGCTTGTAGCTGTCGACCCTCTCACCTGGACAGGTCATCAAAGACAGGACAGTCCGCGGTGGGCTTGGCACATGGCCTCTGTCTAGCACCCCAGGGGAACAGCTGTTCCCAGAATGGAGTGCACCTGCCATAGGAAGGGCACAGGGTGCCAACTGCCATGGCTCCAGCCACGGGCCAGGGCTCTGGAGGAAGAAGCAACGGAGGCAGCTGGCACACAAGGGGCCTCACAGCAGCGTGGCAGCCATAGCTCAGGGAGGAGGTCGCTCCAGCTGGGGCTGGGCTGAAACTAACCAACCCCCTCCATGCCAGAGCTCTTTCTTGTTTTATAGGCTCAGCTGCTCAGAAAACGTATGGCTTTTGCAGCACTACCCAGGACAGGCTGGGTGCACACCCATCGGCCAGACTGACCATTGTCATCGCGCCCCCTCTATGCCCAGCTGTCCTGCTGCGGATGCAGGCTGAAGACCACCTGCCCCTGCTAAGGCTCCGAGGAATATCCCAGGCCCAGTCACCAGTTCTGGGGACACCGGTGGAGGGAGCCACACTTCCTGGCTCTGAGGTGCCCAGCTGGTGCTGCTGGAGCCAGGACTCACGGAGCTCCCTGGCTGGGCTGAGCTGGGGGCAGGAATTCTCTGCCCTCAGGTGGGGAGGATGGAGGAGAAGGAAGAGGAAGCGCCAGCGGGCCAGGTTTCATGGGATCCCCAGGGCCAGGGAGGCAGGTGGCAGCTGGGAGAAGCAGCAGCCACACAGGGCTCGCTGGACCCCTCCTGCCCCCCTTATAGGGAGGGGTCAGCACCAGTTCTTGGGCTGCAAGGGAAGCCCCAGGGACTCTGGCCAGTCCTGAAGCTCCCGTGCAGGGAGGGAGGTGTGAACAGTGGGCTTCAAGCTGGCTTCTGTGTGCCCTTACCTGCGTGTCACTCCTGGGACAGGGGACACCAAACATCCCATCACCCAGGGGCCCTTATGGCAGCCCATGGGAGGTGATTCTCAGGGTCTGGGAAACCTCGCGGGGCCACTGGCCTATTCTCCTAGGGCTGCCTGCAGTGATTTTATCTCTTTGGCCACCAGGAAGCTCAGAGACTGCATCAATCACCCCCGGGGAGACCTTGGCCTCACCTGACTCACCCCATGTCCTGTCCTTGTCCTCGCACTGCACTTAAATAAACCCTATCGCACTATGCGGCGCTCAGTGCCCCTGCAGCCCTGGCTGGGACGCACCGTGCAGTGTCTCGAGCTGTTGCAGGGTCCGCTCCGTGTGGTCCTGCGCTGCCCTCCTGAGCCGCTGGTAGTGCGCCTGCGCCAGGCGGCTTACACTGGCACGGGTCACGTAGACGCTGTCCGCCGCAGTCTCCACCAGAGTCCGCTGAGGAGAAGGGTCAGAAAGACAGCCAGAAGGTCACAGGCCAACTTGGTGCCTCCTCCCCTGCCCAGGGGCCCCTCTTCTGAACACTACCGGCCTGGACCGGGTCGAGGGCGGTGGGGTTTTGGCGATATGACCCGGCGGGGGCCAGTAAGGTGCAACGTTAGGGAGAGTGCTGGGAGCCTCTGCCTCTAACGTTAGCCCAAAGACTTGATGGGGTGTAAGACTATGCCACTGCCCTTTTCCTGTGCAGCATGCAGATCTGGTATGTGGAGAGACAGTAGCCATTTTGAG
>NW_004955514.1:4285242-4289728 GCF_000276665.1 Chinchilla lanigera
TGGATTGGGAAGAATTTCAGAGAAAATGGCTGCCTGGAACCACCTTGCTTCACATTTCTACTAGGGGAATGAGGCCGCGGTGCTGTGTAGGGGGGCGCCCCTACTTCCCCTCCCAGGCTCAGCGCCCGTGTGTAATGATCACAGGCGCATGTGAGAGACGGATGGCGCATCGTGGCAATGTGGGCCCAGCCTCAGCTTGCGGGGGAGGGCAGAGCTCGGCAGGAGGCCTGCAATCCTGGGCGCAGCCTGCTACCCAACGCACATCCCCAGCACCCAGCACAGTCCGCGGCAGCCGCGTACCTGGAACTCGTCCCCGTCCTGGGCGCGGCTCCTGGTGGCCGCATTCCGCGAGTGCAGCAGCAGCGCCTGCCCCACTGCCCGCTCCAAGCGCCCCTGCAGCCGCTGCCGCGCGTCCTGGGCCTCGGCCAGCAGCTGCTGCTGGAGCTGCATCCGCGTGCGCTGCGCTTCCCCCTCCAGCCGGCCGGCCTCCTCCTGGACACGCGCCTCCTGAGGGCGAGGGCAGGGTCAGAGGGCCCAGGCTGGGGCGCAGAGGGGCCGAAGGGGCGGCAGCCTAAGGACAGCTCAGCCCACGTGTCTGCTGACTTCTCCTTTCCCCCCAAATAAAGGTATTTACTGGCCACCAACCATGTCCCCAAGGCCATCTGTGGAGCCTCACACAATGCAGGGCCTCAACTTCCCTCTCCTACCACATGGCAAGGCCTGAACACTAGGACTGATGAGGTCCCAAGGCTCAGAGAAGCTGAGCGACTTTCCAGAAGTCACACGGCAGAACCAGGGTGGGAGGCGGGATCTGAGCCTGGGCACAGGCTGGGGACATCATGGAAGCTGTGGCAAGGACAAGGGTCCTGGGACTGCTGTCCTGGCAGGAGTGGGGGGCAGGAAGTGAGGGATCAGAGCTGGGCATGCGCCTCACTAGTGGGTCCCCGGCCCAGCGCTGCAGGCTCAGCGCCAGCTCTGCCACGGGCCTGTGGCCTGCAGGGTGGAAAGGGGAAGCTGAGTTGGTTAAGCCTGTGGGATCAGTTTCAGGGTCGCTGAGCAGCTCAGGCTGCAGGTGAGGGCAGGGTCGGCATCTGGCGACTGGCGGAGGAGGGCCCCTCCTGTCCTGGCCGGGCCAGGGGCACCCCGAGGGCCTCACCAGGGCTTTGAGCAGCTGCCACTGGTGCTCGTCCAGACACGGCGACGCGCCCTGCTCCAGCGCGTGCTGCTCCCGCAGCTCCTGCAGGAGCCTCTTCTTCCCTGACAGCCGCATCTGCGCCAGGGTGGCCAGGGCGTCACTGCGGAGGCCCAGCCTGCGGAGGGCACAGCGCAGGAGCAGCTGCTGGCCCTGCAGAACGCCCTGTGTGGACCTGTGGGGACGGCAGGAGGGCCGGGTCAGCGCTCTGGGCCGCAGAGAGCGAACAGGTGATGCCCAGGGAGCCTGAGCTTGGGAAGGGGCCACTGTCACCTGCCCGCCCCCGTCCTCTCTGCCCAGCCGCTGGCCTGGTGGACAGGCAGCCGCCCGATGTCACCTTCATGACTGTATCATCAGCCCCGTTTTCTAAAGCAGGAAACCGAGGCCCAGAGACGTTCAGTCGTTCACATTCTCAGGAAGCTCAGGGTCCGTGTGCCTCCCTTGCAGGCGAGGACACGGAGGCTGCCTGGAGTTCCCGCAGACGCACAGCCCGGGCCCCTGGGGAGCTGCACTCACTCTTCCGTGAGGCCGCCCAGCCGGCCCAGGACTCCTCGGACTGTGCTCTCCTGCTCCTCCCGCAGCTGGGTCTGCAGCACCGCGGACAGCGCACTGTCCTCCAGCCGCACCTGCACCCAGACAGGGGCCGGAAATACCAGCTTCAGGGCTTTCGCGCTGAACTGCACCCTCAGACCTTTCTGGTTTTTTTTTTTTTTTTTTTGAGACAAGGTCTTGTTAAATCATTATGTAACAGAAAATGTCGATCCCCCGTCACCCCCCGCCAGTACACTTTAGTTTCTTGGTTGCCCAGGTAATAGTTCCTGTTCCAGATCCGGTTGCTTCTGTCTCCTAGAAATGGCTGGTCACTGATGCACACTGTATAAACCAATCCCCAACTGACAAGCCATTCTGCCTCTGTACTTCCTGCTTGCTTATCCCATGTAAGCCCTAGCCCACAGAGATTGGAGCCTGATATTCTGGGAATGATCCCATTCCGTGTCTATTGACATAAACAAATCTGCCTCCAAGTCCTGGGTGCTGTCGTTTCAGTGTTTCTGTTTGTCATCTCATCTCGTGCACTGGTCAGGAAGACTGACCGTGCTGACCTCTCTGGTCACCATTGTGGCCGTCACAGATGGAGCAAGGACCTCTCCAGGTCCCAAGAGGAAGGCACCTCCTCGAGACTTCTCGAATCCCCTCAGAGGCCTGGAGGAGGATTCCTGGCTCCTGCTCAAGTGCGTCACATCAGACCCCAAAGGGAAGAGGTTGCAATCTGTCTTTCTGCCTGCCTGCCTTCCGATTCTGGTAACACCACTAGGGGCACCCTAGTTAGCCTGTCTGTCAGTCCTGCTCAGCTTGAGCAGAAGGGGAGTCTCACCAACTCTCGTTAGTCAGGACCACCTTCAAGGGAAGGGGTCAGAACGTTTAACTCTGAGTGCCTGCTGCATGAAGGTGTGAGTTTGTGGAATGGACAGCATAAGCAATAGGCCGCTCCGTCTGAGCACCAAGACTGGAAGCCCTGGTCGTGGCGGCTGACTGGGCCCTCACCTGCAGTTCCGTGGTGATCAACATATGGCAAAAAGGAGGCCTCACCCCCTCCTTAGCTAAGTCGTGCCTATGTCCCTCGGAGGGGCACAGCCAGGGGGGCATCTTAGTGGTCTGTCTCTGAGGGGCACCTACCCTTTGTCTGTTGTGCCATCATTCAAGGATACACGGCACACATATAGGAAGTCAGAGATGGGAACTAATTAGTTAAAACCCACAGTTGCAAGAAAAAGGGCTTTTACGGAGTTAAAAATGAAACCAAACCACTCTCTGCCTCTCAAAGAAAAGGAAAAGGGGAAAGAAGCCCATTCGTCCTGAGAATTCTGCCTCGGCACCCTCATTGGCTGCTGAAGTTGCTGCCAACACCTATAGCTTCACTCCCTGCTCCCGACTTGTCTACTTCCAGCCAACTGAAGTGGTTCCAGCTAGCCCCTGCTTACATTTGGCCACACAGCAACCCCCATATGCACCTATCCTGGTCAGATGGCCTCATCTAATGCCCACCCGAGATGACTGTCAACAGTTCTTTCTGAGTTCCATATTTTGATTGAGGAAAAATTAGACTGTCAGCCTTGACAAAGGAGTTGTGCCCCGTCAGGCCTGAATAGATAGGACAGACCAAGCTCTACCAAATAGGGCCCCTGGGAGCCTGTGGTCGTTGAGAAAGTCAGTGGCAAACCTGTGACTTTTCCGGTAGACGATGGACCAGAACTCTCTGTCTTCAAAAGTTCCCTCTGTCAAAAAGTTGCCATCACTGGGGCAACTGAGACTCTTGCCTCTCACCATTCTGCCAGGCACAAACTTGCAGCCTGGGAGGACGTCTTGCCAAATATGAATTCCTGTGTAAGCCATTGCATCTGGTGCACTGGTTGGGCCAGGGGCACCATGGGCTTCACCAGGGCTTTGAGCAGCTGCCGCAGGTGCTCGTCCAGACCTGGTGAAGCACCCTGGTCCAGCTCGTGCTGCTCCCACTGCCCCTGTAGGAGCCTCTGCTTCCCCAACAGCAGCACCTGTGCCAGGATGGCCAGGGCATTGCCATGGAGGCCCATCCTGCGGAGGGCACAGCACTTCCATACCACTTCTGAAAAGAGACCTCCTCTTCAAGTTAGAAGTGACCATCTCCTTTGTACCAAGCCAGTCAGCCTCCCTCTCATTTAACCCTGCACTTTCAACTCTGACTGTTCCCGGAAAGGACAATGACATCGGCATCAGCCTGAGACAGATAAGCAAATCCTGGAGTTCTGAAAACTCTCCTCCCAGAGGTATAGACGAGGACTCTCCTCTGAGCCTAACCACTAACCATGCCACCCTACTGTGACCCTGGTTGCTGTCAGATGTCACGGGAAGCACAAACGGACATGCAGCTACACATAAGCCTGACAGACTGTTAATCACCTTGGGAAAGATCTCCATGCCGTCAACAACGCACCCACCACCTTGCATTCTGCAGTTCCCAACCCACGCACCCATTTTGGACTGCTACTCAATCGCCTCAAGGGTTTGGGAACTCTCCCACTATCTTCAGGGAGGCTCTGACAACAGATTTGACCACTCTGAGACAGTCTGTTTCTCTGTTCCTTCCAGCCCCTCAATTCTGTCACTGTCCCCTGGGCCTTGAGATTGGGTGACTGACCACCTGCCTCTGACTGTGAAACTCCATCCCGGGGCAATCCCCACCTTCATCAGTGTCCCATACCACAACAGACTGGGCTAGAAATTCAGCCACACATCCAGAGGCTTCCAAACCGCCAA
>NW_004955514.1:4290268-4372074 GCF_000276665.1 Chinchilla lanigera
CTGATCAAAAAAGCTGACAAGCTCACCTTAAGCCAGGACCTAACTGTCCCAGTGCCACATGCTGTACTGGCCGACCAGACTTAAAAAAATAACACCCCTGACAGACACTGAGTATACCGTTTATGGATGGAAGAAGCTCTGTCAGGAATGGAGTTCGACCAGCTAGATATGCTGTGGTCACCTTGGACAGAACTATTTTGGCCAAAGCTCTCCTTCAGGGATGCTCTGCACAGCAAACTGCTTCTTGCTGCCGTTTGGAAACCTGCCACCAACAATGCAAAATAATCTGGTCCAGAGGCCTAAGCCGCCTCTGGGGATCAGACTGACTGCAGCATCAATCCCAGCCACCAGACCTGCGCCACCCTATGTTCTGCAAGCTCACGCTGCAGTGCTGGCACCCAGATTCCTGCAGCAACTCAGGCTTCAGCATCTGCGTCACCGGCCTGCTGCAAAAAATCATCCCTGGATATGGCCTACCCGGCATCACTGGCAGTGACAATGGGCCTGCATTTGTACAGAGGTAACTCAAAAACTAGATTAAATAAGAACAACATACAGCATACAGGCCACAAAGCTCTAAAAAAGTTTTAAAAAGCAGCTTATAACCCACACACATATGACCCAGGTGCATACTAACTACCTCTGCAAGTTTCAGAAATCCAGCCTTAGGTCCACTGGAAAATTTACCTGGACCAGAGAGTTCACTCTGAAGAGATGACGCACTCAAAGTCACCCTGGACACTGACCAGTCCACGCACAGCTGAAGCCTGAGGACACAGTTCACAAGATGGCTCCATACCCATTCCCCTTGATGTTTGTGTCTTTCCAGAGTGCTTATCCCAATCCTTGCTTCCATGCCCTCCTGCCAGCTGTGGTTTTTGATAACTGACCTGGATTCTGCTTACCTCAGTCCTTGCTTCCCCATCCCCTGCTAGGGTGTTTTTTTTGCCCTAAATTTTATGGACGGTTGCCCCAGGAAAATACAACAATCAAACATTTGACCACGATTTGGTGAGTGTCCAAGGCATATTGCACACTCCTAGATCAGATTAACTCCCTCACTCCCTTGCCAGAGTGACGTTACAGGACAGGCCTAAATTATGTCTCTTCCTAAAAACAATTTAGGGAAAGAGTCTGTAGTAAGACAGTCTCAGAGAGCTTGGCTAGGGCCCATCCTAGGATCACTGACAACCCTAATGTTACTGCTTCCAGTTGGGCTTTGTCTCAAAAGATCACAAAGATTTGCTGGGGAAACTAAGAAAGTCAGGGGAAAGGAAAAGAGGGGCAGCGGCAACAAATGTGACATTTCTCAGTTGCCGAGGTAACAGCTCCTGTTCCAGATCTGGCTCTCCTGTCTCTTAGGAAGGGCTGGTCACTGGGATGCAAAGCTGGTCACTATGATGCATGTTGTATAAACCAACCCCCAGCTGACAAGCCAGTCTGCCTCTGTACTTCCTGCTTGCTTGTCCCATATAAGCCCACTGATGTAAATAAACCTGTCTGCGAAATCCTGGCCTTCTTTCAGTGTTTCTGCTTGCTGTTGCAACTAAGTTGCCTAGACCGGGCTCCAATTTGCAGTCCTTCTGCCTCAGCCTCCCAGAATGCTGTGCTTACAGGTATGTGCTAGGGCACCCGGTCGGTCTTGATTCTTTCAAGGTGAATTAAAGGCTGGGATGTGGTTCAGTATCAGAGTGCTTGCCTAGCATGTACAAAGCCCTGGGTTCAACCTCAAACATAGCAAAAAAAAAAAAAAAAAGTGAATTAATATTGTATCTAAAGGATATGTAGTCCTTTGCTGTACATTTTAATAATGAAGATAAAAGTATCAAGAGATTTCAAGGACAACTAAGGAGGTCACAATCACCGGAAGAGACGGTGCCTGCAGGGGACACACCCACCTCTTTAATATGATTAGACAGAGCTGGGTGTGATGGTGCAGACTCACAATCCTGGCACTCTGGGAGGCTGAGGCAGGAGGACTGCAAGTTCGAGCCCAGCCTGGGCAACTTATCGAGACCTTATCTCAGAATAAGAGATAAAAAGGGCTGGGAATGAGGCTCAGTGCAAAAGCCCTGGGTTCAATCCCCAGGACCACTGCAACCAAAACAAACAAATAAACAAAGTGTGGTAAGCCGCAGGCTTGTGAGCCCAAGTTCAGAAGCAGCAGGTTTCTCAGAGGGCTGGGGTGTTGACCCTGTCACTGCCACCAGATCATTCTGTGGCCTCGGAGTGCAGCATGGTTTATGTCTAGGTGTCCGCTCAAACTTCATGCACTCAGAGGCAAGAGGACAGCGATTGGGGACAGGGCCTGGTGGGAAGAGGCGGTCCCTGGGGCGGGGCCTGCGGGAAGAGGCGGCCCCTGGGGCGGGGCTTGGGAGGCTTCATCTCCTCCCTTCGGGCCCTGCTTTCTGACCACCAGGAGTTGAGCCCTCTCCTCCGTCCCGCCCTTCCACCATGTTGCCCCACCTTGCAAGGACTAAAACTTCTAAAACATGGGCTAAACCTGTCCTTTAATTTGGGCGTCGGGCGTTGTGTCCCAGCCATCGGGAAAGTGACCAAGACACATACCGTTTGCTTCTTGTTCCAAACTCTCAGACACTGTGGGGAGGAGGAAGGGGCACCAACACCCATGGAGTGCTCAAGGCTCACCAGCGACCCTCCAAAAAAAATCCGGGAGGACTCAGATAGGGTGGACCCTGAAATCCACAAGGGAGGCGAACCGGGTGCTGCGGGAGGGAGGCGCGCAGTGTAAAAGCACGGTCAAGCTCGGCCTCATAGTCCGGGAGACGTGGGCCAGGAAGCGGGATGCCGGGCAGAGCGGCCCCCAGGCTGGAGAGGGAGAGGCCACCGGGGAATGGGCAGACGAGGCCCGAGCGCAGTGAGGACCTGACAGGGGGCTCACAGAGTGCAGGCAGGACCGGGGTTTAACCTACGCGGAATGAAGCAGTCGGGGGTTTGGGTGTGACTTACTGTCCAGCACCACATCTGCCGTGCTGACAATTGTTAAGACACTCAGTTTTTAGTTATCAGTAAGAGAAAAGGCACTGGCGTTTCCATGAGGATGCATCGCAATTTGAGGCACCTTAAGATGTTTTCATGTGAATCTTAAAAATGACTGGCGTGGGGAACGTTTTCACAGTATCACCACGGCTGCACGTTGAGAATTAAGCGAGACCAGTGCCCGCTGTCCCCGCAGCCCAGGCAGGAGGTGGGGTGGCTCGGGCCAGGCTGGGGGATGGAGGTGAAGTGGTGCCCCCTCCTGGCTCAGGCTGGAGCTACAGCCAGCGGGATTTCCCTCCAGCGAGACTTAGGGTGGGAAAGAAAGCGGAGCCAAGGACAACTCCAGAGGCTTTTCTCCAGCTCGGGGCAGGCTGGCGAGGGCTGTGGACTGAGCAGGTGTCGGGGAGGGTGATGGCTCTGTCTGGGAGGTGCTCGATCCCAGGCCCCTGAACATCTAGTGGACACTGCACACAGAGAGCTGAGCTCAGGGACACAGTGTGAGCTGGAGGGGAGAGTGGGGCACTGTCTTAGGAGCCATGCAAGTGAGCTTGGATGATGTTCTTCTCCACAGAGCCTGTGGGAGAGACCCCAGCCCTCGCCAGTGTCCGGCTGCTGCCTTGGGGGAGACCCCGAGGAGAGGAGCAGCTCAGCTGGGCCCGGGCTCCCCACCCACAGGAGCTGAGATGACAGATGTGTGCTGCTTCAGGCTGCTAGCTTGGGGAACACTTGCTACGCTCATTCATGTGCGGTGGGTATCACTCCCTGTGGCTGTTATAACAAACGAGCATAAACCTGGTGGAGTAGAGCAACCTGGACTGATTGCCTCACCCCTCTGGAGCTCGAAGTTGGACAGGGTCTTCCAGGGCTCACACCGAGGTGCGGGCAGCCTGCGCTCCTCCTGGGTCTCAGCAGACTCCCTCTCCTTGTCTTCTCCAGCTCCTGCAGGTCCCCCCCGCTGCTCGGCCACAGTCCCCTCCTCCACTGTCACACCCAGCACCGAGCCCTTCTCATGCTGCACTAACTGGACCCCGGCATCCTCTTCCACGGAGAGGGACCCTCACGATTACAGGGGTGTGGCCAGCTAAGCGGGGGAGCCCCCATGTCAAGCTCCCAAGCTTCATCACATCTGCAAGTTCTTCCCGCCTTGCACCTGACCTGGTCACAGGTGTCAGGGAGGACAGTGTGGCTGTTGGGGTTCGGGATGGAGAGAGGGCCCCCCAAGGGGTCATCCCTGACAGACACGGCCCAGCGCCTGTACTGGCGCTGCCTCCACACCGGGTATAATTTATAGCCTCTTCCCGGAAAAACAGGCTCTAAAGTCTCCAAGGCCTTTTAAAACTACAACATGGAAAAGACATATGATGATCTGGTGCTGCCTCTCAGGCCCATGGAGAGTTTTGCTTTTCTTCTCATCACTAACACTCATCTAAACCATGGAAAGTTCACTTTTCCTTTTTTTTTTTTTTTTTGCCAACAAGGAAATACAGCAAGCTGGAGAGAACCTGGGTCTATAAATATCTTCTGACAATTTAAGGCAATTAAGCAATGAATCAGTAGATTAATTATGACATAGGCATCTCCAGAAAGCAGCCTCGGGCTGTACTTATTTAATCAGTTGATGAGGTCATTAATTCCCCCACTTGCTTCTTGAATGCAGAGCTCCCCTTGAGAAGCTTCCCCAGAGCCAAGAAAAATTCACAACATTACACTCATTAGCAAGTAAATACATAGAGCATAAAAAGGAACTATGCATAATCTGCCATTTAAATAATTTATCCAGAGAGTTTTAGATGAATTGTGGGTGTTACGGCTGGTATCTAGATGTCCCCGCAAGGCCTCATGAGATAGGGCTTTTCGGAGGCACCTGGGGCTAGACTGTAAGATGCTGGAATTGATCCATGGTGCAATGCTAGGATCAAGGGCACTAGGATTAAGGGTGTGAGTGTTACCTGCCCTGAGATGAGATAGATGGGACAGAAAGAGCTGTGGTCAACCCTCGTTGCTTTGCTGCCTTCTGCCCACGATGAACTGCTCTCCTCTGCGATCTGTCTGCCACACCCCTCTGCCTTGGAGGCAGCCGAGTACAGACTGAAACCTCTACAAACTGTGAGCTATATAAACCTTTTCCCTTTTAATTTTGGGTGTAGGGTATTTTGTTTCAGCAATGAGAAGAAAAAAAAACAACTAAGACAGTGGGTATTTTATCAAAAGTAAAGTTCTGGATTTGTTTTAGGGTCAATACCATTAAGTATTTAATGGGCTTTGTGCATTACTGCATAGCCGCCTGTTGGACATTTTGATCTCTGGGTTTTATGCAGAAGCTGGGGTTCGAGACTTCTAGCGAGTCATGAACACAACACAGTTGCAGGGAGTCAGCTGAGTGACTGTGTCAGCAGCCTGCTGTGTGTTCAAACTCAGATCCGTGTGTCCTGAGCCTCCAAGGTTGGGGGAGGGACCCCTGCAAACCGCAGAGTCCTCTAAAGGCTGGCACAACCATTTGCAATTCGTGCACTTGGTGAATTCCCTTCCTTCCTTCTCTCTCTCTTTCTCTCTTTCTTTCTTCTTTGACAGAGTCTTGCTATGTAGTGCAGGCTGGCCTTGAACTTGCTTATGTAACCCAGGTTGACCTGAAACTCATGGTGATCCTCCTGCATCAGCCTCCTAAGTGCTGGGATTACAGGTGTGCTCTACCATTCCTGCCATGTGAGTTTTTGAAAGCCTAGGTTCCCCACTTCCCAGACTGGAAACTGATTGCTTTGGGACCTAGGATTTGGTATGAATTCAGCTTTCTTTAGATCCCTTGGTAGAACAAGGTCCAGGTGACCTTGTGATCACTTCCAAAGCTGCATGGTCATTGCTGGAAATGTACCAGAGTTTTCCTGAACACTTACTACATCCCAGCCCCTGAGCTCTGAATGAGGGTTTGTGAACAGGAAATTCAGAGCTGCTGTCCTCAAGGAGGAGGTGGGCAAGGTAGCTACGGCAGGGTTCAGACTGGCAGGTTCCTGGGCAGGTGCCTGTCCTTTTACAACTCTAATGGGCTGTGCCAATGAACATCTGTTCCAGGCCTCAATTGCTGCAGCTTACTTTTTATAACCAACTGAAAACCTGTGGAAGGAGAGTGTGAGGTGTAGCTCAGTGGCATAACACTTGCCCAGGGTGCAGAGGGCCTTGGGTTCCAGCCCCAGCACTGCAAAGACAAAAAAAAAAAAAAAAAAAAAGACAGAAGCAGAAGTTGTTCTTACAACAAGCACCTAGGAATAGGTGGGCCCGGGCAGGTGCTGAGGCTCCATCCTGCTCCTCCAGGACGCAGACTGTCCCGTGTGCTCTGGCCGACCGTTATTGTGTCTGAGTCAGGCAAGGCTGGTGCGCACACTCTAGGCAGGAAGAGGGGAGTGTGGGAGAAGGGCAGTGCTGCTAGCAAGATGTAGCTGTGGCCTCGGGACAGAGTCAGTGACCACACCTTGGCTCACAGGTTGGAACCGTGTCACCTGGCTGCTGCTAACTGCAAAGGACACTGGGTATTAAGCACGTTAGTTTCGGCCTCTAGGGTGCAGAAAGCAAGGGAGCAGGGTCTTCACGTGTCTGTCTCACTTGGAAATTGCTTCTTCTTTTCTGGGGGAGTGGGGATACCAGAAATCGAACTCAGGACCTCAAGATTGCCAGGCAGGCACTGTACTGCTGAGCTATATCCTGGCCCTGGAGACTGCTTCTTTTATTTAACAGGTTTTAATGTTTTATTCTATTAGTTCCTTACTGCTGCTGTAACTCATTGCCCCAAACCCTATGGCTTAAGAAGATGCAAGTTTATTTCCTCGTGGTCCTGGAGGTTGGTCTGACATGACTCCTCATGGGCACTGCAGGGCTGGTTCCTTCTGGAGACCCTGGGGGAGAGTCTGTCCCTTGTCTTTGTCAGCTTCTAGATGCTGCCAGTGTCCCCAGGCTCCTGGCCAGAGGTTACCCTCTGACCCTGCAGGACCCTTGGGAGGACAATAGCCCCCTGGACAACCCAGCACTACCTCGCTATCTCAGGATCCTTAACTTCATCACACGGCAAAGTCCCCTTGGTTCCGGGGCGGGGGATCACCTGTGCTCAGGGCCTGGGGTCAAGCAGAGGATACCTCCAGAGCCACCATGCTGACTGAGCCTCAGGTCTAGGTTTTCCAAGTGTGCAGCCCCCTGCCCCCAGAGAACACCTTTCTCCCTCCCTGAGGGTGCTCATGGAGCCTTTTTTCCTTCACTTCCAAAACACATGCTACTGTGCTTTCTCAGGGTCGGATTCACGGGTCAGCTGCGGACGCCCCTGTCACGGAGCACAGGCTTCTGCTCTCTCCTTCCTCCAGGGCGGGCGGTGGGCGGTGATCATACTGTGCTGACAGAGGGCTGACACTCAGCCTCGCGATCTCTCCACACAAGCCGAGCGGTCACGAGACACTGCACAGGTGCAGTGATTGTGAGGTCGCCTTCCTCGCAGTGAGCCTTGCCTGATCTTCTCTCTGAATTCATGAACACTGGAATCCTTATCTAAAGCTAAAGGGCTTCTCTGAGACCATTTACAACTCCTCTGCGTTGTAAATGGCCTTGCGGCCTACAACTTTACCGTCCAACTTTAGATACAGTGCAGGTGTTCCCAGAGCATCAGCACGAGCCAGGCGGCCGTATCCCTCATCCTCAAAGCCTCACTAAGATCCTGATGTCTCCCCAGGACTGTGCCACTCCTCTCGGACACTCACCTGCTGTCCCTCTTGACAGTGCGCTCTGATCTGAATAAACTCGTCTTTTTTTATTCTGATCTCACTAGATTCTTTTGTCATCCACATCCCTAGCCTCTGCAATGGCACCCAGCACATCAAATACCTTTGTAAGGTGCTTCTCAGGGGAACTGGGGATGCCATGCAGGAGAAAACCCTTGTTATCCTCATAAGGGTCAAACGCGCAGCCCAGCCCCGGCCCGAGGTGCCCACCTGCCTGTCCTGCTCCAGCAGCTCCTGCAGGAGGCCCCACTGCCGTCTCCGGAAGCGGTCCGAGTGCCCCAGCTGCCGAGCCGCATCCTCCTGCACCTCCTGCCGCAGGGCCTTGCACTCCGTCCTGGGGAGGCCGCTGACACCCGGGAGCGTGTGCAGGAACAGGGTGTCCACGAGGCGCTGGAAGGTGTCCATGGTGCTGCGGTACAGCTCCTGCGGTGAGACGCCCACTGCGTCTTAGCGTGCCACCCTGCGCCAGCCGGGCTTCCCTCCACCTCTGCTGTGCACACCCAGGGGACCCAGGGAGGCCTGCACATGGCCACACACGCACAAACACGCCACACACATAGACACCAATGTGCACACACGGACACAAGTGCACACGCAGTCCTGGGACACACCTGCTGTCTTCTAGGGCCCTCGCCCCACCCAGATTTGTGGGACAGTGAGCACCCGCTGCTCTGCCCATTGGAGGCGGTTCATTAGGGCAGCTCCTGCTGGTGACCCTGGTGAGGGCGGTTTCCTCCTCCTGCCTGCAGTGGGCCCCCCCCCCGTCCCTTCTAGCAGGCAGCTGTCCTTGGCCTTGTCTTCCCTCCAGGCACCCTTGCCCTCCTTTCTGGGTCCGTACCAGGGATATGCCCACAGGAGCCACTGAGGCCCAGGATGTTCCGAGTGCCAGCTGCCACCACGGGCCTCCCAGGGGCCCAGTCCTCACGACACTGCCGGGAAGGACTGCTACTGTCCCCAGTGCACAGCCGGGGACGCTGAGAGCTAGAGGCTGGAAGTGGCCTCATGGCCACGCAGCCAGGCAGGGGCAGAGCCAGGACGCTGGGCCAGGCACTTGGACCCTCCTTCAAGGTGCTGTCCCCATAGGCCCTTGTCACATCCTCCCCGCTGGTGCCCACGGTTCTGCATGTTGCCTCTGCCCGCTGGCCCTTGCCACTTGGTGATCTTGTGTGCTTTCCCCTGATCACATGGGGGGCCGACGTCCCGCTTCCTGCATGCGGGGGGAGGGCCCAGCTTGGGGCGGGGTGGCCTGCCTGGTCATCCGGCCTGAGTGCAGATGGACCCGAGCCTGCTGGGGTCCCCACCCAGTGTACTGAGGCTGTCACACGTGTGCAGCCCGGGGACTCTGCCATCCCGGCCGGGCCCGCCTACCTGGCACAGTGCAGCTGCGGCCTCAGTGGCTCTGACCTCCTCCTCCTCCTCCAGGTCACTCTGCGTCAGCTGCTGCCGCTCCAGGACCTCGTGGAGAGCCTGTGGTTCAAACAGGAGCTGAATCTGGTACAAAAACGCAGGCTTCGCTTTCTCCAGGAATTCTCCCCAGCCTGCCCTGGCTGCTCAGGTGGGAGGGATGGGTGCCGTGATTTAGACTCTGGGAAACTGAGGCATGGGACTGTCACATGGCTTCTGTGGCTTGCAAACTGTGGACGAGAGTTTCTTCCTGGGAGAAGCATGGGTCACGCTTCCCTTATGCCCAGTGTGAGAAGGCACCGCCAGGTCACCCCGTCACCTTGTCCTGGTCTCCAGCCCCAGGCATCACTCTCTGACAACTCTGCTGGGGATCCCACCCACACACAGCGAGGACCCGGGGAGCCCAGCAGGGTGACCATCACAGTTCAGGGTGGGCAGGGAGAGGTGGGGAGACGGCCCAGAAACCCCAGCACAGTCAGGGGGCGCGGTGGGCAAGGGGAGGAGGGGGGACCTGCACAGGAGAGGTCAGCAGAGGAGATGCAGTGGGGGCATCGGGCTGAGTCTCTGAGGATGCAGGGGCCCTGTGGGGGGACCCAGGCCCAAGGAACAGTGTAACCAGCACCAAGAAGACTTCGGCCTCTGAGGGTGGTGTGCAGTGGAGGGGGTGGGGGAGGGGCAGGGACCAGTGCAGAAGGAAGGGCGCTGGAGTTTGGTGCCCTCCACTCACTGCTTCATGTGTTTGCCCATCCATCCGTCTGTCCATCCACCCGTCTGTCCATCCATCCGTCTGTCCATCTGTCCCCCATCCATCTGTCCATCCATCCATCCATTTCTTTGTCCCACCCATGCATTCCTTCACCCCCTCCTGCTTCACTCCAGTCGCCTGCACAGCAGCTGCGTGCTGGGCCTGTGCTGGGTCCCGGGACACAAGGACGTCAGTGACCCTCCCCACTCTCAGGGCTCAGGCTTAGCTGAAGGACGTTGAGAGGACAGTGGAGCAAAGAGCCACCCACCCCATCCTCCTCGTCCTGCAGCAGGGGCTTCTCCCACACAGATGCACCCTCCCGGCACCCACGCTCCACAGCAGCTCAGTCCCGGAGGGCTCTGGCTGGCCATGGGCAGCTGGGGTGGGCCTCAGCCTCTGCTCAGTCCTGGAGACCTCCTGTGGCCTCCCCCTGGGGTGCTGCCACCCACACCCCCCCATGCCACGCTCCCACACTATCCGGCCAGAACTGGGCACAGCTGGGAGGAGCCGTCCCAAAGGGTCACCAGGGGCCAGAGGAGTCTCACGAGGCCAGAGCTGCCCACTTTGGGTCCCAGCACCCTAACAGCCCTGTGACACAGATAACACTATTCCCATTTCACAGATGAGGAAGCCAAGGGCCAGGATGGGGTGTGGGGAAATATGCGGTATGACTAAAAAATACGGGGAATGTTTCAATTAAAAGCACATTACAGAAAAGACCCTTGCCACGCATACCCCTCGGGATCCTCCCCCTTGCTTGGAACACACTCATCCTGTCGTTCCTGCCACTTTCTGAAGCAGCTATGGAAACCTCTTCTGTGTCTTAGTTACACTGTTGTGGCTGCCGTGATGTCCTGAATCGATTCGAAACATTCACATTTCATGATCATTTTGACTTGGGGAAGAGCCAGAAGTCACATGGGGCCAGACATGGTGGACAAAGCGGATGAGGACACAGCGTCTCGTCTGTATGAGCCGACTTTCTATGAGATGACACGAGCAGCAGCTCTTACTGTGCTTCTGATTACACCCCGTAAAGACTCTCACGAAAGAGAGCTCCAGAGCTGCTTCAGAAAGCTGCAAAAAGTGACAGGATAAGCACGTCCCAAGCAAGGGGGCGTTTTCTGAGGAGGCTTAACGGCAATGTAACTTTTACTGTAAAGAATTTTAAAATTTAAACTTTCCCCGTGTTGTTAGCAACGTGTCTGAGCCGTGCCCGGTGCCTACCCTGCATGAGACAGCTGGGGACTGGCAGCTCCTCCTAGTTCCCCAGAAAATACAGACAGACAATGGAGCTCTTCTCCTCTCCAAGAACTGGCCAACTGCGGTAGGTACAACCTATGCTGGCACTAGCTGACCCCTTTATCCTCTCACTTCCTGTCCTCCAGTGGGTTTCCTGTCCCCTTCCAGGACAAGATCAAGAACATCTTCTAGCGTGGCTACTCCCCAGCCCTGCTGGCTCAGCTCCATGTATCAAGCTGAGGACTGCCTCCTTCCCAAGGGCTGACGAGCTGGCCTCATACGAGAGGACCAGCTCTGGCCCAGAAAACATCCCTGAGTGCCCCTGCACAGGGCTACTGTCCTGCAGCCCATCTGTAACGGTTGGTACATTGTGCTGACTTGAGAATTTTAACTAAGTAACTCCACAGTTCTACATCCTAGGATGCAGAGGACATGCCCCTAGGGCGGCCGTTTATGCTGTAGGATATTGTAATGGTTGATTCACTGTGTCAACCTGAGAAGTTTAGAAGTTTAACTAAGTGACTAGCAGGGGGCCAGGGTCTTCACTTTGTAAACATCCTGAGCCTGTGCCAGAGGAGGGCACTGAGATGGTCTGAGTGCTGCACCCACCGCAGGGCGGGTGGCCAGCTTACATTATAAGGGAGGAAAAGAGGGTAGCTCTTCCCCGCTTTTGCTCTGGTTGCTTTTGCTGTCTTCTGCCACCTTGAACTGTTGCCCTTCAGCCATGCGGCCTTGCCTTGGAACCAGCTGATTACAGACTGAAACCTCCACAAACTGTGAACTAAATAGGCCTCTCCTCCTTTAACTTTGTATGTCGGCTATTTTGTCCCAGCAGTGTGAGAAAAGTAACTGCGAGAGAAGTCACAAGGCAACCCCCCTCCATGGGAGATTTAAGCTCTTTAAGGAGTTAATAAAAACTCCTTGCTCTTCACCTGTTCCCCTCTAGTTCCCCTCAACAAAAGCCAACCTTGCCCTCATCTGCCTTGGCAGAACCAGACGGTCAACTCTGACAGACGACACGCCCTGCTTGGGCTGTTCTGACCCGCAGACACCCTCTGCTCGGGCTGTTCTGGCCCACCAACACCCCCTCCCGGAAAATGTTCTGGCCCACAAACACCCTCCCCGAAAAGTTAACTTTAAAAACCCCACGCTTTGCTCAGCTCAGGGCTGTCCTAGTCTGCTGGGCATCCCGCCGTGTCGCTCCCCCCAATAAAGACTCCTCTCGCGTCAGAAGGTCTGGTCTGGTTTTGTGTGGGTCTCGGCCCGATCATATCAGTAATCAAGACCCCAGTGCTCTGCAACGCTGTCTGTGGATTCTCCACCGTGAGCTGACCCTGTGTCTGAGGATGCCAAGGCCTGCCGTGCTGGGCGACGGGGCCCTCAGCCCCCACCCAGCCCAACCTGCATGTTCACCTTGAGGAACTCCTCCGGGTCCGAGGTCAGCGGGGAACCAGCCAGCAAGCTCCTCCGTTCCTCCTCGTGGGCTAGGGAGAGCTTGGCCGTCCCCTCCGCCTGGCGAGCCAGAGATGACTGCATCAGATCCTTGCTGTGCTGCACAAACTCTAGGAGTGAAAGGGCCACAGGGCAGGAGGTGACTTTCCCAGCAGGACTGGCAGCGGGGTCACTGCTGTGCCCTACTAAGGGGGGAGGAAACGGAGCACAGCAGGGGCAGCCCAAATCCCACAGGGCACAGATCTGGGTTTCCTCTAGTGGGTTCCACTAACTGCAACCTCCACGAAGGCCTCAGTGGTCCCTAAGGCTTGAGCCCTGCCCCTCCCACTTCCAAGGCTGGCCCTGGGGACAGGAGTGGGGTTCAGGCACCTGCAGCTCAGCCACACGGTGCAGCCTTCTCTCCATGCCGCCCCAGCCCCCTTGCTCCCGGCAGCTGGCAGGACCTCACTTCTCTTGCTCACTCCTGGGCACCGCTGCGTCTGTATCTGACTAGGATCCTCCACCCTCTTCTGCCCTCTGAGTTCCAGGGGGTGGCCCTGGCCCCAGCTCTGCTCTGCAGCAGGGCGCCAGGCTCAGAGAAGGCAGGTGGCTGGGTATCGCAGCCCGTGCTCATGTGGCATGGGCCACACTGCCCCGTGTCCTCCACACCTGCTCCTCACTCACCCCGGCTAAAGTGCTCTGCCTCCTCCCAGAAGGCCTTGTGCTGCTGGGCCAGCAGGTCCTCCTTCTGCTGCCCAGACAGCATGCCCTGTACGGTGAGCAGGTCCAGGCTACGGGACATGGCGGCCAGGTGGCACTTGGTCTCCTCCTGGATCTGCATCCGCAGGGACTCGACCAGCTTGGCCATGTGCACCCTGCCCAGTGTCCTCTGCAGGGTATCCTGCAGGGAGACACACGCCCACGTCAAGGTGTGAGGTCCTGCGGGCATCCCCTGGGGTCACCTTTTGGGCAGAAGCACAACGATAGAGGAAAACGTTCTTCCTCAAGGTCCTCCCGCCCCTGCAGGCCAGGCTGTGTCCTCTGGCCTTGGGGAGGAGATGCAAGGACAGCAGTGAAAGCAGCACAATTCTTGGCCCTGGAGGCTCAGGGAGGCTGAGTCCTGGGGCTTCAGTGTTCCAGAGGTGAGACGTGAAGGAGGAGTGACATCCGGGTTTCAGGCACTTCCTGCTCTCCCCACCCTCGCTCCCACCTCTGTGCTCCGCGCCCACAGCACACAGGGGTCTCTGAGAGACGCTGAGGAGGCTCTGTCACCCCCAGCCCCACATCCTCCACGTCCAGTGCAAACTCCTGGCTGTGGCATGCAAGGCCCTCTGATCCCTGTACCTCCCCCTGCCTGCTCTGGGCCGTTGGCCATGCCGGCTCTCAGCTGTGCGGGGCTGTGGCACGTGCCGACGCTGTGCCCAGGACACCTGGCTGCCTCCTCGCAGGCTGCCTGGCTCAGTCCCCTCCGGTCACGGGCGCAGCGGTCTTTCCCCGCCTCCCCTCCCCGGCCATCCTCTGTGCTCCAGGGCCCCTGTGCTTCCCACTCTGAGGAGCTAGGCCAGGGGCACGGGCCAGGGCCAGCCCAGAGCTGGGACAGTTAATCGGGATGTGAACGTCACTGGGTTAAGAGAGGCCGCCAGATTAGTAGAGCATGCTTTTGAGTGTGAGATGATTGGTATGTGGGCCAGGAAATGGACGGGGAAGGCCCGCCCTGTTGTGGTTGGCTCCATCCAATGGGCTTGCAGGTGGAAAGAAAAGGAAGAAGGAGGAAGGCGGCCTGCCTTTGAAGAGCTCCACTCTGCTGGAGCCCGGGTGTCTTTTGCAGCCTGTGGACACCAGACTCCAGCTTCTCCAGCCTTGCAAGGCAGACTCACACCAGGGAGCTTGCAGCCTGCAGCCTCGGGCTGGCGCTGCCTCTTTGAGCCCTCTTTTCTGCCACCGAGCAGCCAGTGGCTCTCTAGCACGCGGATGGCCGCCGTGGACTCTCCTACCTGTGAGACTCGCTAATAAATCCCCTCGCATACTGAGTGCGCAGAGTTGGCGTTGCTCCCGGAGCGGCCGCTAGAGGGCGCAAGAGGACCGCGGCGCGCAGGTGGGGAAGGCTGTCGGGCAGGATGCTGAGACCCGCGCAGGGCCACAAGGCTGGGCGACCGGGCGGACAGAGGGGCGCGGGGGCATGGTGGGGGTACCAATGCTGGAGTGTGGCAGGGTCCCGGAGCACCGTCTGAGGGCTGCATGCCAGGGGCAGGGCTGCCACACTTGGAGGCCAACACCCAGAGGTGACACGGGAGACTCAGGTACAGTAGCCACAGCAGGTGTCTGCAGTGCTAGCCAGAGACAGGTGCGCTCCATCCATGCCCTTTGTGTTCAGGGCACTCGTAAGTTCGAGCCCAGCCTGAGCAACTTAGTGACTTACTGAGACCCTATCTCAAAATAAAAAATAAACAGGGCAGGGAGGGCAGCTCAGTACGAAGGCCCTGGGTTCAATCCTCAGTACCACAAACAAACAAACACACAAACGCTATGTAAAGAGCCCATGCCACTGTGTATTTGGCAGTCCCGAACGGAAGGACGGCAGGCATGACCGCATTTCTAACCAGACCCCAGGTGATGAGGATGCTGCCGTCCAGCCGCAGGCCACACCTGCTGCGGTGGTGTCCTGGGTCAGGGGTCCGGCACAGGGAGCGGTGGGCCTGGCTCCTCTGCAGGTCAGAGGATTTGAATCTCTGTGCTGAGGGTGGACACCACCGAGGTTCTGAGTGCTGCATGGGTGCAGAGTGCCATGGGAGGGGACGCTGCACAGGCCTTTCACACACAGGACCCCTGATGGTGACAAGGGTCTCCGGAGCCCCTTGGGCCCTGCCTGTGGCAAACCACAGCACCATGATTTTTTTGTTTTTGTTTTGTTTTTTTTTTTTTGGTTTTTCTCCAGTACCGGGAACCGAACTCACGACCTTGCACTTGCCAGGCAGGCGCTTTTGCCGCTGAGCTAAATCCCCAGCCCCAACCGTGATTTTATAAATAAGCTGCTGGCACCTCAGGGAGATTCGTGATGTGTTTAGCATCACACAGCCCCAGCGGCTGAGCCCAGCTTCTGGATTCTGCTGCACTAGCGGCTGGCCTCCCTTGCTGCTCACCAGAATCCTCACGCCAGGGCCTCCACTCCAAATCCCAAAGGGGTGTGGTCTGGGGACGGGCACGGATGACACAGACGCTCTGTCTACACCAGGGGCCATCACCCTGCTGCCCAGCATCATCATCTGAGAGCTCGAGAAACCCCAGGGTTCAGGTGGCACCCCAGCCAGATGAAGCCTGAGCACTAGGTGGGGACTCACCCAGGATCCAAGCTCAGGACCTCTCTAAGCTTCCCAGATGCTGCCAGGCTTGAGACCCCATGCGCCATGCTGCAGGAACACTCAGCTGGCCAGCATCTCCACTAACAGTGGTGGGCGGGTGGGTAGATTAGTGGGTGGATCGGTGGGTTGGTGGCTGAATAGATGGGTGGGTGGGTAAGTGATGCATGGGTGGTGGACGGATGGTGGGTAGGTGGGTGGGTGGATTCACTACCCATCCACCAGGGGAAGGTGTGTGACTTAATGACCTCCAAGATGCTTCAGGTCTCAGCCTTCCCCGCCTCTAGCCCAGTGTCTTCTCCTCCCTCCCCACCCCTCCAGCATTACCAGCGTCTGCAGGTCCTGAGACTGGCGCAAGAGCCCTTCAGCCACAAGCATTCTTTCCGTCAGAGTCATCATGAGCTGCCGTGCCTTGGCGCTGGAGCACTTAAATTGGTCCACAAGAAAGTTCTGGATGTTTTCCATCTGTTTCCAGAAAGCTTCCATCTGTGAAATGAACACGAGAGGCAAGAGTCAGGGGGGAGAATTTATTTAAGAAAGCTCTACGGCTTGCGGTTGGGAATCGCAGTTTCTTCCTGATCACAAACAGAGATTCCGAAGCATCCTGCAGTCTCGGTGAGTTTATTTTGGCAACGGTCGCACTCTACGGAGAGGTGCTGCCCGGCCACCGTAGGCAGCAGTTAGTTTGGAGATGGCTTTTCAGCAAGCAGCAGTGCCCTGCCGCTCCTGAAGGAAATCTATGAGCTCACCCTGGCTTGAGGACTCTGAAACAGACCTTGATTACTACCTGGGGGCACATGGAGGGGACGGTGTGCTGGAAGCTTTGGGGTCTTTAAAGAGGGTTAAATCAGGCCTGGACATGGAAGCATCACTGTCTATTGGAAAGTCACTATTGTCTCGACAGTGCAGAGGAATATGGCAGAGATGATGCCAAGTGGGGAAGCACTTGGCCTTTCAGACGCTCGCCTTCCTCTGGAGGTCACCGGAGGTTTGCACTGTCAGGGGTTTTAATTTGCAACATGGCGGCCTCTGGGCATCGAGGGAACAATGAGGCCAGGAAGGTTAGCACCTGTTCCTAAGGCATGGAGGCGCCAGGCTGTGCCCAAAGGCTTGCACCCGGATGAATGTGCCTGGGCAGGCCCAGAGAGGGCTCAGCTAAGCTCCTCAGCATAGGGCACAGCTGGGGACAGCAAGAGGCAGGCTGTGTGCTTAGAAGCGGAAGCAGCCCCAAGCGCTCAGAGGCGGGGCTCCTGGAGCGTGGCTGGACCACAGGGCCTGTACTCAGGGGGCTGAAGCCACTGCTGAGTTCAGTGGCTGAGTGCTGGGGCGGGGCCTGGTGGAAGAGGCGGCCCCAGGAAGGGTTCTTCTCCCTCCCGGCTGCTCCCTGCTTTCTCTGCTTCCTGTCCCCTCTGCCCTGAGCAGCTCCCCTCCGCCAGGCCCCTGCACCCGGCTGTCCTGCCTCGGAGCCGGCCGACCAGGGACTGTAACTCCGCACCAGAATAAGCCTCTTCTCCCACAGGCTGTGGGTGCGCAGTGTTCGGTCTCAGCGATGGAAAGGTGACAGGGACACAGGATTTGCCTCAGGTGCACCCACCTCCATGCCCGGATCTCCTCCCTCTCCGCACGGGCTCTCAGGAACCAACACTGACCGACACCGGCATGGCAAGGGTCAGGAGCTGGTGGCACCAGAAAGTCATGCTAGCCTTGTTTCTGTGACCAAAGGTCACAGTGCAGGAATCCCTTCAACCCTGCCAGGACACGGTGGTGCCTGTGGGAATGGGCAGTGCCTACCTTGGGGACCTCACCACAGCCCCGGACACCCAGCTCTGCCCCTGCCCGGCCCCTCACTCGGTCCCCCCAGGAGAGACCACAGGGCCCTGGCCCCCTCATGCTCTCTGCCTGCTCTCATCCTGCGCCCCAACAGTTGATCTATTTACAATGTGTGCAAGAGAACGCAAGCTCCCTGCACACTCAGGCCCACAGCTGCACCAACCGGCTCTGTCTCCTTCCAGCGCCATGGGGCCGGGCCGCCCACCCTTCTTCTCCTTAAAGGCGCCACTCCCTGTGTACCGAGGATGTGGCTTTCTCCTGGCCCCTCCAAGGGGTTCCTTCCTGCTTCCTTGTCTCCGTCCTCCTCGACTCTCCTCTTAGCTCCTGGCAGGATCCGAGATTTGGGGCCATGCTCTGGGGTGGAGCCCATTCTGGGAGGCCACCAGCACTCCAGGCTCTTAGGACACGCAGGAGCCCGCTCCCTGCTGTTCCCCACAGCGCTGTGGGTCGTGGGCCACAGGAGTCTGGGCTGAGCCCTGCCCCCGAGCCATCTCTTCCGGGCTGCCAGTTCCAGGGACATCCCTGGGCCCCGCGTCCTGTTCCCTGGGCCTCAGCGGAGACCCTCCACCCCCTGGCTTCTCCCCGCCAGCCACCCCAGCCAGACCCCCCTCTCCCTCGCAGCTGGTTGCTCATCTGGATCCTGAGCCGGCCGCGCTGACCCTCTCTGTCCTCTTCCTCCTACTTGCTGCCCCATGACGTAGCACCACGTCAGATCGTAGACGGTTCCTCCCTCTCCATCCCTCCTGCAGCTCCCTTCCTAAAGTTCCTGCTGCGTTTGCCCAGCAGCACTGAACGGTCTTCCTCACAGAGCCCAGGGGCCCCTCTAACATGGAAGCTGGGCCGAGCCACCCCTGCCTCAAACCTGTGACTCCCACCTGCTGGCGTGAGAACAGAACTCTCACTGGGTCTCTCTGGCTTTCCCTCGCTCTCTCTGCCTGCTGCCCTCCCTGGCTCCCATCTACTGCCCCCTTCCCGACCTGGCCTCTTGAGGGACCCCTCCTCAGTGGGGACCTCCTAAGCCTTGGAGCAAAGTAGTCTTCCTCCACTGTGGCTCGGTCCTCTCATGTGTCCTTCTGTCACTGCACCTGCAGCCAGGAGTGCTCACCTGCTCACAAAGGGTCTCACCTGGCACCCCCAGGACAGAGCGAGCTCTAAACAACGAATGAGCGTGTGCCGAGGGAATGCCTATTTCATGCACAGTGTTTGATGGGGAAAGTGAGCTCCCCGCAGAAGAGGAGGTCTCAAAGAAGCCGCCCTCTCTGGAATTTGAAACATGCTTTTTATGGTGCTTTGGGTTTGAGAAGCGAGAAGCTCACATCTACTTCACCCCCTAAGGCAAGAATGACATTGAGGGTCATAGCAATCTTTGCGTTGAATGATAACAAGATCAATCTAAAATTTAAATGAAAAAAAAAAAAACAACCCTTGGTCTGTAAATCTTTGCTCCCTAATTATACCTCCTACAGAAGCTGAATCCCTGCCTGTAGGGCAGAATGCAATGGGGAATTCGAGCATTCAACCTGCTCCTAAGCACCGTCTCTTTCATCTCACCAATGTCACCGATCCAGAAGCCACGGCTATCTCAGGGGAGAAAGGAGGCATTGCGTACGTGGTCCGTGAGCTGCTCTGAGTATTCTCTTTCCTTCTTCTCCACGTCTGCCAGGGTGATGTACCCCGAGTCGCCAGTGCCCAGCATTTCTGTGTTCGACAGTTTGGCCTGAAGTCCCTTCTCCAATTCCTCCAGATCCTGGGAGGGGAATCAAATAAAAAGAAAATCTACCATACTTTCAATTCTAGAAAAACAAATGCTTTCATTTCCCCCACATTATCGGCAAACTTTTCTTAACAATAATTAAATGCTCTGGGTGTTGCCCTGCTTGAGGTTTGATTGATTCAAATTTACTTTCCTCATTAAACACAGAAGCTTGAGGGATTATTTCCTTTTATACTCCCTTCTCAAAAAGACCAGGGGGTACTTAAAAAGCAGGAAAATCATCTTTCAATCATTGCAGAGCTCTAGAAAACGTCATGACATCTACGGGGTTAGGAGGGAAAGTTTCTTCCCTACTCACCTAGTTTCGTGAGGAAAGATTACATGCTACACCTCAGGGCAGGAAATGATGTGTGCACATTGTGGGTGGGTTCAAGAACAGGAAGTGGGCACAGCGACTTAACTTCCACTTTGTTTTTGAGATGCACCAGTTAAGGGAGCTCACTGCTTTGGTGTGATCCAACCCGGAGTGAACAGGGTAACAAAGCCCTGCTTCCAAGGGCAGAAGGCTGAGGGGGGCCCAGTTTCACAGGTGATTAAGCAGGAAGCTGAGCTAGTTCTGAAATCTGGTATGAGAAAGGCCTCCATAATTACTGTGCCTTAAGCCACATGCTCCAAGCTCCCAATATCAGTGAGAAAGCTACATTTCTCTACCTGTCTAATTAACTCTGTCTCTCAACTGACTCTGAACTTAGGAAGAAATGCAAGAGCCCTACGTAGTCCTTCAAACCCAACATGCAGTGTAGGAGATGGATATCTCTTCTCCAGAGCTGTGGTCACTGTCACATGACCTGTGCAGGCGTGGGCTCAGCTTCATTAAGGAAAATAACATGGATACGAACTGCTACTGATAAGCTACACCAAGGGCATATGTGATTTCAGTACTCACAACATCTCTACAAGAGGCAAAGAATGGCTTTTTCCAGATGGGAACAAGATAAATGGCAACTTCACATATTGTATTCTAAGACTTTCAGGCAGGAAGAGACATCCTGCTACTTCTGCATCATGCTACTCCCCTTTTTAAGAGCAGCTGACATTTCGCATCACTTCTTGTCCTTTCCTAGAAGTTCCAAGGATGTTTAGGGCATTAAATGAAATTATACACTTAAAGCACTTGGCTAGAATGTCTCAGAAATAGTAGCCACTATTATAATCAAGTCACTTGGCAGGTATGGTCATGGAAATCTGTGATCCCAGCTACTCAGGAAGCTGAGATAGGAGGATTGCAAAGTTGAGCTTAGCCTGGGCAACTTTGTGAGATCCTGTCTCAAAATCTAAAAAAAGGGGTAGAGGACTGGGGATGAAGCTTGGTAGTACAGCCCAATATCAAGTATCAAATATCAAATATCTGCAAGGTCAAAGAGCTCTGGCAGTAGTGGTAGAGGTGGAATGAGGAGTTGATCTGAGGTCTGCAGATTCCACATCTAATCTTGGCATTAAAACATGCAGCATTATTTCATTATCACTAGCATTACTGTAAATATCATCAACGTTATCATTATTTTTACCCTTGGAAAATCAGTTAAAGCCACTGAGCATCGGTTTTTTTTTTTTGCTGTTAAATAAAAATCATAATGGCCATTCACAGGGATGCCATGAAAATTAAATCGTACATGGGCACCGTGTACACTGCCTGATGGTTATGATGGCGGTTGTGGTGAGGAGGAAGAGGACAATGGAGCTGATGAGGGAGAGGATGATGTGCCCCCATCTTCCCTGAGGTAGAAAAGTGATTCTCCCCATGGAATCCCATGGTTTTAGTGAAGAAACGTCTCCCAGCCTCCACTGTCACGGGGGTGGGAACAAGGCTGATGGTGATGGTGGTGGTGACGGTGATGATGGGGAAGGCATGGCAGCCGTAATGGGGGCGGTACAGATGGTGGTGATGAGGGTAGCAATGACTCCGACAAGGACAAATGGAAATGACAGCAGTGGTGGCGCTGAGGAGATTGGTGAGGGTGATGAAGGTTGTGATGAAGATGATTACGGTCCTTGTTATGCTTTAGATCTAAAATGTCCCTGAAAGTCTCATGTGAGCAGAGATGGGGCTTATGGAGGTGACTGGTCACGGGGGTGCTTCATTCATTAGTGGATTAACCCACTGGTGAGTCCATAGCTGACTATGCTGCTAGGCCTTGGGGCCTGGTTGGAGGTGGGTCCTGAGGCGTGGCCTGGAAGGGTGCGTTCTAGTCCCCAGCTTCCTCCTTCTCTTTCTGGCTTCCTGTTTTCCCTGTTTCCTGGCTGCTTTCAGTTGAGAAGCTTTCTATGCTGGGCCCTTCTGCCTCACTGTTTCTGCTTTGGAATCAGTTGACTATGGACTAACCCCTCAGAACCCATGAGCCAAATAACCTCTCCCAAAGTTGTGGGTGGTTGGTATTTTGTCCCAGCACTGGGAAAGTGACTGATCCAGTGATGATGGTAACGAGAAGGCTGATAACTACACAATGATAGTGATGATGGTGGTCATGATGATAGCAGTGATAGCACAATAAAGATGATGCAGATGGTGCTGATAGTGACTATGGTGGTAGGGCTGTGGTGATAACAGTGGTGACAAGGTTGGTGGCAGCTATCACGGATCACAGTCTATCATTAAGATCTTGTAAAAGACAGGGATACCCATGTTTACAGCAGATTTATAACAGACTTATAACCAATTTATAACAGATAACTTTGAGAAGCAGCCTGTATATATGTAGAAGATGTGGTACATATATACACACATGTAATAGAGTACTCTCCAGTCATCAAGAATGATAAATCTGAGCCATTTGTAGAAAAATGGATGGCTCTTAAGACCACAATGCTGAGAGAAATAAATCAGACACAGGGGCTGGGGATTTAGCTCAGTGGCAAAGCGCCTGCCTGGCAAGCACAAGGTCGTGAGTTCGGTTCTGGTACTGGAGAAAAACCAAAAAAAAAAAAAAAAAAAAAAAAAATCAGACACAGAAGGTTAAATATTGCATGGGTTCTCTCATATGAAAAACCCAAAGATTAAATAATTTAAAGAGCAAAATAAAATAGAGATGGTAGAAAAAAGAAGTAGGTTTTGTGGAGACGGGCAGTGGATCTGGAGATTGGGGGACAGGGGACAGTCAGGAGTACAGGTGAGGATAAAAATGATTAAGATGTGCTCTGTAGATGTCCCAGTTCCCCAGGGTGAACAGTGATCAGGTATTGCAAACACACACCAATAAAAAAGACAAAGGCAGCATTCCCACTGCACCACGGCTGACTTCAAGCCCTGTTTGGGCTGCACATGAAACAATATAAGTTTCTAGAAAAGACCAAGGAGAGTAGTATACAAAGTAGTCGCAGCTGTTATAATCAATAAACATAGTTTATCCTTAAAAATGCCCCAAACTTGTACAGAAGTAACATTCATAGAGGTTGTCTTTCAACAGTGACTATGACAAACACTTGTCTCTTTTGTCTGCTTTGAATATTTTTGCACATTTTTAATATTACATGCTCTTCTTTATGTTTGTATGTATGCTTTTTTACACTATTACATGTTAAAAATCCATACTGTAATAAACTATTTTTGTACTTGAAAGCAAAAGTACTTTCATATCATTGTATCATATGTATTCTATGTGTAGTGAACTATTTTTTAGGTTACTCTGCAAAATAGGTTAATGACTTACATGTTCTTGCTTTGAAAGGATCTTTTGGTGCAATTCATCATCTGACTTCTTCTTAGGAAGAAGGTCCAGGAGGCACATTTTAAAAATCTGAATAAACATCTATTGGTAAAAAGGGGAGGTTAGGAAGTGAAAGGTTTAAACAACAATAACTCTCTCTCCCTCTCTCCTCCTCTTCCTTTCTCTCTGTGTCTCTTTCCCCTCATATACAGGGAGGCTGAGGCAGGAGGATCGTTGCAAGTTCGAGACTGGCCTGTGCTACAAAGTGAGCTCAAGGCCAGCCTGAACTGCATAGTGAGACCCTGTCTCAAAAAGACCAAAAAAAATATGATGAATGTTTAAAGTTCAAAGAAATTATCCCAGTAAAAGACACACTGCCTTGACTCTTCCTCAGAATCCTCCCCCAGCTTCAAACACACTTATCCCACCATACTTCCACTGTCTGCAGCAGTTCTGCAGTCCTGTTTTGCATCTTCAGTGGAGCTGTTGTGACTGTCTTGATGTCCTGAATCAATTCAAAACATGTACCTTTCACTGTCATCTTGACTTTGGGGAAGAGCCAGAAGTCACATGGTGCCAGATCTGGCGAACAAGGTGGATAAGGACAAGTGTTGTTTTACAAGGCGGTCTTTCTCAACACTGGCCAGCAGCTTTCACCATAGTTTTGATCACACCTCATAAAGACACTCAGGAAAGAGGACTTCCAGAACAGCTTCAGGAAACGGCAGCAACAATGCGATAAGGGTGTTTGCAGCAAGAGGCAGGATTTTTAGGGGGATTCATGGCAATGTGTCATTTACTGTAAAATTTTTTTTAAACTTTAAAAATTCACCACATATTTTACTCACCTTCCTACTTGTTTGAAGCAGGGAAAGACTTCTGATTACACATCGGGACAATGGCCTACATGGGTTGCATTTGGGTGACAGTGCTAAAGAATCCTTCACTTCTTTCCCATTCATTTATTCATCAGTATATATTAGGTGCCTACTGTGTGCAAGGCCCCTGGTCCCCATTTTCATAGCAGTCAAGAAAACAGAAAAAACAAAAGGGGTGTTCCTTGTAGAAAGAACCAGAGCACAGGCATACAGAGCCAGGGTGGGTACGAAGGACACTTCCGGCTTCCTGTCTCAACACTGGGGGATCACGAAGGGCCCTGCCAGAGGTGCGGATGCTGGAGAGCCTAAGATGTGTTGTCAACTCCATCCCCGTGCTGCAGGGCCTGATATCACCGCCCAGCCTTCTCTATCTCTGCATCCATCAGGAAGGGAGGGCCACACAGCTGTCCTGATTGGGGAGCAACAGTGGGTGGCTCTATGGCAGCAGGCTGCCCCGAGACCCCTGGGACCTTTCTGCTGGCCAGCTGCAGGGGCTCTGAGGACTGAAGTATCCGGTCCTCCTGGAGAGCACGGAGCCTTTGAGAGAACACTCAGGGTTCCTGTCCCCACGGAGACCAGCTCTGGCCCATGGAAAGCAGCATGTGACGCGTGCCTGGGGACCTCTGCAGGGCGTGACACTGAGGGTAAGGAGAGCAGCTCTATTCTTTGAATTCCAGAGTTGTTTGTGGGTTCAAGCACTGGCACCTGCCTACAGGGCCAGGCCCGCCCACGTGGAGTCTGGCTTCCTCTTAGGTGCACCCCCAGTGGTTCTCTTCTTTCTGGTTTACAGCCCAGGGTGCGGAGCGTGAGCCTGTGCTTCTGCATCCCTTTCTCCACAGCATCCTTCCCCTCCCTTGCCTCTGGAGGTCTCCTTCCTCCTCCAGTAACGCCGAGAGTGCACCGGGGAGGACCTGCTGCTCTTTCCAACTCCAGCAGTCCCGGTACTAAGGCTGCCCGGGCCTCTCCCTGGCTTCCGGTTGCTCAGATCCCGGCAGATTCGCTCAGACAGTAGGTGCATCGGCACCGTAACCCTGTTCTCCTGATGTGCACGCTCTGTGTCCTCATTTATTCACACCGAGCCTCTCCCTCAGCACCCATCTGCAGCTTTCTTTTTTTTTCTTTTTCTCCATCTGCAGCTTTCTGACTCCAGGCAAGTCCTCCCCTCTGCGCCTCAGTTTCCTCCAGTAATAGTGACGGCATCTGCCTCCCTGGCTTGTGGTAAGGTTAACGTAATGACCTGTTTAATACCTCCAGGGTCTAGCACATGGTAGCCACTCGATACATGAGTGCTCATCAATATTGTTAGCACTGTTATCACTCTTTCCAAGGCTTTGTTCTCTTTGGAACAGCTCACCTTCCAGCCAGCGAGTGGCTCAGCCCCAACTCTGGCTACAGTAAGGCCAGGCCCCATCTCCAGGCCCCACCTGCTCCTCAGGGCCAGGCTCCAAGGCCTGATGCCACATGCTCTTTCCCAGACTGCTTCTGTTCACTGAGGCCTCTTTTCCCTAGGGTCTCTGGGGCTCAGAGACACAGAGAGCCTCACTTCCTACTTTTTGACCCCAGGAGAGGGAGAGAAAGCCACATTCCCTACCTACCATGTGCTGCTCCTGCCTCAGTGCTGTATCCAAGCGCTGTAGGTCTTTGAGGTGAAGGTTATAGACACACAGGTCGATGTCTGCACTGAAGGAGTCGAAGAAGTAGAAGAGACGGTGTTACGGTTTAGACCTAGAATATCTCCCCAAAGTCCCGCATGTTCAGAGGCCAGGCTTTTGGAAGGTGATGGCATCATGAGGTGCTACACTCATCAGTGGATTCGTGCATGGAGGAGTTCGTGGCTGAATGTGCTGTTAGGAGGTGTTGGGCTCTGGTTGGAGAAAGTGGGTCACGGGGAACATGACCCAAAAAGCTGCATTCTTGTCCTGACTCCTCCCTTCTCTCTGTGCTTCCTGGCTGCTGTGATGTGAGCGGCTTTCTTTTGCCAGAGTTTTCCTCAATGTTTCTGCCTTGGAGCCAGTACGCCATGGACCAAACCCCTGGAAACTGTGAGTCAAGTAAACATCTCCTCTCAGTCGTGGGTGTTTGATATTTTGTCCCAGCACTGGGAAAGTGACTACTCTAGTGATGATGGTAATGAGAAGACTGATAGCTAAACAGTAATGGTGATGGTCGTGGTGATGGTGATGGTGGTGAGCAAGGGAGGGGATGGTGCTATTGATGGTGGTGGTTGGGAGGATGAAGATGACACTATGGATAGATACGATGATGGAAAGGTGCATATGGCTCTCCTTCATCTTTCTATATCCTGGTCACCATTACACGAGGAGCTTTCCTTCACTAGAACCTACCACCATGCTTTTCTATCTTCGAGACAGCCATGGGCTGCACTCACTGGAAACTGACTTGAATAAACCTCTCTTCCTTCGAGTTATGGGTGTTGGGTGTTGCGTCCCTGTTCTGGAAAAGGGGCTGAGATGGAAGGTCAGCATGTGTGTGGGAGGAGGGAAGGTCAGTGCTCTGTGGAGTGTCCTGGCCTTTGCTCTGCAATGCTCTTGCTCCTCACACCCTCTGAGGGTCTCAGGAAGGAGGCCAGCCAGCTGCTGGACACACCGTAATGATCAAAGTGAATGATGTCAGCCTTCCATGTGCTCCCTGGAAGGCAGCTATGCTCACCACTGTACCACCAACGCAGACCTATGTCCTCCCTGGACCACTGTCCCCTCTGTCACCACATGGTCTGTCCCCTAGCTGCCATTTCACAGATGGGTAAACAGACGCAGGGAATGGAGCGCCTGAGATGTGAAGTGATGGCCACTGTCTTAGTTACTCTTCTCTTGTTACTGGGACAAAATACCTGACAGCTGAAATTAAGGAAGAAAAGGTTTATTTAGCTCAGTTTGTGGAGGTTTCAGTCCGTAATCAGCTGGCTCCAAGGCAGAGTGGCACATGGCACAGGGACAGCACTTCAGTGTGGCAGAAGACAGCAAAAGCAGCAAGAGCAAAAAGGGGAGGGCAAGCCTCTTTCCCTTCCTTACACTGTAATCAGGCTACCCAACCCAGGGTGGGTGCAGCACTCACACCATCTCTGTGCCCTCCTCTGGCACAGGATGAGGATGTGCACAAAGAGAGGCCCCTGGCTCCCTGCTGAGTCTCTTAAACTTCTAAGCTTCTAAACTGACCCAGTGAATCAAACATTACAGCACACAGTCACCTTTCTGGACCTTTTGTCCCTCATAGGCAGACACATTTTAAATGACAAATGCTGAAGAACAGCCGTTGCATCCCAGGGCTGGCCTCTTCACCCTCCCTGGAAGCTCCCATTCTACAGCTCCTTCCCTTAGGCCGCTTTCAGGGTCTACATGGAGTTCAAAGCCCTGGACCCACCCCTTCTGCAGCTCTGAGCTGAGCCAGGCCTGGCTCACTCAACCCAGGGTCCTGGGACTTCACAGCAGAGCAGCCTAAGGACCCAGCCTGCTCTGAGCTGAAGCTTGATATGGAGCACAGGTTTTGGAGATGAGGTGGCTGGGTCAGTAAAACTCCATCCCTCTCTGCTGTGTGTCCTTGGGGAAGTCACTCAGCCTCTCTGTGTCTTGCTTGTGTCTCTGTGAAGTGGGGGAACTATCGGCATCTTGCTCCTAGGGTTGTTGGGGCAATCACTCATTGCGTCCTATTTATGTACCACAGAAGCTGGCCCAGGTTGCCCTGCTGGGCAACAGGACAGACTTGGGCCTTGTGTTCATATGGTCATTGCTCCCATCAGCACTCAGCATGGGCCCTGTCCTCTGAAGGTGCCCATCACTGCCTGCCGCTGCTGCTGCAGTGTCCAGGCCACACCCGCGATACGCAAGATCCCTTTGTCTCTCCCAGGGTGCAGCCTGATTCTGTCACCCAAGCATTGATCAACACTGCATCTATGAGTGACAAGAGCACCTGGGATCCCGGTTCTGGCACTTACTGCTGTGTGCCCCTGGAGGAGTCCCTTAACCTCTCTGGGCCTCTGTGTCTGCCTTGACCTCTAAGCTCTGTGCCCTTCCCTATCCAGCTGGCTTACCTTTCACAGGCCAGCACCTCGGGGAAGCTGCTCACTTGCAAGAAAGCGTGGCACAGCAGCCTGTCCTCGCTGGCGGCGGAGCGGGAGCTGCAGGAGGAGCTGCAGTCACCCTTCTCGGCTGGGCTCAAGCTGCCCAGGCTGCTGGAGGGTGAGGGTCCGGCTGGCTGGTGTGGCAGGGCCGCTGGCCTCAGAGTCTCGTGCAGGGATGGGTTGGAGGAGCCGTCAGCCAGAGGCTGGTGACAGAGTGGCCCGTTAGTCTGGGGACGCACGGCAGGTGCGCTCCACAGTCCCAGGGGTGGCAGGGCCTGGCTGCAGCAGACTGCTTGTTCCCCAGGCTCACAGCCACAGCCGGGGACTCAAATCATAGCTCATTTGTCCCCATGTGGCCAGCCCCTCTGCGCCAGGCTTCTATCTCAGACCATCACCTGGCTCCATCCCCAACACCCACCTGCACCCCTATCCAGCGGCCCACCTGACCTCTCCCAAGGCAGCCTCCTGCCTGCTGGGCCTTGTCTCTGTCCCCCGGCCCACAGACCTGGTCACCTACTCTGCTCTTCCTCTAGGGAAGCAGAGTCACCCTCAGACCCAGGCCTTGTTGTGGCTTCTCTGCCCTTCCATGGCCCCCAGTGTCACAGCCTCATTTCCTGCTGCCCAAACTGAGCTGGCCGCGCTGGTTCTGCTCCAGACCCTGCGGCTATGCTTCCTTCCGGGTCTGGAACAGGCTTGCTCCTTGTTTGCTGGGCCGAACCATCCCTCCCTCCCTCTCTGCACCAATCTGGGTCTGGGTTCCAGGCTATGTGGCCTGTTTTATCACCCGTTGGATCTGCTGGACCCTGAGGCACTCCCAGCTACAGGAAGCCCCAGGACCCCTGCAGGCTTCCCAGTGGGCTCAGCAGTGGTTGCTGCTGATGTAAAAACACACCCCACCCACCCACAGCACAGTTAAGTGAAGCGCGTGGGTCCCAGTGTGTTTTGGGCAACAGTTCGCTGAGCTATACCTAGTTAAGTGTTCTGTGGAAACATGTCTTGCCACAAAACCTTTGTCCAGGACTGAAAATCACACATTTAATCCCTTCACCCCCGCTCCAAACCCTAGGAGATTCCTGAGTTAACTGCATGTCTGAGAAGGAGCTCAGAACTCTCACCCGGAACTTCTGATTGATGGGGTAGATGACCTTGGCCTTGAGAGCAAATGCTGTGAGGCTGCTGTTGAAAGGTGGCTCACATTCCTGGGAAGGAGAGAGAATAAATGGCACGGGAGGCTTTCAGTAAAATGCGGGACGAACTGCCAAGAGTTTCCAAAGTGCCGTAGCATGCCGGGCTAATTCGAGCAGTAGCTTCAAGATGAGACCACGGTAAGCCCATTTAGACCCATGTAGGTATACACTTCACAGGGGGATGGTGGGTGAATAGGTTGAGATGGACAGCAGGGCATGAATGGGCATGTGGATGGATGGGCGAGTGGATGGACAGGCAGATGGATGGATGGATGGATGGATGGATACATGGTAGAGGGATGGATGGGTAGATGGATGGGTGGACAGATGGGTGCTCAAATGGATGGGCAGGTGAATAGAAAGAGGAACAAAATATGGATGGAGAGAGGGAGGGAAGGATGGGTAGACAGGTGAGTGGGTGGTTGGATGGAGGCCTGGATGACGGATGTGTGAGTGGGTATACTGACAAATCCTTGGACAGATAGACAGTATCATTTAACTCTGATTCTTCAGCTTTGGAAGTAATAAGGATTTTAACAACTTGATACTAATTAACAAGAGTTTTTTTTGAAGAACTGTGAATCATCTTTAAATGGAAAAAGCAAACCCACAAAATACTTTAAGGTAGGAGGAGTTAGTCCTAGTGTTCTGCAGCACGGTAATTAACTGCAGCCAACAACAATTGACAATGTATTTCAGAACAACTGGTGCAGCGGGCTGAAGTTTCCTAGCACATCGAAATGAAAAATGTTGCAGAGATGCAAATGCTAATTGCCCTTATCTGATCATTACAGATAACAAATTGTCATACGGCACTTTGTAAATATGTACAATGATTGTCAATTGAAAATTTTTAATAAAAAGTTTTAACACTGCTAGGGTATAAACACATGGGGCAACATTCACACAAGATTCTGGATTATTAAAGAAGGGGCTGGGCTGGTCTTTGAACTTCATGCAGCCTCTGTCTTCCCAGGCAGTAAAGAGCTCTAGGTCCCCAGGGACTGCAGGGACCAAGTGCCCAGCTGAGGGTTCGGAACAGCGGCCCTGAGCCCCAGGCAGCTGCTGTAGCTCTGGTCACGAGATCCTCTCCCCCTGCTGAGAAGTCTCCCCTGACTACAGCAAGACAGACTGATCCCCACCTTGGCCTCTGCCCCGCTGCCTCTGCGCCCCTCTCTCCCACAGCTCCCCTCCATCCCCTAATCCCTGCTTGGGAACCAGCAAGCTGGGGAGTGACGACAGGAGGCTGGCAGCACAGATCCACCCTCCAAGCAGTCTCCTCAGACATCTGCAGGCCTAGTGGGAAAAACAGAGGTGGTTTCTAGCCTTGCCCCGACGGAAGAGCTGCAGAGAATGTGACCTCTCCAGCTGCCACGGCCACCCTGGAGCAGACACGGCACAGCGCTTCATTCATCTGTGGCTCCCACTGGGGGGCTGGCAGAGGAGCCACGAGCCACAGTGCGGGCTGTATACAAAAGCTGATCAAACCTCCAGTGAACGGCTAAATAAAATGTTTGCGGTATCACAATAAAAGACGCTTCGCCGTGAATCCTGCTCACAGTCCTCCCCCTCATGTCCAGCACGCTCATCCTATGGTTCTTGCCACTTTCTGAAGCAGTTCTGGAGTGCTCTTTCCTGAGGGTCTTTATGAGGTGGGATTAAAAAAATACAGTGACTGCTGCTGTCCAGCGCCGCCCAGTGGAAAGGCAGAGAAGAGCATGATGCCGTGTCCTCATCTGACCTACTCACCGGATCTGGCACCACGTCACCTCTGGCTGCTCCCCAATGTCAAAATGACCATGAAAGGGAAATGTTTTGAGTCAACTCAGGGCACCAAGGCAGCCAGAAAAGCACAGCTAAAGACGCGCAAGAAAGAGGGATGCAGAGCTGCTTTAGAAAGCGGCAATTACCACGGGATGAGTGTGCTCCGCACCGGGGGCAGTCCTTTCGGGGGATTCACTGCAATGTGTCTTTTACTGGAGTAATCTTGCCTCAGCCTCCCACAGTGCTCTGTGCATTTTAAAACTTCTTACAGAGGCGAAAAGAAACAAGAGGAGGAAAGAGGTGAAAGACAGGAGGAAAGCCTGGCCTCTGCTTTCCTGGGTGCATCTGCCAAAGGGGAGACGATAAAAAGAAGTTGCACTTGGTGTGAAAAACATAAAGGGAGGAAACGCATTGGAGCTGGGCCAGCTGGGCCCCACGAAGCAGCACCAGGGGACGGGAGCCCAGGCTGGGAACTGACGCAGTCTTGATGGTGGCTCCACCCCGTGGACATCTGAATTCTCCACCCCACGTTGCCTGCAGCCTGCCGTGTCCTGAAGGGCAGGGCCTGAGGAGTGTCATGGCCCTGGCGGGGGAGGAAGTGGCCAGGAGCCCTTGGCACGAGGGAGTAAGGACTGAACAGGTGTCTGCTGCCCAAACGGGATAAAGGACTTTAGCTTTTCAAAGCTGTCCTAATAAAGTTCAGCATCCACCAAATTCGGAGCCTCCCCTGCTGAGGAAATAGAATTACCCAGAAAACTGGTTGTAGCACAAATTTGCGATTCAGCTGAAGCAATGCAATTATTCAGAAAATTGGTTAGAGCATAATTGTAGGAGAAAAGCTATTTTGCTCACCGACATAAAGGTGTTGTTTGCAGTGCATGCATAAATGCACCCCGCATATCTCAGTCCCCTCTGCCTCCCTCCCTCTGCAGCAGAGGCTTGGGATGGAGAGCCAGGCCGTGGGGAATTCCAGAGCCCATGGAATTCCCTGTGCAGTTTTGACTCATGGGAGATACTCATTAATCAGAGGGCATGCAAGGAGTGGCAGGGACCAGACTGCCCCGCTCGGCTGTGTACTGGCATATAAGCGAGTTCGTTTAGATCAGCCCTGCCCCACTGGAGTCTGCAGAAGGAGGCTCTCTGTCCAGCCAGCCAGCTAACAGGCCGAGCGCTAACTTCGCTTTGGACAATTATTAGCTTGGTAAGGAGCACCTGCTTGGCATAGCTGAATAGTTAGCAAGTAAAACATTAATCACTAGGCACAAAAAATACGAGTTAACCATTCAGGGAGTAGAAAGATGTACATCCCCTGCAAATAAGGGTGGGAGGCACATATTACAGAACCCAGCCCTAGGGATGCCACAGAGGAAACCACCGTGACCTTATTGTAAAAGTGAGACATCTGAGGCCCAGGCAGTGAAGTTTCTTACCCAACATCACGTAGTAGATACCCAGCAAAGCGGAGATGGGGTTTAAGGCTGGAAGCCAAAGCCAGGACTATTTCTGTCCCTGTGAAGCTTCCTCAGTATGAGTGTAACTGTTTCTTATTGATAGCATTCATATATCTGCACTGTACAATTCACTCGTGTGCAGTATATCATTTGATAGTTTTCACTATCTTCCCAGAAAGGTGTGACTGTCACACCTCTCTGTCACCAAGGCCAGTTTCAGAAATGTTCACTGCGTCAGAGAGAAACCTTGATAGCAATCACCCCACCATCCCTCCCGCTGCCCCAGGGCCAGGGAACTGCTGTCTACTTTCCCCACAGTTCTGGACATTTCCTATGAATGGAATCCTGCCAGTGGTGGTTTTCTGTGACTTTCACTTAACAGAATGATTTCAAGCCTCTTCCACAATGTACAGTAGCATCTGTCAGTGCTTTATTCCTTTTTATTGGCAAATAATATTCCTTTGTGAAGCAGTATGACCACACTGCATTTACACTACTGTCAGTCAATGGCCATTTGGGTTCTCTCCCCATTTTGGGTGCTGTGGACGGCACCGGCAGAACACAGAGGTCCATGCTGTATGGACATCTGGCTCCTTTCTGTGGGCAGGGCTTTAATAGTAAGGCAGAAGGACGGGGGAGAGAGACAGACAGATAGACACCATACCGGGGACTCACACACTGTCACAAGGAGACCTCCTAAGCTCCCAGACCCCAGAGACACATGTGGAGTCAGGGACTGAGGGTGTGCAGAAAGACGCACTGACACACACAGACACACGTGCAGGGACAGACACGGGAACAGAGAGAGGAAACGGGAGTCAGGGACAAGCAGCACCTGGGAGGAGGGGCAGCCCTGCTCCAGGAGCTCAGAGAGCTCGTTCTCCATCTCTGTGACCTCCAGTTCAGCTCGGGGCCACCCTCACCTCCACAGGGCCCTGTCAACACCTTGCGGACAGCCCTGGCAAGCACAGGTGGGGTGACTGAGCTAACCGGCAGCTGAGCCCCCAGTCTCCGACCTCCAGTGAAGTTCCGTATGCAGCACCGGCCCCTGTCCTCAGAGGTCAGCTGGGACTATGTAATGAGAGGACCCTGATGCAAAGTGGCAGACGCAGATGGCATGGGGACAGCAGCACTTGCTGGGCAGAGGCTAGATAGAGCCAGGAACAAATCTTAGCTGGCCACTCCCCAGCTGTGGGACTCAGAAAAGCACCTATGTTCCTGAGCCTCAGTTTCCTCATTTGGAAAATGGGATCATGAATAAGAACTACATGAGATAATCCAGAGGGCTTTACAGTACTCACCGAGGAGACAGGAACAACTGCGTGGCATCAGCAGGCGCTAAAAGTGCCACTTCCACCTTTTCCTTCCCAGGAGACAGGCCTGCAATGCTTTTCAGGGCACCAGCAAAAGAGCAGAAACGTCACACCCTCCCCACCCATGGAGCTCCCCAAGGACAATGCCCTATAGGTGCAGGTTAAGCCGTGTGTGGATCCTGGAAGGAACGGGAGGACTCTGGCTGTAGTTTAACATCCTGCCAGGGGCCCTGCACTCCTTCCCAAGATATTTCCTTAAAGAAAACAAGGTGAAAAAAGACTTCCATGCAGATGTCCATGGCACCCTTATGCATAAGAGCCAAATATGGCGATCAACAGTGTCCAGCAAGCACATACCTACCAAGCTGTGGGTGAGAAACCACGCAACCGACCACTGCTGAGCAACAGAGAAAGATCAGCTACAAAAGTGTGCACCAAGACAAGGAAATCTCAGAAGTGCGCTGTGGTGGGAATGCGCACACACAGAGCACAGGGTTCCATGCACATCAAGGTCTAGGTCAGCAAAACCCACCCATGAGTTTGGGAACCACAGCCAGGGATGCCTCCGCAAGTGTGCACACAAGGAATTGACCAGTTGGGGGCGCTAGGGAGCCTTCTGGGTTGATGAAAACACTCTCTATGGGGGTACTGGTTCCCAGGGTGTAGGCATTTGTTAAAACTCATCAAACTTTGAACTTCAAATCTGTGCATTTTACTGTATGTAAATGATGCCTCAAAGAGGAAGCCTAACGGGAAAATATACCTGTCAGAGATGGTGGCATGACATCAGGCAGGCTACTCAACACCCAGGGTGCACCAGGGCAAACAGATAAGACAGGAGGCTTACCTCTACAGGCTCCTCATCCTGGGGGATCTGCGTTTCTGTCTTCCTCCTCCTTGATGATGGGGAGTCAGCTTCTGAGGGGCTGTGTGCATTAGGCTCCAAATTCTTGAGCAGACATTGAGTGTCGTCTTTCTAAACCCAGAGGGGTGGACAGAAATGCGATAGTAAAGTTAAGCAACCCAGGTTGTCTTGCGTGGGGCTTTAGCCAACCCAATCGCCCACTCAGAGGTTATTTCTGCTCATCTCTGTGTGCCCTGCTGTCTGACTTAGCCTTCGAGACTGCCGAGGTCACCTTGCTGAGAAGGCCCCAGAGTTCCCCACAATGCTCATCTCTATGTACCCCAGGATAAGGAGGCCAGAGCCTCCTGAGATGCCACATCTAAAGGAACCCCTAGGACTCAGAGGCCAGACTTGGAGCAAAGCAGCTTTCATTTCTCTTCTGGTTTGGCTGTGGCCCCCAAAGGACCATGAACTCCCTGAAGATGTCTGCTTTGCATTGACAATGATACATGAATATTAATTCTCCTGTTGTTTTGAACAATGTCACTGATTGAGTTTTAATAAAAGATCTGAAGTTACCTTAAACTACAAGGGTGTTTCTATTGCGAACCATAATCATGTGGATTCTGCATTTGCGAACTCATTTACTGGCTAAAATGCATTATTAACCAAAGGGCTGGGTGCCTGAGGGGCTGTCACAGTCAGATACAGACACATGCAGGGCGTAGAAACTCAAGAGTGGCTGACTCTCATGCTCAGTTGAGGAAAAACAAAGCCTGGTCCTCTCCTTTCACACCCGTCGCACTCTGTAACAAATGTCCTTCCTGCAGCCTAACTAAGGTACCAGGTTTTTGCAATTTTGTGTGTTTTGTAGGTGCTTTTCCTGTTTGAAGCTGTCCCCAGCTGTGGTGCTAAAGTGCTGTCTCATGCTCTTGGGTGCAGAGGGTTGTGATGAGCTCAACAGCGATGAGGAGCTCAATGGAAATGATGAGCTCAACAGAGATGATGAGCTATTCAGGCCAAGTTTAGTGCCACTAGCTGTAAGCACAATGGTGGCCATCAGCAGCATGTACTAAATGAGGGTCTTTAAATAGAAACACCCATAATACAACATCCCAAAAGGTGGATTAATAAGAATGTTGTGACCAGAGTCTCAAAGGACCTAACCAGGCTCTTCCCCTAGGGGCAAAGGTTCTGCATTCACCAGTTCAGTGACCTCAGTAACTCTGATGAACATAACCATCATAAATAGTAAGAATGGACTGTATTTAGAATTCTGCTACGGCAGAGTCACTCGCATCTCCCTCTTTGGCCACCAGTTGCTCAAAGATATAATTTTTGCACAAAGTAAAATTATTGGATTATTGGGTTAGTCAGCAACTATCTCTGCGCATCTAATAAGCACCAAGCCTTATTCCAAGTCCTGTGAATGGTCATGAATATACAAAGCCCCTGCCTTCCAGGAGCTGACATTCCAGGAAGAGAAGAAAGATATAGACAAATAAGTATGCAGCACGGTGGGGGTGATAAAGAAAGATATGGAGGTGGGAGAATGGAGAATGACTGCAGGGAAGTCTCTCAGATAAGGTAGGTTTAAAAACATTAATAGAAATAAGGGAGTGAGCCTTTGAGATACCCAGAGAACAGCATTCAAGGAAGTGGGAACAGCAGATGGACGGCCCTGGGGCAGGCACAGGCCCAGCCCATCTGGGGAGATCTATGTGTCTGGAGCACTGTGGGGTGGGTCTTGAGGTAGAGTTAGTAGACATGGCCAGATATTTTGGGTTTGTTTGTTTAGCAACTGTAGCTGACTAGTACAAGAGTTCTGTAAGGAAGGACCTGATCAGATCCTCCTATAATAAGACCCCAGAAGAAAACTCCTCTGGTCCCACAGGAGATCCGGAGTTTAGAGATACCCTTAAAAATGATCAGGTGGCCAAGAGGCTCTAGCTGCTCTTATCAGAACAGTAAAATCCAAAATAAACAAAAGGACAAAGCAAGCATGAACCAGATACTACATAGGGAAAAGAAAAAACACACAACAGCAATAATATCCTCAGAGAGATGAGAGAAGATATCCTACAAGACACGAACAGCATAGTGTAAACTGAGGATTTTGAGAACGAATGAAGAGCTCAAATGCTAAAATTATGTAATGGATAAAGAAACTGTGATATTTACATACAATATAATGCTACTCTGCTATAGAGAAGATTGAATTTGAGCCGTGTGCAGGAAAATGGATACAACTTGAGATCATAATGTTAAACAAAACAAATCAGACACAAAGCTTAAATACTGCATGGTTGCTCTTCTATGAGAAACCCAAAAAGTAAAGAAAGAGCAAAATAAAAGACAGGTCAGAAGAAACAGGAAGAGAGATCTTTTGCATGGGGAGGGGCCAAGAGACAGAGAGAGGGGAGGAGAAAGGTGGGGGGAAGAATTAAGATGTGCTATGCTCAGGCACCAACTCCCCACGATGAATGCAATCACTATGTACTCCAAACGTGTACCAAAAAAAATAAGAAATAAAATTACGGAATACTCAATGACAAGGATGAAGAAAATCCTGCCAGGAAGTAGTATTTTGCAAAAAGATATAGAGATGAGGTATTGGAAAGAATAATATACTTAGAGGTCTCAAGCACAATAGGGGTTTTTGAAAGAAAGAACATGTAAGAAAAAAGGAATCTTCAAGGAAAGCAAAAAATAACAAAAACAAAACAAACAAAAAACCAAGTTTCTAGAATGCAAGATCCTGTCAAATGCCCAACTCATGGGATGACAAGAGACTTTTACCAAAACTCATCCTGATGCAACTTCATATATTGGGGGGGAGGAATAGATTCTTTAATATTCTGTAGATGAACAAAAGAAAAAGAAGTTTCGTGCACGGTATCAAGAATCAGAACAGAATTAAATTTCTCAACACTAGCAGTGGAAGTTCGTAGAGAATATCTTCAAACTTGAGGTGGAAAATGGAATTCCTTACCTAATGTAAAAAGTATAAAGATGAGAGAATAAAGACGTTTTCAAAAGAGTTGCATCTATCCCCTGCTCAGAAAGCTATGGAGGTGGGATACAAGGATATTAGTGGAAGAAGACAAATGCTAGGGATCTCTGAAACAGGAGCCAACCAGAAGAGCGGAGGGAGCCTCAGCATAGTAGCCCGGAGAGGTCTTGGTGGTGTCATTGATGGCCCAGAGCAGTTTGCTTCTCAAAATCTAAGAAGAAATTCACGGGAGGACTTGCTAATTCCAGCTTGCTGTGTGTCTGGGTGGGGACCAGGGCTTTGTGTTCTCATGTTGCTGTTGCTGATCGGCTGTCTGTTTAGAGAAGAGCTTATTCCAATTGGGGCATGTCAGATGTTTCTGGGAGAAACAGACTTGTTTAAAAAAAGAAATGTATCTGTTAAGAAGATAAAACTGATCAAATACCTTATGAGTTCAACTGTTTTGAAAAGAAATGGGCACAAGTGAAGGAGAGCTCAGTGTTAAATGAAGGATAAGCACACAGGATCCAAACAAATAAAAAAAATCTGGTAACTATTAATTTCAGGGAAAAGAAATATTTTACAGAAAGGAAGGGAATCATAATGACATCTGACTGCTGACTTACAGAGAGCAATGCTTATGAATCATGATAATGGAAACACCGCACTGATTTAACCCAAATTACCCTCTAAGCGCACAGTGCTATTGGGAGGGGTGGATGTTCTTATGAACAAGGGAGGATGCTAAGTCCTACTACCTTCCTGCGTGGGAAGTCTGTGGCTATTTCCTAAACTGAAAAATGCAAACAGCAGCAATGTAATTGAGTGAGTTAGAGATGGGAAGCAATTTAACAGAGGAGCCAGCTGAAAGAGTTGTGCACACTGGCTCGAGAGAAGTGGGAGTGAGGGGTGGGTGTTGCTGCTGGCCAACTGTCACTTTGTATACATGGGTAACTTTGATGCAAACTAAGAAGTTGCAATGATAAAACAAATAAAACAAAAGAAAGAAGAAAGGAAACTGGTACAATTATAAGCTATGGGACTTGGACCAAAAAAGAACAGGAATGCCCAGGAAGCAGGAGGAAGCATTCTGTCCTAGAAGGCATGGTCAGCAGAGCTGCCCCAGGCAATCTGCCCTCTGAGTCCTGAGACTGAGATGAACACAGGTGGAAGCGACGACGTGCAGAAGTGCAGAGGAGGCACCCAGGGAACAGTGATTCTCACCGGGTGGGCCCCCGGAGCCTGTGTGCGAGGCTGGGTATTTGGGAAGCTTAGGTAGGCCGCCTGGTGCCTCATGCCATCCTCCCTGTAGGCAGCAAAGCACACCTGGAGCTTTGCATCAGGACAGCCGTACTGTCAGCTGTGCATTCTAGAGACAGACTGGGGAGTAGAGACCGGAGGAAAAGGGCTCCGGCAGAAAGGAGGTGGTTTCAAAGGTCACACCCAAACCATAAGAAAACCCATCACCCTATCACTAGGCCAGAGCCCCTCCACAGCCACCACCCTGGTCTGAGTCACTGCCACCCTTGGGTGACCAGCAGCCCCAACCCAGACAGTGTGGTTACACGCAAGCCTTTCCTCCCCTCTGGGTCCAAATCATGCCCCGAGCAGACAGCAGGCGGTGGAAGCTCTGGCTGGAGGCTCATTCCAGCCCTGAGGTTGGTTCATCACAGAATCCCGGAGCAAGAGCGACCTTGCAGACTTCAGTCACTTGGCTGTCAAGTGAAGTAAGGATAGCTCCTGCTTCCCTGGCTTGGAATGGGATAAAGGAACACACGCCGGGAAACAGTGGCTCTGCCATTAGACACAGAGCTGCCATTTTGGCAAGTCACTTAACCCCTCTGTGCCTCAGTTTCCTTATCTGCAAACCGGGATCATCAGTGGACCCCATTCAAGGCTGTTGGTGGTCGGTGAGATAGTTCAGGCAGAGATTCTAGCTCAGAGCTTTGCTCAGGACTCAGAAATGCTGGCATTACTATTTCTCCCTCAGAATTCACCACGTGATGCTATAATCGGTGTTTACTTGCGTCTGCCTCCTTCTCCGGGCCTGGACCTCAAACCGGCAAGCACAGGGTCGCTCCTGCTCACCCAGGGAACATCCAAGGCCCGGTGGCACACCCTTAGCACCCTGTTGCTTGCAGGGATGGGCGAATGGAAGAACCCAGCCAGTGACCAGGGGACTCAAGAGGAGCCACAGAACAAGGGACTCTCCGAAGCATTGGTGGGAGACTGGGGGGGGGGGCACCACAGCCCTCCTCGGTCCTCCACCCCCGGCTGGGGCGTCTGCCAGCATCGTGTCTACACTCTCCCGCCTACAGATGAGGAAACTGAGGCCCAAGCAGGCTTCTGGGCTTACGCGCAGTAGTACACTCTGTCTCTTCCGCGGGACCGCATGCCCAAACCTTTCGGTCACTCAGCCGCCTTGCTCTGAAATCCCTGCCCCGGGTCCCTCCCACGACCCGACCCGGACAAAAGGGGAGCCCGAGGCCGAAGCGGTCACGTGAGAGGCACCCGGAGGTCGCGCTCTAGGGAGGCTCGGATCCCCACCCGCACACCCACCTGGTGGCGGAGGAGCAGGCGGCCAGCGCGGCGACCGAGCCAGAGGCCGAGGCCGAAGCCAAGCGCAGCGCCCAGCAGCACGGCAGGGACCAGCAGCGCGGGCACCGGGCGCAGAGCTTCCCGGCCGAGCAGCAGGCGCGCGTCGCTGTCGCAGGCCGCGCCGCGGGCCATCGGGGGCGCTCAGGCGGGGGACCGGCCGCATGCTGCCGGCCGCCCCGCACTGTCCTGGCCTGGCTCTGTACCCCCCAGCTTGGCGACAGGGGTTGCAGGGCTCCGGCGGCCCTGGCCCAGGGCGCCGCTGACTTTCTGGCGGGCGCAATCCTTTCGCTGGTCCTCTCCACTTTCCCGGATCCGCCAGAAAGCGAGGGAGGAGCCTGCGCCGACAGCCCAAAGCTTTGAGCCGTCCCCGCCCCAGCCCTCTTGTGTACTGAGCATGCCCGGCGGCCAGAGGCCTCCTCACAGCCTTTAGGACCACGCTTCTGCAGGGAGCCCCCATCCACCTGGGAATCACGGCCCCTTTGAGTTTACAGAGCGCTCACGATATGCGAAGCAGTTAGCCCGATGCCCAAGCTAACTTTCCTCCCAGCCCTTCGAGACGGGAGCTGGTGAACGGCCGTGCTTCCCAGGGGGAGGGAGCTCAGAGTCAGAGCCCGGAGGCAGGGGCGACCAAGGCCCCTGCGCCTAAGGCCCTTGTGGGCCTTCCTGGGATTGCACAGCCCACAACGGTCTCTGAACGTGGCCTGAAGACTCCTGTTTCCTCCCACGAGGGCCAGCGCTTTGCCTGGCAGAGCTGAGAGCCTGCATGGTCATCCCATCACGGGGCGTTGGTGGAGAATCTGCTGGGTGCTCCCAGCCAGGCCAGGCACACACGAACCAGAGGAGGCACCGAAGTTCTCCAGGCCGTGCAGGAAAGAGGATTAGTTGAGTGCTTCATCCTGTTCTTTTAAGCACGCGTTGCTCAGCTGGTGCTAGCCATTCTCTGGGAACTGGAGTGCAGCAGCGAAGGCATGGCTGCATGCACACACACACACACACACTCTTACATGCACATACTTCTGCTCTTATTTCCTGGAACCTGGGGCAGGGGGCCCTGGGGGCAAGGCTGCACCCAAGAGCACTCCTCCGCTGAGTGGCTGTGCTCTCAACCTGGACATCCTGGATGACCTCCTGTCTGTTTCCTCGTCTACCTTTCTAGGTGGAAGAGATGGGAACTATTTCCTAATTCTTCATCCTCCACACAGATGAAGAAGTGGACAGCGGGGGAGCAGCAGTGACTGTTCAAGCTCTTGCCACTGCAGACAGGGTGTGCTCACGCCTGGGTGTGCTGCCCCCCTGTGCTCTGAGGAGCTTCTTAGGTGTTCCCTGGCTTCCTAGGCGTCCCTTTGAAGCATCGCCATGGTTCCTGGGGTCACCTGTGTGACAGTGACCTGGAGTTCTTGCTTTGTGCTGGGTATTTCTTTGGCGCTCAGGCTTTGGTTTTAAAATGCAGTGTTCTTTGCATTTACCTTATTTTAAAGCTGTTCGGATGTTAAACTCCTTCTTGGCTCACCGCCACACTGGTGTTCCAAGACGCCTGGCACGCACCCTCCGGGCTTGTCTCAGCCCGGCATGTGGCTGAGGGCCCCCAAGCCAGCACACGCAGAGTGAGCAGCTGGGCTAACAAATTCTCAGACCCTCCAACCCCACCACCTTGTCCGCATCAGGTCAGGCAGGCCTGCCCTTGGAGGGGAAAGGGGTGGCCAGGTGCGGAGCTCTGTGCAGGAGGCCGCAGACTGCAGGAGTGGAGGAGGGGCTGGCAGAGGAGGAGCACCCTTCCAGGAGAATGCCCAGAACTGTCACCCGGGCCCCGGGAAGGGACGAGGAGGAGACAGGAAGCCCCTCCAGGGCCCTGTCCCGCTCCTGAAGGGCTCCGAGGGCTTTCTGGTTCTCTCCAGAGGTGGCCCAGGGCCAGGCTTCACTTCCTGCCTCCCTTGGCCGTGTGGTGGGTCTGAGGCTCGTCCACCGAAGGGCTGGGCAGGGTGCAGGACTGGAAGGGGCTGAACCCAACAGGAAGTGAGGGTCGCCTTTCCTCTCTGCCGTCCCTCCCCCTCCGCGCAGCCCTGTCTGCTCTGACTTGGGGCCCGCCTCTCCAAAGACTGTTGTTTTCCACAGCGCTGATGGCGGTGGTGAGGTTGGCGGAGATCCGAGGTTTCTGTGCACCGGGGAAGATTTCTTAAAGGAGGGGAGACAGAGCTGAGATTTAGCGACCCAGTATGGGTTCGTGGAGGGGTCTTGGGGGCCGAGAGCGACTCGATCTGGTTTGGTTACTGTGGGATCCCGGGTGGGGCGCAGCAAACCCCGCGCGGCCTCCGCGCGCCCAGGTTCGCCCCCAGGGCCCCTCCCCTGAGCGCCCGCGCCTCCCGCTGGGCGCGGAGCCCCAGATGAGCTCGTTCCAGCCAGCAAACTTTCGGGCGCCCGCACTGAGCATGCTCGGCGGCGGGGCGGGCCCGGGGTCCGGAAGCTCCGGCGACTCCACCGGGCTCACGGGCCTGGGGTCGCGGTCCCCCGAGCTATGGTCCCCGCGGGCGCCCGGGGTCGCGCCGCGTGGGTGCTGGCCGGGGGCGCTCTGGCCGTGGCCCTGGCGCTGGGAGCACCGTCCGGACCGCAGGTAAGGAGGGCCCGACCCAGTCCCGGGAGGACTCGACGCTGACCGTCTACACCCGCGGCCCTCCGTGTTGTCTGAGGATCAGGAAGGGAGGGCGGGGTGTGAATGCGATGCCGAGGTTTCTCGGGTGCATTCCGCGTGTATCCAGGGAACCCCGAGGAAAAAGGGAGGCTCCGTGCGGGGGTGGCTGCGGCTTCAGTTTGGCTGGGCGACCCGGGTTCGAATCTGCTCCGCACCCTAGGAGCTCTGCGTCCCAGAGTAAGTCACTTCACCTCTCGTGCCTCCTTGTCCCGGCCTACACCGTGGGGCCACTGCGAGACCCCCAGAGACCTGTGAGTCAGTGTCAGGGGCGCGGCGGGCCAGGCCAGCTCTACAGGTGACACACGGTGGCGGCTGTGAGACGAGAGTTGGGACCGTTGGCTGGAGTTTTCCCCGACGTCACTCTGCTGGCTGGGGGTGAGGGAGCTTTGACCATCTCACCTTGGTCCCGCCCCTCTGTGGCCCCGAACTTGGAAAGGCACAGCCCTGGCTGTCACTCTAGATACCCCACCTGTAGACCCCAGGACGCTGGCCACGCATGTACGGAGAGAGTTCAGGGGTCTTCAAGGGGACCCCTTTCCTTCGTGCCTGTGTTTTCTCACTAGATGAGCACTGTCAGTGTACTCAGCTCTGCACAGTCCTGTGGCAGAACATGTCCCCAGGGGCCATTCACTGGCTCCTCCAAGGGGGATGGGAAGTGTCGGGCCCACTTTGCAGAGGGGAAAACCAAGACCCAGAAAGGCATGTTGCCCTTCCCCAGGTCATTCTCTGTCCTCCTGGGTCCCGCACATTCAGAGTCTGCTCCCCGGCTCCACTTTGCACATGGTGCTGACTCTGGAAGCCGATGCTGAACGTTGTGGTACGTTCTGTGTCTGTCAGGAGCCAGAGTGGGGTGTGGAGGGGGCCTCCGGGGAGGCATCCACGACAGGGCGAGCTTAGGGCACCTCACTCTCAAGGGCCACCCCTGCTCGTGCAGGGCCCTGGCATGAGCACGGGGTCCAGGTGCCCTCGGCACCTTGAGCACCTGCTTCACCTGCGTCCTGGCGCTGCCCATGCCCGTCCAACTGTCCGTGGGACGCCCCTGTCCATCACTCTGAGACGACCCTTCCTTGAGCTGTACAGGAAAGAATTTGGGCCTTGGGTGTTCCCACTGCGGCCACTCCCCTCCGCAGTTTGGAGGTCAGTCACAATAGGTGACGTATTATTAGGGTAGGTGATATATTTTGATAAGTGATACATTATGATATTTATGCATTAAATGTGTGAATATTAGTATTAAGTATATTGTGAAATATGCAGTATTAAATCGCTAAACCTACAAACCTATAGGCATAAGTGAAAATGAATATATAACCATATAAAATGCTTGCAAATATAATAGCTAAGTGTAAATATGTAACAGTCTATTAAATATATTATAAACTCCATCATTATTAGATGGGATCATCTATTTGTAATTTTGTGTCCTGATGATTTCGCTTGATATATTTTAGAATTGTTTCAAGGTAAACACAGATCTGCTTTATTTATCAACTTACTTTTTTGATTGTAGTAAATTACATATTGTAAATAAATACCAAAATATCATGTTATCATCAGCTAGCTTTGAATGTATATTTCGGTATTTGTGCATATGGTTACATTGGTGTGGAAACATTCTCTGTAGCTCTTTTCATCTCGTAAAGTTGAAACTTAGTGCCCATTAATCAGCAGTTCCTCACTCCCCCTTTCCTGGCTCTAGGCCACTACCCTTCTACCTTCTGTTTCTAGGAATGTGATCGTTCTAGGTTCCCCATGTAAGTGGGATCGTACAGGCTTTGTCTTTGTGTCCTTTGGCGCCCTTCTGTCAGTTCGATGTCCTCAGAGTTCATCTGCATTGTCACAGGCATGTCAGAGTTCCCTCCCTTGTTAAGGCTGAGTACTGGTTGATCCAGACGAGCACTGGGTTCCCTCCCCTCCCGCTGCTGGGAATGATGCTGTGTGGACTTCGTATACAAACATCTCTCAGAGCCCTGCTTCCAGCTCCATTGGGCACAGTCCTAGAAGTGGAATTGCTGGGCCATATTGCTTCATTCTTTGCAATACTTACATAGTACTCTACTGGGTGGTGGTACTATAACTTGGTATTTTAAATGGGATTTTTTTTAGGCTGCTCATGCTATAAACCCTGTGAGAATGAGCTGAGCCTGCAGTCTGGCTCCATATCTGGGATACTGGGTGCATCCGAAGCAGGGCTGCCTGGAAGAGCTGCAGCAGTTCTGTGTGTGGCGTGCTCGCCCGTCCTGAGCCAGGCTGCCTGGGCACAAGGCGAGTTTCTCACACTCACTACCTGTGCCTGGAGCGGGTTACCTGCTTATCCCGGGATGATGGAGGTCACGAGGAATGAGAATCGTCCTCTGAGGACTGGTTGTGCCATTCGCTCGGGTGTATGGCATCGGGCCTGGTACATGGACTGGGCTCCATACAAGGTAGTTGTTGTTACACACCAGAGAGGGCTGGGCCTTTGCAGGCCCAGGGACCACAAAGTGGAGTGGGAGGGTTGGTTGGGCTCGGTTTGAACATGTTGTCATCACTCAGCTAAGCAGGCTGGGAGGAAGCTTTGAGCTCATTGCTCTTCGTAGGGGGACCTGAGGCTCAGAGAGGCCGAGACACTTGGCCAAGGACAGACAGCCGATTGCCCTGCCTCCCCGTGCAGTGTTTTATTGGTCGCTCCGAAAGCTTGCAGGGTCTTGGGGATTCTGAGGCTTGGGGTTTGTCCCTGCTCCCAGGTTTGTGAAAGCAGAGCTGGGATTCCAGCCCAGCTGTCTGATGTGAAATCCCAGCCTCATGGGACTGCCCCCAGAGACCTGCCAGAAGAGCCGCTGTACCGGGATTAGCACTCTTAGTACTGTGCGTGGATGCTGCTGGGCGCGGTGGATTCAGAAAAAGCCACGGACTTTTGGGTAGAGCTGTAGCTTGTCTCCATGGGAGCCACTAATAGAAGTGACTTTCACCTACTTCTAGTGCGTTGTTCAGCCAGCAACTTGTGTCTCTGGATTTTTTTAGGGCTTACCCTGTATGATTTGGCCTCGTGCAGAAAGCTCTCACCTGGAGACTGCAGGTAGGTTTTGCTTTTGTTAAAAGTTTTCATTGTTGTGATTTTGCCAAGGAGTCAAAACCCTAACGCTTCTGCCTTTACTTCCTCACGCTCTGCTGGTGCTCAGCATCTGCCAGGAGGGCCCAAGGGCTGTGAGGCTGTTCCCTGATCTTGCCGTGTGAGCTTCAGTGCCCAGGGCAGAACTGAGGGTAGAGAGGGGCTGTCTGAAAAATGCAGAACGTGCACCTTGGCCAGGTGTATCACAGCACTCTATGGTTGCTGTAACAGTCTCATAAACTTGGTGGCTTTAAACTCACTTTGTTCTCTTAGAGTCAGAGGCTGGGTGTCCCTAACGCTGACCCTAACCCCAATCCAGGGAGGCCTGCTCCCTTCCTCTCCATGGCTCGAACGCTGTGGGTCCTGCTGTCCGTGTGCATCACACAACGCTGCATTGCTGTCAGGTAGCAGGAGCACCGTGTGGAATGAAATCCGGGGAGAAAATCCAAGTCTTCACCCCAGTCTCAACTTTTGCATCCTCTTCCAGGCTGGAGCTCATTCCTCTCCCTTGCTCATCATGGCCAGCAGGGTGGTACCTTGCATCCATGGTCACATTGCCTTCTCTTCTGTCTGTCCAGCTGCCCTTGCCTTCCTCTTACAAGGACTCCTGTGATGACATGTAGGGTCCATCTGGATAACCCAGGTTATCTCCCCATTAGTGGGCCTTGAATTTAATCTTAGCTGTGGCATGAACCTGTAGACCCAGCTGCTTGGGAGGCTGAGGCAGGGGGGGACTTGAGCCTAAGCATTAAAGACCAGCTTGGAAATATAGTGAGGGATCTTCTAAACATTGTTTTTTCTATCCTTAAGCATTTGATACTCCTAAGTATTTTCATATACAGGATGGCAGTTAATTGGCTTTAAGGACAGCTCTGCTGACTAATATCTATACCACATCCCTTTCTGAGAGGAACTGAGACTGACAGAATGGCTGTGACCTACCCAGAGTCCTGTAGCTGGCCCCCAACCAAGCAGTGTCCACTCAGAAGGGCTTCTGGTACCCAACCCCAGTCTTGTTGGTGACATTTCTGTGCTTTATACATAATGTTCATGCATTTTCAAAATATGTTAATGCAGAGGAGATTCTAGAGGGAGACCTTTTATGTTGAAGAGCTCAGCAGGCATTAGTGTCTCGCTGTGCCCTGGTCCCCCTGTGATGGCCATCAGAGCTGGCGCTGTAGTAGGCAGATGGCAAGAAGGACCCACTGAGGTCAGAAAGATTCTGTCCACTTTAGAGTTAACATCTGGGCCTTATCTGCACTGCTGCAACAAAACGCCAGAGGCTGTTTACTTTGTAAAGAAAAGAAACTCATTTAGCCTGCATTTGTGGAAGCTGTAGGATCCCATGTGTGAAAGCATCACCCATGGTGCTTTTCTGGTTTGGTTCTGAGTCATGGCTGGGGCCAAAGAATGTCTTTTCTAGCACACAACCCAGATAAGGAAACCACACTTTCAGGAACATGCCCTTGAAGCCCTTAGCTGTCCAGTCTGCAGACCTCATTTTGCTGGCAAAGAGGTTATAAGTTGGTCATTCTTCCATCCATCCATTCGCCTGCCCATCTGTCTGTCCATCCATCTATCCACCCATCCATTACACCTTCACTTACTCAGCATGCATTTTCAGATGCCTTCCACATACCATGGATTCTGTCTCCAGAGATGAACTGTTGGGTCCTGCAGCCTGTGTGCATTATATAACACATGTGCATTGCTGTCTTGTAGCAGAAGCACCCTGTGGAATGAAATCCAGGGAGAAAATCAAGTTCCCAGTCGTGACTTCTGCAGCCTCCCCCGGGCCGAGGGCTCATTCCTTCTTTGCTTTCATACCTCCATGGCCCAAGAAGAGCTTCTTTAAAAGAGAGTCTCCTATAACGCAGCACCTGGTAAGGAACAGATTCTATGCTTCTGTACAGGTAACACATGTTGGAAAGAAACCGGTCTTGACCTCATGCTGCGTAAAGGGCTTTTGCTCCTCAAAAAAGCCAGTTTCTTCTCTCTTACTATGTGCATCACTGGGGAGCAGACCCATTTTCCTTCCCAGGAACTCTTCTTGCTGCATGACGCAGTGTTTAGAAGAAGAGGAATCCTGGCATTAGGCAGCCAGACCTAGTGCATTTGGCCTCAGTTCTGCAACCTGGAGTGATTCACTCCCAGCTGCTGAAGGAGGATGCTACTGATGACAGCAAGGGGCATTTAGCATGTATTTACTGGGTGCTTTAGCACTTTATGTGTGTGATGTGTACATTTATTCCCATTTTGCACATGAAAATCTGAGGATGAGAGAGGTTAAGATACTTGTTCCCGGTCCCGTGGATACAAGTGGCAGAACCAAGATCCAAAGCCTCTGCTCTAAAGTGCAACTCTGTCCCCCTGCTGTCATTTTATATTCTATTTTGTGCCTTGGTTCCTCAGAGCATAGTCTTTCAAGGTAAGATTTAGTGTCTCAGAATGGGATTGAGAACTCCTGAGCTCAGCTGTGGCAAATTAATTCAAACTTGGTGGCTTAATTCAGTAGAAATGCATTCTTACTGTCCTGGAGGCCAGGAGTCTGAAATCAAAGTGTGAACAGGGCCATGCTCCCTGAAGGCTCTAGAGTGGCCCCTTCCTGCCTCCTCTACTTCCTGGGGGCTCCAGGTCACCTTGGTTTGTGGCCACATCTCTCCTATCTCTGCCTCTGTCTTCACATAGCTTCCTCTGAGCCTGTGTCTCTTCTGCCATGTATCAGGACAGTTGCCTGAGGCTTAATTTCCTCATCTGTAAAAATGGGAGAGCTAGAATTCCTGCATGCAGAGGGATGGGCCAAATGCCTGGTTCTTGGAAGATGCTGTCAGCATTGCCCTGATGATAATGTCACCTGGAGCCATGATAGTCTGGGGCTCAAGCTGTAGCTCATCCCATTGCAGGTGTCAGGTGGGCAAGAGAGAGAGCAGGGAGGCATGGCCACCCCAGCAGAGAGTGCCACAGAAAGCTGAGTGCCACCTTCAAGGAGGGAAGGGCCCAGGCCAGTTCAAAGGCTGTGCACTGTTACCAAGGGGCTCAAGTGCTGGGGCTGGAGTGATGGCGAGGGTGGAGTGAACATCACGGAAGAGACGAAGCCTGAGGCTTACAGGGCAGCGGGAGGTTTTCAGCGCAGCTGATGGTGAGGCCTGGCTTTTCACTGTGTCTTTTCATGGGAGCCGTTGTTGGGCTGGTGGAGGACAGACCTGAATGGATTCTCCATGCTCACGAGGGCCCAGCTCACGAGGGCCCAGCTCACGGAGAGGCCATGCTATGTGCTGCATGTGTCCCCTGCCGTGGTGTGGTGATTGTGCTAAGTCAGCCCAGGCCAGGGGGATGAGGCTGCATGTGCCATGGTTCTGTTCGTTAGAAGAGTTTTCAAAGCCCCACTCACATTCCTCTTGCGGAGGGGGCAGCTCTCGTTTGCTGAGTCCCGGTGACAACAGGTGGCCTCCACGTGCTCCCAAACCAGGAACGATGCATTGTAATTTCGTGTCCACATTCTCCCTTCCAATCCCTTAATGCTCTTGAAAAAAATCTTCAAGATTACTTAAGGGATTAACGGAAGTAATCCCTTTATCCTCTTTTAAAAAGTTGGTCATCTTGTTCTTTTATTAAATAAGTGCAGCATAAAATATTTTCATTTTCTAATAATTTCTGTATTTTATTGTAGTATGGAGACATTGTAAGAGAAGTTCAAGGGACTTCTGAGAATGGAGTAATTTTTCAGAAATGTGCGCTGGTAAGTTTCCATAAAGTGGCTTATTCATGAAGAGAAGATAATTGGATTTTATTTAACATGCATTGGTAGACTCATGCATTTAAGAATTGGCAAATCGTCTAGATCTGTAAGTGATGACAAAAACAGTATGGGTTCTATATTGGTCACTTGTTTTATTCCTGGGACGAAATGCTCCACATGGACAACTGAGAGGAGGGAAACTTTGTTTGGATTAAGGTTTCTGAGGTTTCAGTCCATGGTTGGCGAGCTCAAGGAAGAATTCTGGCAGAGGGGCCTGGCGGAGGAAGGTTGCTCACCTCATGGCAGGTGGGAAGGAGAGAGGGAGGGAAAGAGCCAGAGAGGAAGGGGTCAGGGATAGATACACCCTTGAAAGGTGCACTCCCAGGGCTGTGCCTCATCCAGTTAGACCCTACTTCCCAATGAGCCCATTAAGCTATGACCTCATTCATAGGTTACTCCACTTGATGAAGTTAGCACCCTCCTGATCCACTTAGTTCTTCAAATCCCAGCAGCCAGCAGCTAAGCCTTCATCACAGTGTGGCTTTTGGGGGATATTTTGGATCCCAGGCATAACAGGGCCTGATCTGTTTTATGGCAGCATTAAGATCAGGGGCTTCTTTAGGTAACAAATTATTGTTCGTAAAAATTTACAGTGAACAGGGAACAGGGAAGAAAGTATGATGTACTTACTTCCTGATTACAGACACTGACATGGTACTTGATGGCTCTGAAACTTGGCTGAAGTGTTAGCTATTTAGTCTGGCTAATTGCCGAAGATGGTTATGCACATTCCCCTGTGTCAGGGTTCCCCGGGGCCACCCCCAGGCCCAGTGACTCTTAGGACTCACAGAAGTCAGAAAAGTTGATACACACAGTTCATCACAGCAAAAGGTACACATTGAAGTCAGCACAGGGAGAAGGCGCCTATGGCAGAGCCCAGGACAGACCAACACAAGTTTCCAGGTGTCTTTACCCAAGGGAGGTGCATGGACAGTGCCCAGTTCTACCAGCAGGGATGTGCGACAAGCAGGATCACCAAGCAGGGAACTTCTCCTGAGCCTTGGTGTCCCGGTTTTTCTCAGGGCTCAATCATATGAGCTTGGAGCACCTGTAAGACTGGCCTCAGTTACGCAGTCTCCTGTCCCTCCAGAGGTCACATTAACAGTGTGGCCCTTGGCACTCATATTACAAGTCACATTGTTGGCAGTGAGTGTCTGGTGTGGTCCAAGGCCCTAGGCATCCAAAGCCTTTTGCAGGCAGGATGTTTCTAGCAGCAGGTCTAGGGCCAGGCCCCTGGAGTGTGCAGGACTTTGACAGCATAGGCCTGCTGAGCTCATTCGTGGCCCCAGCCTCGTTTTACTGAGGGTTGTGCGCTCACCTGCTCATCTTCCTGGATACTCTCAGTGTTACCTTTCTCATATCTACTTCTGGTGACACTGCCTTCTACATGCCGTTATGAGTGCGCGCGGGTGTGTATGTGTGTACATGCATATATATGTGCATATGCCTTCTCCTGTTTTTGTACGTGGCACAGATTACACGATTTTCCAGCTTGCTTTTACACCTGTATTCTGGAGCTCATGCGTCTTGGAAAACATACTGCTTCCATCTCTTTTCTCCAGCTCCTGCAGCTGTTCCAGCAGAGCTGGGAGAAGCAGGTGTAGATATGATGAAAATAAGGCTGGAGAGAGGGAGGCAGGGCAGGGTCTCAGGGCCCACGAGGTGGGGAGTCAGCCACTTGGGCCATCGGTCAGGGTCCACATTGGAGCCACTCGTCCTGTGGCTGGGAAGAACATGTGTGGAGGAGATGGGCCGGGAGACGATGAGCTGCTCATCTTGTTCTTGGAGCTCAAATGGCCATCGCAGATGTTGGCTCTGGGGCTGGAGCTGCATCTTTAAAGTGACTGAGTGCAGAAGAGCCACTGTTTGCTCTTCCCGGTAGCACCGGATGTCACCATCTCTGCAGCCTGACTGTGCTTTTGCACTTGGATCTTTTTCCTTCTGAGATTCTCTGCAGGGATGATTTCATTGCATTCCAGTGTCCCAGTTTCTTTGAAACTGTCTCCAAGCAACAGCTTGGCAAGTGTGGGTCAGCACCCTCCTGGGCTTGGAAATCAGGGACCCCAGTAAATTCTCAAGAGTGTCTGTCAGAGCGGATGTGCACAGTCGGGCTTGTGTGTCATGTTTGGAAGCTGGACTCGGCAGCACATCTGCCCTCTTCCCACCTCCTCCTGTCCCAGGTGTCCGGGCAGAGCGAATCACAGACAGTGCGTGTGCATCTGGTCGTGAACAACACCCAGGTGCCCTTGTCAGCCAACCTCTCGGATCTGCTCCTGCTGGATGACATCAGTGGCCTCACTGTCAGAGACTCAACTGGAAATAAGACCCCGGATGGACTGCAGGCTTTCAGAAAGAAGTTCCTGCCAGGTAACAGCAGAGCGTGCTTAGGCCGGGGATGGAAAATGATGAAAATATTTGCAAGTTAATGTGGTAGGGACGCAGCATGTTCTAGATGTGTCTGTGTTCACTTAGTTGAGGCTCACAGACCCTCTGATTATCCAGGTAGCAAAAGAAGAGACCATCACTCAGTATCTGCAGTCAAAAGCTTGATTACTTTGCTCGGGGAGGTGGGATTTGGGGACAGAATTCTATGGGATTTAAAAAAAATTCAGTCTTTATTATGAGGAATTTCAAACAGACAGTAGGAAATTCAGGAATTTCAGGCACTTGCCACAGGCAGACTCACTGAACTCTATTCTAACGTGATGTCTTAAGTACTTTTCTTGTTTCTTTGACAAAGTACTCAACACTCACAAGTTAAAAGAGGAAAGGCTTGTTTTGGCTTACAGTTTGTAGAGGTTTCAGTCCATAGTCGCTTGGCTGCAAAGCAGAACTGAGTGGCAGAGGGGCATCGCAGAGCAGAAATAGTCCATGGTATGACAGGCAGGAGGCAGCAAAGAAGCAAGCAGCAACCTGCCTTCTTTCAGTCTCTTTGTATTCCATCCGGGCTACAGGTCTGTTGACTGGTGCCACTCACACCCAGGTGGGGCTTCCATTATCCACACTCAGTGCTGTGCTAAACCCATTCAGTTATCACATACCTTTAATCCCAGTATCACACCCCCATGGTCCAGTTGCCTCTCAAGAGCCCCCCTGAGACTTTGGGGTGACATCTAGATAGAAACTGCAACATGTGGCCACACTGCACATCTCTTGGTCCCTGAGCCACCATGACTTCCCCCAGTGAGAGTGGGGAAGTGGTACTGGTGGCCTGGAGTGTGGGGAGTGCCCTTAGGGTTGTGTGGTTACTTTCGTTGTTGTTGCTGCTTATGCCCCTGTCACCTCTGCCTGTGAGCTTACCCCCAAACTCTCCGCTATGCCAAAGGCTGACAGGCTGATTTTCAGCGTCAGGGGCAGCAACTTTTCCCCCCAGAGAACAAACAGAGGACTGTGATGAAAGGATCAGCAGAGCCCAGTTCATGGACGCACTGACTCCATTATCATTTGGTGCTTTTTCCTCATCACAGCTAATGTGATTTAAGGAAGAGTTGCGACCAAGAGAGATAGGTGGCTTTCTCCTTAGTAGTGGGTTGATTTTAAGCAAGCCAGCCTCTCTCAGTCTTGGTTTATTCTTCTGAACGTTGCAGAATATGTGCTCTCTGTCCACACACATCCACACACCGAGGCGGACTCGAGGCGGAATGTGGGGATCACTTGGGTTAGTGTACGTGCACCGGGAGTGGTGAGTCCCTGTGCCAGGGAGGTCTGACTGCGATTGCCTTAGCCAAGATCATTTTCATGATTGTTACATTTATTCTCATATCTATACTGTCTCCGCTTTTGTCCTTACCTAACAGAAAAATGCAATTGTTAAGGAGTTTTAAATCCCCAGTGATTTTTACAATCCATCCACGCTCATTTTCTGCCTCTTCTATATAAGTTTATTTGTTCTTTTTGAGGTTTCCAGGGGTGAGAAATGAAGACCCAGTAACATATTAGGGCAAAACTGTAACCCCTGTTAGAGAGGATGGCAGGATGGGCACAGGTGGCCACAGTGACCGGCATAGCTAGCCTGTCCTCCCAGCTGAGCACTCCCAGCATCCTCCATCCCCGGTGAGATGGGCCCTGCTGGGACAGGGGTGTTGCCAACCCAGGGGCATGGCCAGCCCCTCCCTGACGTGCATGTGCTTCTTTCTGAGCAGTGGGCGACTCCTATCTGGTCAGCTACACGGCATCGCTGGACCCTGGAGCCGTGGGCACCGAGGAGAGCCTGAACCTTCCCGCCCAGCTCACTTTCCAGAGCTCGTCACCGGTACTTCCTTTGTGGCTTTGACTTCTGCCTTGGCACTCATGGGAGGTGTTTCAGGACCGTGAGTGGGAAGGGCGCAAGGTTCTTACTTCTTTCATTCCTTCTGTGCCTCACACGGGCTTGTTGTGAGCATGAACACTCCAAATCTGTGCCACCCCGTAGCTGTAGCCCGTTAACCCGTCGCTCGCATTCCTGTCAGGGCTGAGAGACAAAGTGCTGCAATCCGGGTGGCTTCCGGACAACAAATGCAGTGTCTCATCCCCTGATTGCTGGAGGTTGGGGGCCAGCTCCTCTTCCACCTCTCTCCTTGGCTCGCACGGGGCATCTTCTCCCTGTGTTCCCACGCAGTTGTCCTGGGTGTGTCTGTTTTCCTGTTCTCTTTTTATAAGGACCCTAGCCATACCAGATAAGACCCATCTTCACGGCCTCATTTTATTTTGATCTCTCCTTTAAAGGCCCTGTCTCCAAACAGTCCCTGTTCACTGAGGCTCAGGGCTTCAGCAGGTGCATGCTGGGAATACCACTGAGCCCTCGCCAGCGTTGCCGTTTGTTCCTCTGTTGCTCATTTCTCTTTCTGAGCGCCTGCTCATGCAGCGAGCGCTGTTGGCTGTGCATCTTGGGCAGTGCTGCCTGCTCAGGGTACTTCCGGCGAGACGTGGGCCTTGTTTGCAAGGAGCTCATGTGCCTCTGTTCCTTTTGCCGTTTTATTCTGACTCCGGCCTCTGGAGGAAGGCCCCTTTCATAGGCGTAGAAAATGTGGCTTCGAGCGTGACTATGACCGTCCAGGTCACATGACAGAATCAAATCAGACATGCAGCAGGGGCCCCTCCTGGGAACTCTTGGTGCCTGAGGCCACCACGGGGCCTGTGCAGCCTTTCTGCTGCAACAGGAAAAAACCTGCAGGTAAAATTAGGGAAAAGGAAAGATGCTAAAAAGATGAAGACCAGGGCTGGGGATGTAGCTCAGTGGCACAAGTGTCTTCCTGGCAACAGCAAGGTCCTGAGTTCGATTCCCAGTACCAAAAAAATTAAAAAAAAAATAAAAAGATAAAGACCAGATACAAGAAAACCATGTGGAACTGTCAGAGAAGATAGAGCCATCAAGACCTAATCAGGTACAAAGTCAAAGAGGACAGAGAGAGACGAAAGAGGGCTGAAACGCCCCCAAGTGCTGTCAGCAATTTCAGAGCACAGGAAACCAAGTCAGTTAAAATAAAAGTTTAGGATAAGTGCCAGCAACTCAAAATGAAATGACATTTGAACTCCTCTCTCCTCCAGTGGGACAGTCAGGGTCTGGCGCCAGAGCTGTGGTGCAGCTCTGGGACCCAGTGTCCCCAGTAGGGATGGCTGGGGATGGGGTTAGAGTGACCCACCTGCTGGCCCTGGCCCTGCTACCGTGAGCAGCAGCACTCCTCCCAGCTGTATGGCACACGTCCCAGCTCCAAATTCCGTGCTTTGCCCTCAAAGCAATCCTAAGTGGATGGCTTCCATTTTTCAGAGCATTGAGGCACAGGTAAGCTAATACCTGGCCCAAGGGGAGACTGCTGGAAGTAATGGAGCTGTGTGGGAGCCCAGGAAGTCTGGCTGTGTAACTGCTACCCTGTCCTGCCTTCCAGTCGTGTGCGTCCTGCCTACCCCCCAGGAAGAAGGCTCAGATACTCCCCTTGGCACTGCTAGACACGGTGGCATCCCCCTTCACTTTCCTGGGTCCTGTGTCTTCTCAGGAGCAGAACATTAAAAGTGCTGGGAATAGATCTACAGGCACTGGGGTTTGGGAAATTAGTGTTCGGGTTTCCACGAGCCTCCTGTGGAGAAAGCCGTATCCTCATGCAGCAGACCTGTGTCCCAAAGGGCCCTAGGTCCCCCGCCAGCTCTGCCTTGCCTGGCAGTCAGGGGAGTGCAGCCCCAGGCACAGCGGGTTGGAACTAACGTGAGGTACTACCCCATGTATGAGATTCCAGAAGCGGCCAGCTAAAGCACCCTCTTCTTTCTTTTCTAGAACAGAACGCAGCTGCAAGCCCTCTTGACCATAACAGTGGCTGAAAAGATAACAGTAAGTGACAATGCATGGCTGAGGCCTGTACCCTGTCTTGTGTGCCCGTGTCCTTGGTCTTGGGGGCCTGGTCTCTGGTTTGTCCTTGGATCCCGGTGGAGGCACTCGGGGGATGCATGCAGTGTCGAGTCCCGTGGGGCCCTGGGCTGGATGGCTGGCTCTCCTGGATGACCATCTACCTGGGAGGTGCTTGGGCACTGCCTGGACAGGCGGAGATGCCACCTGATCATCTGCATTGCTGTTTATCCCTCGCCTTCCTGCCCCTGGTGTTTGCCGCCAGGTTTGACTGGAGTTACATTTCGCCTTCCTAGGTGGGCCCAGAGCCCTGCACCCTGCGTGGCCGGCCTCCCTGCACCTGCGGGGCAGCATTAGCATCTGCAGTGCTGCTCACCAGCGTGCTTGCTGTGTCTTGGCGCACGCTCTCACCCTGTGCTCACCGAGGGGTCGTTCACCAGTGCGTCGGCCTTCAGGGTTCTCCAGGGAGGCGGGGCCTGTAGGCTGCGTGTGGAGATTATATGAGAGGGGTCTATTAGAGAACTTGGCTCACACGATTATGCAGGCATGTGCAGGCTGGGGACGCTGGATTGCCGTCTAAGTCTGAAGGCATCAGAACCAAGGGGTGACGGTGTGACTCTCAGTCCAAAGCTAAATCCTTGGAACGTGGGGGCTGCTGCATAAGTCCTGCAGCCCAAGGCTGTGGGGCCTGGGGTGCTGATGTCCGTGGGTAGAAGACTCCATCTCCACTTAGGAGATCGCAGACGCCGTCTCCTTTCCTCTGTTTTTGCTCTGTGTGGGACCCAGCTAACTGGCTGGTGCTGCCCTCACAGAGGAGGGAACGTCCCTCCTTAGTCTGCTGGGGTGCATGCTAATTACCCTCCCAGACATGCCCCAATAATACTTTCTCTGGATGTCCCTTTCCCCAGTCTAGCAAGTCTTCTAAGCAGTTTACTTACACTATACCTTGTCATCTTCATCTCATCTCCTGAGAGATGGTAGACCGTCTCCATTTAGCAGATGGGGAAGCCAAGGTATGTGTACCAAGGACAAGTCATTTGCCCAAGGTCTCATGGGAGAATGTCACTGTCCTCAGGAGCCTCCCCAGGCTGGTGACTGAGGAGTCACAGGTCTCCTTAGGGTTGTGCTCAGGGCTCTAACTCCAGTGAGAGGACACCGAGGGAAAAGCCTCGGGGTGCAGTGTTGAGAAAGTGAGCTGCCAGCGTCCGAGAGCCCCTCCCAGCTGAGTGGGCATGCAGGCCATCCGGAGGGTGGCGCCTTTGGTTGTCAATTTAACTCCTTGCTGCTGGGCTCCAAGGAGGTGGAGACTTGGCCCATGCATTGTGTTGCAGAGCCTTATGATCAATCACGGCCACACTGCCTCTGAGTGGCCTACCAAGCCCTTCACAGAAGAGATGGCCTGATCACTGGGCCATCAGCAGCACAGCTCTCAGCCCTTTGTGCTGGTCTGAGCTCCTGATGACAGAGGCCATGTCTGATTTACCCTATGTCCCCTGCAGTGCCTTACCCTGCAGGTGACACTCAACAATAAACATCCCTTGATTGAGCTGATGGTCATCAATGATTACTGCTCAATGGAGGAGGTGGTTGGTGGCCCCATGACTGCAATCAATGGCAGAGGACATCATGTCCTTGCTCCTTGCCCAGGACTCTGGTGGTGACAGAGAGGAGCCATCTCAGAGAATAGGGCTGCCTCCCACCTGCAGATTGCCTTCAAGGGCGGCAGGACAGGCGCCCAGCTGGAATGCAGGCTGCCTCTGCCAGGTGCCCTTGGGCTGCTGCACTGGGCTCACCAGGCACGCATGTGTGGCTGTTCAGTGGTGTGAACACAGCAACCTCTCGGATGGGAAGACCTGGCTTTGGATTCCTGTCCCCTGTTACTTTCCTGAAGCTGAAACTGACAGCTGCTAGTCACAGAAAAAGCAGCTTCCAGAAGTTTCTGCCCATTTCTGCTCCAGAAGTGGCCTGTCCCTCTCTGCCTCCTGGATGAGTAGTGTCTGAGAGGTGAAGATGTCACGCCGTGCCAGACAGCGTGCAGGTCTCAGAGGGCTGAGACCCCACCTGCAGTCCCTGGTGTTCCTCAGGGGCACCTGGGAGAGCGGGTTGCCTACCCTGCTGCTAGCATCTCAGGTCTCACCAAGAAAGGGGCGTTTAAGCCCATTGTTAGGGTGCCCGATTCATTTAGAATGCAATTCCGACAGCAGTTCTAATGGGGCTTTGGGGGGAATGTGATCAAAGCAAGTTTCACCTGAAAATACATGTTTATGAAGCTTGATGGGGGATTTTGAGAATGAGGAAGAGTGTGCGAAGATTTGCCCCAGCAAATGTTGAAAATATGACAGAACGACAGCATTGCAGCGCACATCAATGGAGCCAGGCCAGCAGAACCAAAGAGACACGTGTATTGTAACACAATGGTGTGTTAAGTGACTGGGAGAAAACTATCATGCATGAATTTGGGGGCAGATGAGTGGGTCTCTTGTAAGGAAAAATAAAATAATGAGATTAAAATGTAAGTAGATAAAAGAATTTGTAAAATATAAAAATTGGGCAAGAAAAACAAAGGGTCTCAGTATGGAAATACTTTGAAGCTTTACATTTCAAAACTTTAAGAAAGATAAATGAGGGACTTGCGAAGGTATTTATAATATACAAAGGAAGCAAAGATTAAAAGAGCATGTGTTCATTAATAGGAAGTAATCCTTCAATAGATAACATCTAAAATACGAGAATTTCTCGCATACGAGATGTTTAAGGTGCCCTTGAGGCTCAGCAGGGGGTGGGCTGTAACTGCTGGCAAAGCGCGTGCTTGGAGTCGAAGTGGGAGCGCTCGGCCGTGCCAACGATCTCGTGTGACTGCTGCTGACTTCTCTGTGCCAGGGCTTTTCCAAGCCCACCAAGTAGCTCCCAACCCACTTGAGCTGCCCTTCCGCCCCCAGATGTGCTCCTGACGACCCAGGCCCACACTGCAGTGATCTCCCTTGGAGCACTAGCCTCTCGCTTTCTGTGTCTGAGGCGCCCATTCGGGACTCTCCCAGGGCCCCAGGAACCTCGGTTGTCCACATCTCTTTGGTTTTGCACAGGTTGCTCTTTTTTCACCCGTGTTTGGGGCACCTCATAAACATCCTCAGGACCCTGAGAGGCTTCTCCACCTCCGCTTCTCCAGGCTCCCTGAGCGAGTTGGTTGCCTTCCTTGCTGGGCTCTATGGTACAGCGCCATTTCCTAAGCCTGTCACTCTGCGGCAGTGAGGTTGTTCCTCTGGATGACACTTCAATTGTGTTTGTTGACATCACAAGAGAAGTTCTGTCTGGGACAAGACTTTAAAGATGATCCATTCCCACTTCCTCGTGTCAGAGTCAAAACCTGGGAAACGCTGAGGCCCAGATACCCGGAGCCACCTTGAGGTAGGGACTCACGCTCTGTGTGCACCTTCCCCTCTAACCAAGTTCCGGTCACTGAGCTGGTGAGTTGGTAGAGCTGTGCCAGGAAGTGTGATTGTCTCTCCCTGTGACCACCCCTGAGCCCTTGCTTTTCCCAGGACTGTCAGCTGTGGGGTGAAAGTCTGTGTACTTGGGGTTATGGGACAAGGGTCAGCAAGCCACCAATGTCCTCTGTTCCTTGGATCTTTAGCTCAAAGCAAAGACTTTCAACACAACCACTTCCAGAATCTCTTCCAGGGAGAAAACCGTCCGTATGTTCTGTATGGTCTCCCATTGCCTTCAAACTGCTGTTGTCTGGGTTTTGGGCTGTAGTGGCCAGGATTTAATGCATGCCCAGGGTCAACCTTTGACATCTGCTCCGTACCCCTCCACATACAGAAAAGCTGAAAGAGTAGAATAACATTCTTGCCACCAGAGAGAACCCTTGCTAAGATGTTAGCCTCTTGCCTCTGCAAGGCTATGAATATATTATTACATAATTGAAGCCAAACTCTATCAACAGTTCTTCAGCGTGTCTTTGTAACTTGCTGCTGGATTCTCAGCCTTTTTAAAGCCTTCCTTTTGAAAGGCCCCTTTGTCTAGCATCGCTCTCCATAAATGCAGCGATAGAATTCATCAAAGGCATCTGCTCCTGCTAATGTGTGATTAAAGGGGTGTTGAGGAGTGGGTGATTCTTTTCAAGGGACAGAAGGAAAGTGAGCGAGAATTATGCGGGGTGGGAACTGAGGACAACCACCTCTTTTTCTTTGTTCCTGAGACAGTGCTGTGTGAGGGAAACATGCTCTTTGGAATCGGTGCTTTCAATGGGTAGTAGTGGAATTGGGCTGTGACATTTTGGGGGGAATCTCGGAGATATGGTTAACTTGGAGCTGATGCTCGTGCTCTGTACAACTTCAGTTCCAGTGCTTGTTGCTGCAGGGGTGCCCCCCAGGAAGAGCTTTAGGGCCGCTGTCTGCTCCCCATCCCCGGCGTCCCACACACCCGTCCTACCGTGCCATCACTGTCTCTGTTGACTGTGTCTCTTAAGAGTCCCCCTCCTCTGTGCCCTTCCCTCTAGCTTAACAGTAGCCGTAGCTCACATGTACTGACCCTCTCAGTGTGCTCCGTGGTGTAGCATCGACACCATGCGTGCATGTGCGCGTGTGTGGGAAATCACACATGCTCGGTGCTGTTCCATCGCCCCGAGAGGAAAAAGTGCCCTTTGTGCACTCCCTCCTAGCCCCCTTCCCCAGCCCCCGCAACACTGCCCTGCCTTCCTTCTCCCTGGATTTGCTGACCTGGACACTGGGCACAAATGTGCAACCTCTGGGGCCTGGCTTCTGCGGCTTAGCACTGTGTTTTGTATTCCTGGTGCAGCACACACCAGATCATCTTTCCTTCTTTGGCTGTGTAGTATCCCACGCTGTGGCTCTGCAGCATCTTGTTATTTATTTATTTATCAGAGCGTTTGATCCCCACCCGTTGGCTCTTATGCACAGTGCCGCTGTGAACATGTAGGTGCAGGTTTTTGTGGGAACACCTGCTTTCGATTCTTTTCAGTACGTACTCAGAACTGAAGCTTCTGGTGCATGGTAGTTTGGTTTGTAACATGTTGAGAAACCACAGGTGCTACTTTTGTCCTTGTTTTACAGATGAGGCACCTGCAGCTCAGAAAAGGGGAGGCCCAGTGTCCTGCAACATAGTCGGGGCAGAGCTGGCGTTGACCCCTCAACTAGGGTTGCAGTGTAAGGTCTTCACCAGCACTTCCTGCTGTGTTGGCAACTTTGTTCCTCACTCACTATTTCTTTCTGACTGAGGGCGTGCGGCCTCCAGAGTTGTCTTTCCTGGTTGATCTGGCCACGTGTCTTCCTGCCTGAAACCACTACTCTATCCTCCCAAGTTCCTGGGATGATGTGGTGAATCCCGAACTGATCTCAAAGGTGTCTGGGCCCTGGACTGCTTCCTTTGGTACCTGTAGGTCTTGCCCATAACTCCCTTTTCCTGGCTTATACTCCATGCCCACCAGGCCACCTTTTGGGAAACATCCTTGAGCTGAGCTAGGGCTTCCTCTCTTAGTCCACCAGCTTCCCAGGCTAGGCTAGGTACACTGCCTTCTAGTGTCCACATACCATCCATCCGTCCTTGGAGCAGGGCCACATCCCTTTGGCTGCCCAGGACAGGGCTCACTAGCTCTGGGAATTCACTAGACATCAGCAAAGTTTGCCACCACATCCAACCTCTGGGTCACACCTGGTAACCTACTGTGACATAGCGATTTAAGAAGAGTTTCATGCATATTAAACTATAGCAAAGTTCTGTTTCTGTTGTGAAATGGGCAGAGAATTCTAGTCTAAAGTGTTTGAAAGATAAAAAGGGAATAAAGTCTGGCCTGTAAAGATATTAAATAAATGTGCCGATGGTTAGGGATTGTTCTAAGGAGATTATAATGGTTTTTGACTAGATACATGAATTAAAAATCCTTCCCTGATAACTTTCTCATCCCCAGAAAGGCAAATTACGTATTCAGAGGGGGAAGCAACATGTGACAGTAATGCATCCCCCAGTGACTCGACCCAGCGGTCCTAGGAGAGGCCTATGTGGAGCCTGACCCCAGAGTGGTAGCTGTGGTTATGAAGGTCACTGACTCGTAGGTGTGAATCTTGGGTCCACCACTTACTCCCTCTGGACTTGGGCCATTTACTTATTTGTACTTTACCATCATTTATAACATCAGAATTAAAATAGAATCCACTTCATAGTACCACTGTTGGGATTAAAATGTGTAAAACCTCGAACCAAGCTGGTGCTGGGTATCTAATCAGTACACATTAGCTATGATGGTGGTGGTGATGAGATAACAGTGACTATGGGGATAACTGGTGAAGTAGCAATGACGGTGGGAGAGGATGGTGATTGTCTTAGTTACTTTCTCAATTTTGGAGCAAAATACCTGACACCCAAAAGTCAAAGGAGGAAGAGTTCATTTTAACTCATGGTTTGTAGAGGTTTCATTCCATAGTTGGCTGGCTCCAAGGCAGGGCAGCATGACAGAGGAACCTGGTGAAGAAGAAACAGTCCATGGCAGGGCAGGCAGGAGGCAGTGAGCAGTGACCTTCACTTTCCCTTTTATTTCATTCAAGCTACAAGCCTATTGGTCAGTACCACCCATACCCAGGGTGGGCCTTTTCATTAGCCATCCCCAGAACTACACTATATCAGTCAGTAGACTAATCTAGTTATCACACACCTTTAATCCACAGTCACACACCCTAGATCCTGCCACCTCTAAAAAGCCACACCTATGAGCACATGAAGCCTTAGGTGGACATCTAGATACAACAAAGGTGATGGTGATAATGATGATGATCTTGGTGATGATGGTGGTGAGGATGGAGATAATGGTGTAGTGATGGTATTGATGGTGATAGTGAGGACTGAGGGTGATGATGTGGTAATGGTAACTAGTGACCGTATGGAGCTTCAGAGAAAGCTGCATCATGAGATGTTAGTCTTCTTTGACCACCTCATGGAGGAAGTTGAAGAGTCAGGTGTTGTGGACATGCAGGAATTAGGGCCTTGTGTAATAGAGCATCAGAGATGACTGGAGATGTGGGGTTGGAGTGGGTTTACTCCAAGGAAGCAGGCGCCACCCACATTTGCCTGTCATTTGGTGTCAAGAAGAATTGCAAGATGAAAAGGCTGGCGGTATTCCCAGAGCTGGACTTACCTCTTTCTAGATATAAGTGCCATTCTTATAACTGTACTGGTAACTAAGGTAGCTCCTGCTCCTTGGAATGGACCACAGCATTCTACTTTTGAAATCCTCTTGCCCAGGCACATGGCAGAAAGACGTCAGATCTCAGGAGATAGATTCGGATTGGGCGGGGGGATAAATATGTTAGGGAGCTCTTTCATTGCCTTTTACCCACATGTAATTCTGTCCCAATCTTTGCTTTTGTTCTCATCGGTCAGACAAGTATTGTACTTTCTACAGTGGAGTAGGAAGTTGGGACTGAGAGTATTTTAAGAAAGCCTACAACCTCCTGGATGGAAGGTAATGTGATCCAGTGGGAAGGCTACAGACGCTGGAGTCCAGCACAGTGCAGCTGTCATTTCTTAGCTGTAGACATTCATTACTAATCTCTCTGCATCTTGATTTGTCTCGCAGTAGAACGGAGGCTGCTGAAGAGTGTGTGAGGTGAAGTTTATAATGTACTGTGTTAGTGGCCTCTGGCTGACATAATGAATCACTATAAGCTTGGAGCCTTAACACACAGAAATTCATTCTCTCACAGTCCTGGGGGCTGAAAGTCTGAAGCGTTGGCAGGTCCCCATTCCAGGGAAAGGTTCTGGAGACCCATCCTTCCCTGTCTATTCACAGCTTCTCTTAGCTGCAGAAGCCCTGGGCCTTCAACTGTGTGACTATCCTCTCCTTATTGTCCTCTCCTTAGAAGGACATGTTTGTTGAACTTAAGACAATCCTAACCCAGTGTCACCTCATCTTAATTTGATTACAGTGACAAAGACCTTTCCAAATAAGCTCACATTCATAGGTACTAAGGGTTAGGGCTTCAACATATCTCTTTGGAGGGCACTGTTGAGCTCACCACACATGCTCACCCCAGAACCTGGCATCTTGTAGGTGATCAACGTTGTTCATTCCCTCTAGGAGCCCATCCCTCTTCTTAACACTGGAAAAGCAAGTTGCTGCCTCCTTGGAGAGAACAAACCTTGAAAACAGATTACTGACCCCTTGCTCTTTTGTTCTCTTCAGAAACTTTTTGTTTGTCTCCGTCCTTTCAATATTTTAACGTTGCCCCCACACAATGCTATTCTTAACTTACCCAGTTATTGATTTTTCTTCTCCAGTAGGTACACAATCAGCACAGGGCGTAGAGCTCAGGGCTCAGAGGAATATTTCCAGCACACATGGAGAATCTGCTAGTCAGAATTGGTGCTAATCAAAATTCAAGATTCCAGAGGGCAGAGCAGGAAGCGGAATTGGTTCCTGACCATCCGTGTGGACAGAGGCCCATCCTTAATCAGCACAGTGTGTGTGCTGTCACAGTTTAATTCAGGCTCCGGTAGACACCTGGGTGGGAGCTCCTGTCTGTCTAACCCAGCTTCATGGTCTGGAAGACCGGGTGGCTCTTGGGTCTGTCAGGAGGATTTAACCTTGACTGTCCCCTGCATTGTGGCCCCAGGGATGAGGAACAGGTTAGTTGTCTTCTGGCCCCTAAGCCATAAATGTTGCCCTCGTCTGTGGCTGCTGTGAAATAAACTTGCTCTCCCAGGCTGGCTTCTCTGGAAGCAGCTGTGGAGACAGAGGTGGGTATGGTGTGTTTGCCAGTAAGCAAAAAAATGTGAACCTAGTGGGCCTGAGACCACTATCCTTAGAAAGGCCAGCGTGCAAGGGGGCCTGGACTGGCCTCTGAGATCTGGGATCTCAGGAGGAGCCTGCCTCTCCCAAAACTGATCAGCTTAGCTCACTGTGACTAAACCGATTTTTTTTTTTTTTTAAATTTGTGCCACACACCCGCAGTCCTTCTGGGGGTCTGGAATTGTGTAAGCCTCTGCAGAGGGGCCCAAGGGGTCACCCCAAGTTTAAACCCTGAGCTCTGAGTCTCTGCCGTGTTTCACGTGCAGTCACAGTGCGTTGCTGGGGGGCTTGGGCACATCTGTGTGCCTCCCTGGAGGGACCTTAGGAAATGCGGCCTCACAGGGCTTCGCCCGAAGCTTCTCCTCCCCTTTCTGGTTTTGCTGGGCATCTTGTGCTGTGAGCAGCTAGAAACTGGACCATAGTGAGTCCATCCAGTGGACCATCAAACCCATGGGTCATCTCAGGCACCTGACACAGTCATGGCCTCCTGTGATGGCGCAGGGGATGATCAGGACTGGGTGGAGGGAAAGCACAGGCTGTGATCTGGTTGGCAGAGTTTAGCCGACCTGGCGGGAGGCCAGGCAGCAGGTGCTGCCTGTCACGGTGTCCTTCAGGCTGGAACAGCTGTCATCATGCTTTTGCTGTGCTCTGCCACCTGATGTAGGTTGTCCCAGGAAGGGTGTGACATCAAATGCAGTGGCTCTCTCTCTGCAGCTGATTCTGCCCTGGAGCCTGGAGGCTGTGACAGTGCCATCTGCCCATAGCTGGGGACCAAGTCCTTCCTGAAAGAGGATCTGGGTGGTGCATCTACCAGCCATGCTCAGCCTGTGTGTGCTCTTGTGCGTGTGCTGTCAGGCTGAGTGCCCAGCACCCTGCCCACCTCCTGCAGCAATGTGTCCCCTGCAGTGGGCATCCTCCCCCTGGGGTCTGGACTGCGCCTCTGATGGAAAGTTCTTCTGGGGACAGCCTGCGTCTCCCCCTGGCTTCTGCCTTAGAGTGGTGCATGTTTGATGTGGGAACTTACATTGCTTAGTGCATATGCCGTGCTGGCTGTGCTATGTGCCAACCCTCACTCAGCCCTTCCCTGCCCTTTTGAACTCCATCAGCACGTTCAGGCTCAGAGAGGGCCAGTGAGACCTCGAGGTGACCAGCTAGTCTCTGGCATAGCTCAGTCCAGACCCTGGCAGCCTTTCTGACCCCCTGTGTGTGCCTTTTGCTAAGCCTCTTGGTCATCTGCATGACCTGGAAGATGGGCCACATGACCCCGTGTGACTCTCTCCTTCCTGTCCCTGCAGGTCCTCCCCCATCATGGTCTCCATGCAGCAGGCTTCGTCATCGGCTTCCTCGTCTCCCTGGTGCTGAGCTGGGTGGCACTTTTCTTCCTGGCACGCTATCGGTGTCTTCCTGGCAGCCTGCTTGCCGGACACCAGGTGAGTCTTCCTCCCAGGGCATTTGGGTAGGTGGAGGTTCAAGGTGGACATTCACCCTCCAGCCTGACTGGTAGACAACTGACCCAGCTGGGAATCTGAGGACAGTACTCACATCCGGGCCCCTCCTGGGACTGATGTGCTCCTTCTGGGGTACATCTCATCATGAGTCCTTTTAAAAAGCTCCCTGGATGATTCTCTTTCAAGTTCTGTTTTTAATTGACACATAATAATTTTTTTTGTTTTTTGGTGTTTTTGAGACAGGGTCTTCCTGTGCAGTTCAGGCTGACCTTGAGCTCACTTTGTAGCCCAGGTTGGTCTCGAATTCACAGCGATCCTCCTGCTTCAGCCTCCCGAGTGCTGGGATTACTGGCATGCATCACCATGCCCGGCTGACACATAATAATTGTATAAGTTTCTGGGGCACAGTGGTACATTCTGACACACAGGGGCACTGTGATGATCAAACCAGGGAGGCAAGCATGGCTATGGTTTCTTTGTGCTGGGAATATTCGGCATCCTCTCTCTGGTTGCCAGCACGTCCTCACTGACTGTCCGCGCCCTCCCGTGCGATGGCACAACGCTGCTTACTCCTCTCACCTACCCATGACATTGTGCCCTCTGGCCAGCCTTGTTTGCCCCAGCCCCAGCCCCAGCCTCAGCCTCCTGTCACCTCTGTTCCACTCTTTATGCCAGACATCAGCTCTTTAAGTGATGGTGGGCTCCATACGTGAGCAAGACCATGTGCCTCTGTCCTTCCGTGCCTGGCTTATTTCACTCCACACAACGTCGTCCAGGTCATCCATGTTGTGACAGTGTATTGTCTTTTCATGGTGAACAGTATTCCGCTGTGCGTATGTGCCACGTTTTCTTTATCTTGGTCTTTGTTGGACGCTTTGGTTGATTTGTGTTTGGTCCCCTCAGTGATTTTTCACCAGTGGGCGGTGAGAGAACCCCACATCGAGCACCCACCTGTGGGGCAGGCCCCATTCCACCTGCCTGCCATCCTTGGGAAGCACAGCCTTGTTAGCCTGGCTTCCGGCACCTCGCGTGCTATTCCTCGCGTGACACCTGCTTTCCACCATGTCCAGTGACTTGGTGTTCGCAAGGGTGCTGCTCACACTTGTGTGCTTCTCCCCCTTCCCCAAATTGGCACAGTTGTTATCCATTGTTGAAGTCTAAACTCAGACGTCTCCTTCCCTGGAAACCACTGGTGGCCACTTCCTAGCAGGCTAAGGGGTCTTTCTGGGTACCCCCACCAGCACTTGCTAGAATACGCTAGCTCTAACTCTGAACTCCTCCATCTCTTAGTCTGGGTTCTGCGGAAGCACACCCTGAGACATGTTTCACTTTCTGGTAGGTTGTGTAGGAAGTGGTCCCCAGAAATAGTGGGAGGGGTGAGGAAGTAAACAGGGGGAGACTTGTAAGCACCAGCGCCTGGAGCTGAGTCCTGCCCAGGGGCTCCACAAATGGTGCAGAACCAGCCACTCCACCTGAGGTGCGGTGGGGCTAGGTGATACCCACCAAGATCTATCAGTTTTTAAGGGTGGGCAGGGGCAGGGAAGGCCAGGAGGAGGGGTGGCATTGTGTCTTAGCCTGAGGTATGAAGGCCAGCATGCCTCAGGGAAGGGATGTAGGTGCTGCCTGGGGATTTTGCTCAGTGGGTGCTGCAGCAGTTCGGGTGAGGGGTGTGGCAGAGGCTGGTCTGCTGTGATGCCCTTGCCTGGGGTGGGGGCTGTGTTTGGAAGACACTGCGCACAGGGGTGGAGTGGTGACGGAGCACTCTTCCAGTTGATGGGTGGAGGGACAGAAAGAAAAGCCGACTAGGGAGCCACAGAGCTCCCTTCCTCCAGGGCGTCCTTGGTAGGTGGGTCTGTCCGTGCTGGGCCATTGAGAGCTGGAGCCACTGTGGCTCACTGTCACCCACAGATCCCACACCTGGAACAGAACACTTACCATCCTCTTCTCTCACTTCGTGTGGAGAAGACTGCCATCCCGGAGGTCAAACAGCCAAGCCAGGGTGCAACCTGGTTTCTGGGGACACTGTCTCTCCAGAGACAGAAGTCTTGTCCCCACCGCAGGATCCCTTGCTAGCTCTGTCTCTGCCTGTTGGGGGTGAGGGAGGGGTTGCTAATTCAAAGCACAGCCAGCCCTCTGTCTCCTTGGCAAGCAAGAGCGGAGAGAAGAAAAACTGCCTGTATGCATTTCCCCCAAGCTGTCATCCATCAGCGGGACAGGACGAGCCCTGCTACTGCAACAGAGGACAGGACTTATTTCCTGCAGATTAAAGGCAGATTGGTACAGCTGCAGGAGGAGAACTGCACAGAACGCGAACGTGATTAAGGCCTAAGACCCTTGCAGTATTTTTCCCCCAACGCTGCAGAGTGAAATCTTTGCACATTTTTCTTTATTTTTTTGCCAGCATGGTAGCAACCAGTGAGACTGTGTGCTGTAAAAGGAAGACAGCTTCTGAGTCAGACCAAATCGAGAGAGTATAAGCCTGGCTCTTTTTGAGCGGTGTGAGTTTCAGCATATTACTGCGCTACTCTGAGCCTCAGTCTCTTTATTTGTAAATTGGGGACACCAACATTTTTGTGAAAGTTTCATGATTTAACACATACAAAGTTCTCCCAATTCTACCTGGTATAGGAACAAGAATTCTTAAATGTGAGCTATTAACTGTCAGCCATTTCTGCAGAATTAATGATCTTGGGGGGAAAAAGCAGAGGTCTCATCTATTCAGTGAGAAAGTTGGGCTTACTTTTCTTTAATGTCAGTTCCATCTCTGAATCCCGTGTTCTAACTGGAAACCAACCAGATCTGTGGTGTTGAGGTGCATCCAGCCACTTACGGGTTCCCCTCTCCCTGATGGTGATGGTGATGATGGTGTAATATTTCTGTAGGTCTCTGCAGGTTGAAAGCCTTTTCCATCCATTGCTTCCTTTTATGCCCACAATACCCGTGTGCGGGGCTGTTGGAGCTCTGACCTCATGGAAGTACAGGGGCTTTTGTGACTTCATCTGGCACCCTAAGAGCCCACAGTGTGGCAGGCTGGCCAGGTGCTCTGTCTGCAGATCTGGCCTTTCCTTCTGTCCCAGCATGTGGCATCCCGAGAAGGCCTGCTCAATTGTTGTTTCTGTAATTCTTCTCTAGACGCTGCACCCTGAGAACAAGCTGGAGCCCTCTCCATTTGCCTCAGCTGATGGCATAAATGAGGATCTCTCTCTCAACGACCAAATGATCGACATCCTCACTTCTGAGGACCCTAGGAGTATGCTGCCGGCCTTGGAAGAGTAAGACTTCTCAATCCCCTTGCAGTTTGATGGAGGATATGACTGCCCTTCACTCTTTCACTTAGGTCATTGTTCATTCATCATTCTGTAGTCATAACCTAGCAATTGCTCTGCGTTGAACACAGCTACTGCTACAAGGCAAGTCAGTGTGTTGGGGAAGACGGATGTGTAACAGGTGTGATCATACAGTTTGCTAACAGGAAGGTGAGAGCTGGCTGAGTCCAGAAGAGGAAGTCCTTACTTCCGGGGTCGTAGACACGCTTCCCAGAGGAGCTGATGTTGTAACTAGCTCTTGTTGGTGGAGGAGAAGCTTTCTAAGTGGATTAAGTGAGGAAAGCCTTCTCAGGTGGAGGGAGGCAAGGACAGAGGGAAGGATGGACACAAGCTAGACACAGTTGATGAAATGTAAGTGGCTAAATGTCATTGATGTGTGGATTGAGGTAAGGGGTCTAGAAAAACAGAAGAGAGGCGGCTAGAAGCAGAGGAGAGACCAAGTGCTGTGATAGTTTGCTGAGCTGAATTTAGTTTTTTTTTTGTTTATTTAATGGAGAATTATGTTGTACTACGTGTATACAATAGAACGCCATGCCAGACAATGATTTGAGAACTGGCGGAATCCTCTCGGTAACCCTATGAAGTAAGTACTGTTTTTATATCTTACAGGTGAGGACTTGTGAGAGGTTAATCCCAAGGGCACAGGCTAGTGAATGCAGGCTTGGGTCTCAAACTGGGCAAAGGGCTCCAGAGTCCAGGCTCTTAGGATGCCACATAGCCCAAGATTTCTCCTGCTGGGCACATAAGTCTGGCTTATTAACTTACCGTCACTAGATAAGGTCTCTCAACGCTGCCTCTGCTTCTTTCCTTTTGACGAACATTTGCAAATGACTGCTTCGTATGTTTCCCTTTTGCAGTTTCCAGTTTTCTGTTATGATGCTCTTATCTTTTGTTTCAGCCAGCATATTAAGCATAACAATTTTAAAGTCTTCAAAAATGTTGTTATCTGGTCCTTCTTTCTGTCTGTTATCTTTTGTATCTCTTAGTTATTGTATTTTCTTTTCTCCTCATGTGCCTGAGTATTTTTGATTGTGTGCTCAACACTGTGTATGAAAATTGAGATGACACCTTGAGGACTAGGATGATACTATTGTCTTGCACGCAGCTAGGGGTGTAATTAATACAAGAAAAGTTAAGATCCTTCCAAGCTGGGCTTTATATCTTTGTACTTGGATTCTTATTGGATTGTAATCGATACTTTTGTTGTTTACTTTCTTTGTTTTCTTGTTAGATTCCTGACTATTAATAACAGAGTCACATGGGAACACTTGAATCTGCATTCCTTTTACAGGAAACCTTTCTGATTCTAGATCAAGATGCTTAGCTTCGCCCACTCACTGCCCACTGGGGAGTAATTTCTATGACCTCAGAATTATCATGATGCTGATAACCTATAATGCCTTATTTTTTAAATGTAATGCTGTATATTTGTGTCACATTTAAAAAATGTGTCGTTGCTTTCAGAGTCCCTGCTTGGTTTGGCCCTCTTGGAAGGGCATCTTATTTTTGGTGTGTGACAGTCAAATAATTTGTGTTTCAATGAAGGCTAAGAGTTTTATCCATTGTTACACATCTGATGAGTGCAAAGCACCTTTTTCCTTATTAGGTTTGGACACATTAGATTTAACAAGACTCCTCTGAGCCTTAGTCTCCCCACCTCTTGGATGGTGAGTCCGTAACCTGTCTCCTTGGGATGCTGTTTTTGTCTTTCACGATAATGACATGAAAGATACTTGGTGCAAAAGCGTCCTTAGGGTGATAACTGCGTCTGAGCCTGGGTCATACGAGCAGACACGGAAGAGAAGTGTTAAAAACGATTGGCGCTTCCTGTATTCTTTCCCAAGAGCATTGAAACAGCGCTACTCCCCACGGTGAATGTAATCATTTGGTACAGCAGACGTAGAGTAATACACATTTTGAAAAAAGAAAACAGTACTGAAAATAGGAGGTCGTAGAAGCAAAATTGAGCAGCTGCCTGATCCTGCTGGCCTGGACCTGGGAAATAGTCTTGTAGGATAAAGAGATGGACCCAAGATAAGAGCCCGGGCAGCCCTGCCCCTTCCTTCTAGTGGTGCCCTCTGACTGCGCTGGTAGAAAAGCCCTTCTGTGTCCGCCTCATGCCCCTTTGTGAGCTGACTGGTGCCCCACTGGGAAGGGCCCTCATTCTGTGGAAAAGGATGCTACTTTCTTGCCCTGTACCTTTGTGACCCAGGCCTGGGAGTCCGTGGAGTGCAGGATCAATCTTGCAGCATGGAGGGAGTTGTGCTTGGTCTATCCACGTCTGACGTTCAGGGCTTTGTGGCTTGGGTATTGCAGCTTTGTGCAACCCTTCCGATGCCCTTCTTCCCTTAATTCCTTGATCAGAATTCCAAGGATGACTATTTAAAATTTGCCACCCTTCCTCCTTCCTCAGTGCCAAGGAGGAAAGTTCCTGGCAGAGGTTCATAAAGGTCACTTGGTATGGTATGTGATAAGAACAGCTAGTTAGCAATGTTTTTGAGATATAAGTTGTCCCTCCTCAAAACCCCCCACAAAAATGACAAGTAGAGTGAAATGAATTTGATTGTGTAATCAGCACCAGGATATTTAATTTGCAAATAGATAGCACTCTGTAACCTTCCAGCCAGATTCAGTGGTACTTTAAAATAGGAAAGTCTTAATCCTCCCATGTTTGTTTTTGCTTTAAAAAGTGATGGGGGTACAAGAAGCCATGTCTTTGTTATTCCTGTGTTACATGAAATTTTAAGCAGGGTCTGCAGTTTGCTGGATGCTTGAGTGAAATAGGGATGTTGACATTCACGAAGATTCCATTGTTATAATTGCACAGTGGCTCTGGAGTTTTGTATTTATTTCTCCTTGGGAGTGGATCTTGTTTTGCCTGAAGAGTGTGTAACACTGATTATCAGGCATGGCCTGAGAGTGTTCAGCTTGAGAGGTAAATTTATTCCTTCTTTTCTCTGGCTTTCTAACCACCCCCCATCACCTCTACGCCAGCATTCGATTTTTATCGAATGCCAGTTCAGTGTCTGACACCGTGGTTGGATGCTGGCTGCAGGGACCTGGTCTTTTCTTTCTTTTAATCATAGCATTGTCAGTTACTTTTAATCTTTCTGTCTTGACCTACAGTCGGGCATAGCAGTGGCCAGAAAGAAAACAGCACTCAGAATGTGAGGAGCTCAGTATGCACGGAAATCCCCGATTGTCTCCCCACTAAAAATAGCCTTTTTCTCCAGCACATCATTTATCTTGTGTGTAATTCCTACTCGAGGTATGGCTGAGATTCTAAATATGCCATCAGGTGACTTGCTTGTGGCCTCCTTTCTGAGCCCGTTGGAGCTGTGCCTTTGTCCTGTCCTCAGATTTAGTTTTCTCTTTGGATTTAGCGTTTCCTTGGACAGCTCGGTGATTTGGTTTCCACATCATTTATTCATAGACTGCCTCTTACAGAGAAGACTGGAAGGAAGAATATTTGCCTTGATTTTTTTTTTTTTTGTTTGTTTTGTTTTTTTGGTTTTTGGTTTTTCTCCGGCACCGGGAACCGAACTCACGACCTTGCACTTGCCAGGCAGGCGCTTTGCCGCTGAGCTAAATCCCCAGCACCTGCCTTGATTTTTATCTGACTCCTTGACTGTTGTCACAGTGGAGGGGCAGGGACCCAACAGACACTGGGACCAGAAGGGAGGTGGAGCCTGGCAAGGCTGGCAGGATCTGGAAGCCCCCAGAAGCTTAGCTCTGGCAAGGCTCTGGGCTCGGGGCTCACCATGGCCAGGTACCTCACACCTGTGATTCTTATTAATTTCCCACAGCAGCTGCCATGTTGATAGCAGGACGCTGAGGTTCAGCACGGATTACTGGTTTCGCCTGAGGTCACAGAGGAGGCGATGGACTTGCATCCAGACCTGAGCCCTTTCTGCTCTCTTACTCTGCTGAGAGAAGTAATTGACAATGCCGTGATTAAAAGAAAGTAGATTTTTGGGGCTGGGGATTTAGCTCAGCGGCAAAAGCGCCTGCCTGGCAAGCGCAAGGTCGTGAGTTCGGTTCCCGGTACTGGAGAAAAACCAAAAAAAAAAAAAAAAAAAGAAAGTAGATTTTTGAGAAAAGCAAAGGAAATAAGAGCCAAAAGCAGCCCAAACCTGTGTGTGTTTCCTTTGTTACTTGAAAGAAACTGATCACCATCCTGATGCTACCAGCATCACCTCAGCCATCTCTAAATTGTTTCATGTCAGGAAGAGGTGCAGTATTTGTTCAGTTGGATTTTTAAATATATGTTGCAAGCAGCTCTTCATGTGCCAACCTTATGTGTTTTTATTTGTTACAGCCCCTCTTTCAAAAATTTTTATTTTTATTATTATACATTTGCAGTACATAAGGATCATATTCTTGTGGGGGCAGGATGACTGTTTTATTCTTTGCAAACTTGTGCAAAGAAGTGATTGGGTTCCTCCTGCCTAGGAACCTGAAGCCTGAGGAAATGCAGCAGCCTGCCTGAGGTGCTTCGGTTCGTTCCTTCTCTGGGTTGCTTGTTCACACTTGTAGTAATTTTAAAACAGTAACTGATCTTTGCAGCGGATCCTCGCCAAGCCTCATTCTGTGCCCAGCTCCGGGGTGGCCCTGGCTGGCTAAGGGTGAACAAGAGCCTTGGTTTTGTCCCTTCCCTAGGAAGCTGCACATCGTGATAGCTATGCAGGCCTACAGCAGAGGCACAGTACCCACGCTGCACAGTACCTACGCTGCACAGTACCCACACTGCACATCGCGATAGCTATGCAGGCCTACGGCGTGTGGTGGAGATGTAAAGGAGCAAAGGGCACCATTAAACAGCAATGGCTGTGGCGCCATGACAAAGCCTGTAACGCCGGCCCTCTGGGAGGCTGAGGCAGGGGAATCATCAGTTCAAGGCCAGCCTAGGGAACTTAGTGACTTAAGGAGACCTTGTCTGAAAGTTTAAGAACAACAAAAACTAAAAAGGGCTGGGGGTGTAGCTCAGTGTGAAAGCCCCGGGTTCAGTCACTACTGCCCCTTTCTTTGGGGCCAGGAGGGCTGTGAGCATTTGAGAGTCAAAAAGAGAAGCAGGCCAGGCTGGCGGCTGCTGGGCACAGGTGAGGGAGAGTCCTGAAGAGCTACTGAGCGCCCTCAGCTGGCAGCACCGCCTCCGCTCTGGGTCCTGCAGCTCTGGGTTTTCCTCTCACACTCAAGGCTGCTGGAGCGACCTCTCTTGTAGATATCAAGTTGATGTCTTTGTCTTCCTTCTTGCCTTGAACAGCAGGCAGCTCGAGGTGGGCGGCAGCTCTCTGTCCTGCCCATGGTTTGTCCCCAGGGCCTCAGCCAGTGCCAATCTCACAGGAGCCGTTTGTGGCTGATGCCACCAGGAAGTGATGGGCTTCTCAGAAAGTCCTTGCAATTCACTTGGAGGCTTTGATGTTACCAGATATTAGGAGAAGGACCAGTGTCACTCAAGCCAGAAGGCAACACCGCATTTTCCTGGATGTAGTGTGTCCTCAGAGGCCACCCGGAGGTCCCTGGGGATGCCTGGCTGTGGCTGGGACAACCTCACCCAGTGGGATTGTGCTGGAGGAGGGAGCAGATAGGAGCTGTCACGCTAGGAAGGTGGGAGGTCATGTGACACAGGCAGGTGTGTGGCCCAGGAGATACATGGGACACACCTGCCTGATGTTTCTCGGTGAAGGACAACTGGGAACCCAGGGCAGAGAAGAGGGAAAGAGGAAAGCCAGGCACAGTCCAGGGGGATCCTCTGTCCCCTAGGGAAGCACACAGGCATTGCGGTCACCCCGAGGACCCGTGTGCTGCTGGGGTCCTGCGGCTGGATGAGGCGTCTTCCCCTCTGCGGCATGGAATGGTCTGGGTGTGGCCTTTGGCTGTGGTGTCACGTTACTGTGAATTTAGTGGCTTAAAACACCAGAAGTTTTCTCTTTCGCGGTCTTGGGCCCAGAAGCCTGAGTCAGTTTCACTGGGCTGAAGGCGAGGTGTGAGCAGGGCCACCCTCTCTCCGGCTTCCCTGGGGCCGAGTGCTCCCCGCCTGTCCAGCTCCCGATGGCCCCGGTGGCTGGATGTATGACCAGTCAGTCCTGTCTCTGCCCCTTGTGGCCTCCATCTCTCTGCCCGTCTCCAGGCTCCCTCCCTGGGAAGACATTGCGACTGGACTTGGGCTTACTGGAAAATCTATTCTAAGAGCCCATGTCCTCCTCCTTCACTTCTTTGCATCTGAAAGACTCTATGAGGTCACAGCTAGAGGTTTCAGGCGTTAGGCCCTGAAATCTCTGGGGTTGTTACTCAAGGAAGTGACTCTGAAATCTGGAGAGAATGGGGGGGAGGTGGAGGAATGGGAACAGTGAACGAAGGGGCCCGTGGGTGTTGGGCTAGTGAGCTGAGTCATAAAATTGCTTCTGGGATGTTCCTGCGGATTCTGTCCTGATGGTGGCGCAGAGGAGAGGTTCCCTCTCCATGAGGCCGTGGCTGGCCAGGGCTCAAAGCCAGGTCTCTGCCCTGCAGGCGTCCTCGTGCTGTGTGGAGGTTGTGCAAGAACCTCCTGTTCTCCAAAATTGTTACTACTCCCAACATGCAGGGACCTGGTTTCCCTTCAACTACTCAACTAACAGAGAAGAGTTGAGATCCAGAACGAATCCCCATGACTTAAAGACCCAGGAAGTTCAGCGTTTCTCACTCTGTCCCCAGGCTGCTGCTCCTGCTCACTTGCAGCCAGATGGCCTGACTTGGCACCAGCGTGGCTGCCTTCAGCAGCAGGGACATCTGGGGCTGCGTGGGGTGGGGGCAGCCTTGCTCTTAATTAGGCTACTCTCCAAGTCAAGCTTGTGTTCCAAGTTTCCCATGTGGGAATCAATAAGATTAGCCCAGCTCCAAGCACCATGGAATGTAAGGAGCCCAAGTAAATCCCCAGCCCTAGCTCAGTTGCCCTGGGCCATGATGGCTGCTGTGGCCAGGGATGCGGGTGTTGCTCAATCAACGCCTTCAGAGGGCAGGCAGGCGGGCAGGCAGGCAGGCAGGCAGAGCTGCAGAGGTTGAAGAACGGCCCCACATCCTGTTAAAGAGATCTAGGCACACATAGCTCATTGACTGTGCTGTCATCCGACCCAGATTGTCCGCACTTCCTCTGCGGTCCTTGGGTTGAGCCTCATCACCAGGTCCTTGCAGACCTCTCATGCTCTGCCTATCTCTGACCCTCCAGGCCCTTCTTCCCATGCCGGCCAGAGCACTCTTTCAGTGAACCCTCTGTCAGCTACCTTTGATACAGTAGTAACCTTCGCTTTGGCCTCTGAGGCTCTGTGTCATCTGCTCAAGGCTGTGCAGCCTGGATTGGAGTTACTTTGTGTTCATGTGAGCACAACGTTTGTCACTCACAAGAGACCGCCTCCTTTAGTTGCCATGGGTGTGCCAAGTGGAAGGTGGGGGAATCCTTAGCAGGGAAGAAACTGAGGGAATCCTAGTGCTGATGGGGAAGAGGATTTAGATTATTTAGCTGATGTCCAAGGTTTTCATTTCTAAAGCCATTGTTAAATTTTCCATCCTTAAGTTTGAATCTTCAGGTAGAACACAGTCTGTCTTTCAAAATAAGAGTTTATCTACTCCAACATGCTTCTATCCATCCATTCACCTACCCAACCGCCAACCCACGACCCACTCACCTCCCTCCTTTATTCCCTCACTCCCTCCCTTCCTTATTCCATTACTTTTACCCATTCATCTTTCCTTTCACCTGCTCAACTAGCCTTCCTGCCTTCCATCCATCCACCTAACCACCTGGCCATCCATTCATTCATCCATCTACCCACCCATCAGTGGGTCTGTTGTCCTTCATCTTCTTTAGCATAAAGGATGATACTAATGAAACTCATGGCAGACATAGCAACAGCAATGGCAATGAGAAGTAACCTATCCAGACTGGGTTTTGACCCTGCAGTTGTGACGCAGTGGGGCAGAGGGTAGAGCAAGGATGCTGGTGCCTCATGTCACAGGTTTAGACCCTAGATCTGCCACTTAATAGTTACATGGTTTTGAGCAAGCACCTTTAAATTTTTCATGGTTAGTTGAATCAACTGTAAAAAACAGGTTGATCACCTTGCTTATAAAATTAACTTGAGGATAAATGCATAAAATATGTAAAGCTATTCAAACAAAGCCTGTGCATTGGCGGCGTTGTTATTAATCCTCTCAATGATGTTCATTTGACATGGTGATAACAGTCTCACGTAACCTACGGGGAAATGAGGCTCAGTGATGTTAATAACTCGCCCGAGCTCACCCGGTTCCTAAGGGGTGAAGCTGAGATCGGAAGCTAAGTGGGATGACTCCAGCCCATGCTTCCGTGCGTAATGCGATCACATCACCTGCCGGGAAAATGATTGGATGCGCTTGGAAGGAAGTCAGGGAGGGAAGTCCACAGAGGACTCCAAGTGCGAAGGGCTCTCACTTCCCTTTTCTCTTCCTGAGCTGCCCCAGTGGGGCCAGTGAGTAGGCTGGGAGTGAGCAGCCACAGCAGAACCCCGGGACTGAGAGTTCCGTGCATCTGCCTCCCGAAAGGCGTAGCTCAGTGCCTGGAGAGGGGGCGACCAGTCTGACTTCTAATCACAAACTTTAAAAGGAGGAATGTGCTGTGGGCAGGTGCAAGCTGCAGCTCCTTTGTATCTTACAATCCACTTCTGCTCATAACCAGGAGAGGCTCACTGATCACAAGTTTTTCTGATGTCGTGCTCACGTATGGTGGTTATTTGTACGCTTATTTGTATTTTTGAAGTTGTTTTTCACATTGCTTCAAACTTTATTTATTTTGTATTGATTTGTACCCTTAATTAACCTCCAGCTACAACTCAGACAGTTAAGATCCTTAGGAGGCATTTTCTCCAAATTTCCATTGTTCAAGCCCTCAATTGGACAGGGACAGGCTATAAACATGATTTCTGGTCCCAGTGTGGAATCTTGCCAAGTTATCTGTCTATGAAAGTTGGCTTTGGATGAGGAAAATTCCAGTCTCACTAATACTGAATTAGTTTTTGTTGTTTCACTCTGCTTACACCAGCAACTTGAAGATGCCAGACTTCTATGTAAAAAAAAGGTTGCGGTTCTAAAGGTCTCCTCTGGGTTAATGATCATATTGATTAATGAGCCCCCTTTTACATTCAAAAGCACATTTCCTGCCCTGTGCACCAAATCTTGTCCTAATTTTAATCTGACACCTTCCTCACCATTCAGGGAGAACTTGATTAATTTTTATATGAACTAAACAAGAAAAGGCATTAATGTCATTCTCTCTCTCTTTTATCATCAGTAGCTAATCAAAGTATTAATCAACTCTTGGATAATTTGAGCTGTGCTATTTCTTGTAGAAAGATGCTATCGTGGGAGATGCATCAGTTTAATGGTCTACACTTAGAAAGTGCATCCTGTGTGCTGGAATGGGCTCCGAACTCCTGTGTGCATTTACAAGAGGGATGGCCCTTGTCCAGTTTGTATATGCACAAACCTGGGCTGAGAAAATATGTTTCTCTTTGAAGTGCAGGGACAAGAGGACATTTTTGTGACCTGAAAAAAAAAGAAAAGAAGAAATTTCCATGGGTAAAGCAATATGTGAATGCTGCCAACTCTGCAGGTTTCTGAAACAGTGAACAAGTTTAAGAATCAGAGCCCAGCACACGTGACTCAGAATGTCATAGTCTGTCTGTCATAGTCTGCAGGGACATTTGTGGGGATGGACAAATGTAGTAAGTCCCCAACTTATGAATGAGTTTCATTCTGGGAGAATAGTTTATCAATCAGATTCATTCATAAGCCAACAAAGACGGTCTTACACAGTACACCTGTGAAAGTTTGCAACTCGAGGGTTTGAAAGTCAGGGACTTACTGTATGTGTATGGGGTGTCATCAAATATGGTGGGGGCTTATATTTTTAAAAAGTTATCATACCAATGTGTATCATACCATATGTATGTATGATATGTATCATACCATATCATACCATATGTACCGCGTGGCGGTACATACCTGTAATCCCAGCACTCAGGAGGCTGGGGAAGGAGGACCATTGTGAGTTTGAGGCCAGCCTGGGCTACATAGTGAGTACAGGCCCAACCTGAACTACGAAGGGAGAGCCTGTCTCAAAATCCAAAAACCCCTCCAACAGCAACAACCACCACCAAAGAAACCCAATCAAAAAAAAAAAAAAAAAAACTTATAATAAAAGACACATTGATATTACTCCCCTTCAAAGTACTCCTCCTTGCTTGAAGAACACTTATCCCATTGCTCATGCCTTGCTGCTGCACCTCTGGAAGTTCTCCTTTGTGAGTATCTTTAATTGCACTGTCATGGCTGCCTTGATGTCCTGAGTCATTTCGAAACTTTAACAGCACTTACTGTCAAGGTGGCAGTGTGTCCTCTTCCGTCTTATTCGCTGGATCTGGTGCAATGTGACTTCTACCTCTTCCTCAAAGTCAAAATGACCATGAAATGTAAATGTTTTCAATTGATTTAAAATATCAGACAACCATGACAGTGCGACTAAAGACTTTCACAAGGGAGAACTTCCAGAGTTGCTTCAGAAAGGGGCAGGGACAGTGGGATAAGTATGGTTGAAGTGAGAGGGAGAGTTATCAGGGAGTTTAATGGCAGTGTGTCTTTTACTGTAATAATTTTTTAAAAAATTTAAACATTCATCATATTTTGACCAGGTCATACTTTGTTGTAATTAAAAAATGCCATGGGGGGGTGATAGAAAGTTGCCTGTTTGCTGGTAACCTAAACCTGTGTGCATTTACTAAATTCTTAGTATTTATTTTCTTCCTCGGAGGCCATTTAGGAAATAAACAGATGAGAGCTTCATTAATAGCATGGTATTTTAACTGATTTACAGGGACATTTTTCTTCCTTTGGCATCTCTGGGACATGGGCAGCTTTTATTGTTGCTACTTCCGACAGCATATCCATTGTGACTGACACTGGGGCTATTACAACCACAGGTGGCTCTGAGATGGGCTTCCCAGACCGTGGAGAAAGGCAAGTTGCAGGCTCTGACTGTTTTAATCCCAGTGTCCTGGGAGAGCAAAGAGTGATGCAAGCTATTATTGAGAGCCCACAAAATGGCCGACTGTGCTATGCAGTTTATATAGTAAGCCCCGAACAACACTTGGAGTGTGGTCCCCTATTACTCTTTGGGGAAACTAAGTCCTGTTCTGAGATTCCTTGACTACTAAGTGATTTGGCAGCAAACTATCAAGGAAGTACCTCAGAAAGTACCTGCAATTTGTCCAACACAGGCCACCATATTCCCTTGTGGAGGTTAATAAGTGGATCGAGGAAGGAAAGATGTATGGAGTGGCCAGGTAAGGTGTGTGAGTCTACTATTCATTTGTAATAAATGGCCACAAACTCAGTAGCTAGAACAATACAAGTGTCTCATCTTATAGTTCTGGAAGTTAAAGTCTGAAGTGGTCTGTACGGGCAGATGTCACTATGTCAACTCTCGGGGCCTTGTTTGCGTCTTCTGGCTTCTGGGGGTGCCTGGGATCCTTTGCTCTGGGATCCTTTGCTCTGCCCTCACAGCTGACAGTTGCTCTCTCTCTGGCTCCTTCCTCTCACCTCCTTCTTTGGCTTGATGCCTGTTCTGCCTCCTCTTTCAGTTTTAAAGCTCTTGCTATCGACCTCCTTGTGTCAAGGTCACCTGATGAGCAACCTTAGTTCCATTTACAACCTTAATCCTCCTGCCGTGGAACTGAACATACTCGCAGGTTTGGAGATTAGGATGTGGACATTGCCACCAGCCATTGCTCTGTCCGCCTCATCAGGCGTCGCTCCAGGTGTGAAATGTGTGTGTCTGTCTCAGGGCAATGAGGTCATTTTGTTTTCCTGAACATGTGATGTGGCTGTTTTTTGTTGTTGTTGTTTTGGCTTTTTCTCCCACCTCCAGTACTAGGAATTAAACCAGGACTTTCACACTGAGCTATATCCCCTGCATCCCTCTCTTCCTTTCCTTTCCTTTCCTTTCCTTTCCTTTCCTTTCCTTTCCTTTCCTTTCCTTTCCTTTCCT
>NW_004955514.1:4372362-4410742 GCF_000276665.1 Chinchilla lanigera
TCCTCTCCTCTCCTCTCCTCTCTTCTCTCCTTTCTTTTTCTCTTTCCTTCCCTTGCCCTCCCTTTCCCTCTCCTTCTTTCCCTTCCCCTCTACTCCTGTCCTCTCCTCTCCCCTTCCCTTTTCTTTCCTCTCTTTCTTTTGAGACAGGGTCTTGCAGAGTTTCCCAGGCTGGGCTGAAACTTACAGTTGTCTTGTCTCAGCCTCCCAGGGTGCTTGGGTTCCCACAGGAGTGTGCCACCATGCTCACCCAACCTCTCTTCTCTTAGGGTCCTGCACTGAGCCTGAGATTAAGTTGACATGTGATAGAGTAACAGAAAAGCATACAAATTTAAAATAAGTCTTTCGTAATGTGGGAGCCAGTGTAGGGAAACGAAGGCTCAGAGAAGCAGTTGAAGTTGAACACAGACCGAACTGGACAAAGAATAGCAAGATGTTAAAAAGCAACTAAATGATGTGGGGCTTCTAAAGAAAGGTGAGAATTATTGTAACAAAGTCTGTTTGGGAAGAATTCTTGTGGTCTCAGCTTTCCAAGCTTGATGACTGAGATTGCTTCCCTGCTGGCACAGGGAGGCCAAATTTCACACTACAGTTTTACCTGCTGCTTTTCAGATACAGGACAAAGGTCAACCTAATCTTGTACCTGCTTGTATTTATTTTTGAAGTGCCTTTAACTTAAAATAGTATGCCAGAGCAACACATTTGGGGAGATGTGTTCTGATACCTGTCAGCAGCAAGGTTAGGTAGCTATAAATAAATAGGCAGATATACACACCTGTTCTCCCCCACCCCGTTTATCTGCCTGTCTGCCTACTTACCTGTCTTTCTCCCTCCCTGACAGTTAAAGAGGCACGTTGAGGTATTTGCAGGTAAAATGATCAATTTGCTTTAAAATGCTCCAAACACATTGAAGGGAGTAGATAAAATAAGAGCAGTGGCCATTTTTAAACCAGTTAATGTTAGAGTCATGCTATTATCACTTTTAAATACTGTAGCACTTTTCTTTTTATTTATTTATTTATTTTTCCGGTACCGGGAATCAAACTCACGACCTTGCGCTTGCCAGGCAGGAGCTTTGCTGCTGAGCTAAATCCCCAGCCCCTGTAGCACTTTTAAATGCTTAAAATTTCTGTAAAATTTCTTTGAAGCCTTACCTTTTTGCAAGTAGACGCCATTTTCTCCTATCAGATCATCGAAGATTTTTTAACAGTGTAGAGGGTGAGATGAAAGATTTAATGCATTGCTGGGTAGCTCTTCCAGAAAGCAATTTGGCTTTCAAGGGGCTTAAAATAGTGCTCGTATTTGACCCTGTGATTCCATTTGTGGGATTCTGTACAGAGAAAATTGTTGTGAATATCAAAAGCTGTATACAATGATGTGTACTTCATGGTTATTTTAGATTTGAAATTTGCACGTACCCTGAATGTACAGTAGAACAGTTAATTGAATGGTGGGATATCAGATGATAGAATATATTGCAACCATTATAAAGGAAATATACAGTTTTAAAGATACATGTTACAATGATTGGGAAAATCATGTACAATAATCAGATGATAGAATATATTGCAACCATTATAAAGGAAATATACAGTTTTAAAGATACATGTTACAATAATTGGGAAAAGGAGGCTAAAATTGTACTTAGAAGTATATAAATAGTGTACATTTATGGAAAATATATGCATGAAAAGAAACACTGGAAAAATATGGCAAAATGCCATCATTCATTGTAATTCAATGGTGGACCCACAGTGAATGAGTGTATTTCTATAGTCCTTATTTTCCAGACTTTAAAAATCATGAACATAAACTTTTTCTGACTTTTATAGAAATCTAATTAACATACCATAAGCCTTACCTATTTATGAGTATAGTCTGGTGTATATTATAAGTGTACGCAGTCATACCATCTCTATCACAATTGTTTTATATGCTGTGACCCTGTGAAGAATCTCATAAATATTTTTCAAGTATACTTTATTTTAGATCAGTGTTGAATTTATAGGAAAATTCCGATGATAACACCATATGTGTATATCCTGTATCCATGTTTCCCTATTATTAACATTTCATACTAACAAGGTACATTTATTTATTAGTCAGCTTTCCATGACTGGGACAAAATATCTGATATACTCAGCTTGAATGAGGAAGGATTTCAGAGGCTCAGTCCATGGTTGGCTGGCTCTAAGGCAGAAACACCATGGGAAAGGGTAGAGGGAGGAAAGCTGCTCAAGTCATGGCAGCCAGCAGCGCTGAGAGAACAGGAAGAGGGCCAAGGAGAGAGGAAGGGGCCCACACAGGATATCCCACGGTAAGTAAGGCAAACCCCAGGGACCTACTTCCTACAGTTGGACCCTGCCTCTTAATAGTGTTTTCAGCTATAAACTCATCAGTGGCTGAGTTTTGGGGGGCATTTTAGATCCAAACCATAACAGTACATGTCACAACTAACGAACCAAATGTCAGTACATCATCATTACCCAAAGTCCATACTTTGTTTAGATTTCCTTAGTTTTTAATTTGATTCTTTTTTTTTCTGCTTCAGGATCTCATTGAAGATATGACGTTACATTTAGTTGGTGTATTTGGAACTTACTTTTTAATTGGAAAAAACTAAAATAAACTCTGTTTTTATTTTATTTTATTTTTTCTGGTACTGGGAATCAAACTCATGACCTTGCGCTTGCTGGGCAGGCGCTGTGCCGCTGAGCTAAATCCCCAGCCCCATAAACTCTATCTTTAAATCCTTCAAATATATTAGCTCTCTCCTTGCCTCTTGGTCTTCTAGTTGCTGTTGACTTGTTGACAAAGACCATGTTTTATATTAGTTCTATCTCTGTCCTTCCCTGGCATCTTACCTTATGAATTTTCTTGGTAAAAATCTGCTAATTTAGTGACTGGCCTTCAATAACTAAATGGAGTAGAAGGGAGAGAGGAAAAGAGAGAAAGAAGGGACAGGAGAAAAGAAAGGCCTCACCTGTGAAGTGTAGGAGGTCTGAGGGACACTGGCTTCTCTTGTGGTTTCAGAGTAGAGTTCTTTTGACCTCTGTGTTTCCCAGGTTGGAGATTGCAACCCTGAATCGGGCAGATGCGGATCTGGAGGCTTGTCGAACACAAATCAGCAGGGATATCATCAGTCTTCTGCTGAGAAATCTGACCAGTGGAGGTCACCTCTCCCCTCAGGTGGAGAGGAGGATAGCTTCTGTTTTGAAAAAACAGTTTCTGTTGCTGGAAAATGAAGTACAAGAAGAGTACGATCGTAAGATGTTGGCACTGACAGCTGAATGTGACCTGGAAACAAGAAAGAAGACAGAAAACCAGTATCAGAAGGAGATGGTGGCAATGGAGGAAGCAGAAGAGTTGCTGAAACGTGTTAATGAGCGGGTAAGGCAGCTCTGAAGGCATTCAGGTGCCTCATTTCTCATCAGAGTCATTATTTATCCTTACACCCATCTGTCCATCCATCCACCCATCTATCCAATTATCCATCCATCCATCCATCATTCATCCATCCATCCCTCCATTGCTCCATCCATCCATCCATCTATCCATCCACACATCTACCCATCCATCCACCTGTCTATTTACTTACTTACCATCCACCCATCCACCTACCTAGTCATCCACATATCTATCCATGCACCTGCCCATCCATTCCTTTTACACATCTACCAATCCATCCATGCATTCATGTAGTCATTCCTCCATTCATCCATCTATTCATCCATCCATCTATCCCAGATTCATTTAGCAGACATTTATTGGTCACTTACTGTTTCTTAGGCCTCTAGAGTAGGCCCTGCAGGTACTGAGTAAAACATGACTTAGTTTTTGTGTTCAAGAGCTTCGTAGTTTAACAAAGGACCCTCACAAATGACAAATGAGCTGTTACAATAGAGAGCTGTCCGTGGTGCCAAGGGAGGTCCTGGGCTGAGTGGAACAGCATGGTTTGCAGAGGGAGTGGTTCCCAGATGCTGGTGACAGCAGGGTGCAGAGCTGTCCTTGGACTATAATCTGCTAAGTCACAGTTCTCACCTGCACAGATCTGGCATCAGATGAACTGGATTCCAGTTTTTCTAGTTCTGATCCTGAAGGCCTTACACACCTATCCAAGTCTGACAGTGCCTGTCAGTTGGGCTGGGAGAAGGAGTACAGAAAGAGCAGCCCCTGGGGCCCAGCTCAGATGGTGCTCAGTGCGGGCCCTCAGTCCTGAGAGTGCTGGGCACTAAGCATCCCCAGGGCTGGCCTGTGCTGGTCCGATTGCTGCTCTTCCTTTCTTTCTTTCTTTCTCTCTCTCTCCTTCCTTCCTTCCTTCCTTCCTTCTTTTCTTCCCTTTTCCCTCCCCCCTCTCACTTTCTTTTTCTTTCTTTCTCCTTCCTTCCTTCCTTGCCCCCCTCTTTCTTTCTTTCTTTCTTTCTTTCTTTCTTTCTTTCTTTCTTTCTTTCTTTCTTTTAATTAAGATTATTGGTACAATTTAGATATGCCTAGTGATTACATTCCTCATAGGGAATCTTTCCTGTGCATGTTGTATCTTGATTCCTCTTTTTTCCCATTCCCCTCCCCTCCCTTCAACCCCTTTATCTCTCCTTATTTACAGAGCTTTTGTTTCCATTCTATCCTTCTTTTCTCATTTGCCCCCTTCCTTCTTTAACCCCTTCCTCTTCCCTAGCTCCCCTTTGCTTTTGAACAGTTTCTTCCTATTTCACAATATTTGTTATACATTTGGGTTCTTATTTACACTTACAGTTTTTCATACCAGAGAGATAATCTGATACTTACACGTGTATCTGATTTAATTCACTTAAGAGTATGGTCTCAAGGTGCATCCATTTAGCTATAAATGTCTCAAACTTATCTTTCTTTATAGCAGCGTAGTATTCCATTGTATTAAAAAAACCTCCACATTTTCTTTATCCATTCATTGGTTGATGGGCATTTGGGTTGTTTCCGAGATTTATCTATTACAGACTGTGGCCCTATAATCATGGGTGTGCCTACATTACTGTGGTATGATGCTTTTAATTCTTTTGGGAAGATGCCAAGAAGGGGAATAGCAGGGTCACATGGGACCTGTGGTCCTAGCTTTTTGAAGAATCTCCACACTGATTTCCACAATGGTTGTACCAGTTTATACTACCACCAACAGTGGAGAAGGGTTTCTTTTCCCCATAGCCCCTCCAGCATTGTTATTGGTTGATTTCTTGACAATAGTCATTCTTTCTGGGGTGAGATGAAATCTCAGCATTGTTTTAATTTGCATCTCTCAAGTGATCACCAGTGATGTTGAACATTTTTTGATACATTTATTTGCCATTGTACTTCATCTGAGAAATGTGTCTTCATCTCAGATGCCCATTTTTGGATTGTGTCTTTAAATTTGGGGAGTCTGACCTTTTTCAATTCCTGGTTTATTTTGGATGTTGTTATATAACTATAGATATTGCTCCTATGGTTAGTGATGCCAAATTAGCAGTTACCACTGTTTGTCACTTTCTGGACTGTGCTTGATGATATTGGTATTACTTATTATTCTGCATTAGCCAGAATGCTATACCTGTTGTAATCAGTTGTTCACTCTTGTACGACAACACTGTGATTGTCTGGGGTCGTAATTGTCTCCACAGCCCATTACCAAAGAACTGGATACTGAGCCAAATAGCAATTTCTCAACCTTAATAAAGTAGGGAGGTAGGATCTTGGGACAGATACAAAGATCAAGAGCCAGCTGTACCTAGAAGATATCTCTGAGCAATAGACATTTCCTAGAGAAGCCTCAATACCAGTGATAAAGCTACCTAACATAAGAAAAATACAAGCAACAATATAGAAAATAAAATTTAAGGAATAGAAAACAATAAGCAAAATGCAAGCCCAGGGCTCCAGCACACCCAGAACAAATCCAGAAGACAACAATATAGAGGAAATCAGAGGGCACCCACCTGAATTTTTTGAAATGATAGCAACAGAAGTAAAAAACCAGATGAATGAGGCTATAAAGGGAATTAGATCAGGAATAATCTCTTAACTAAAAAAAAAAAAAAAAAAAAAAAGGAAATGATGACCATAATGAAGGACTTGCTCAGCAAATCTAGAGTGGGTATAAATAAAAAAAAACAGAGGGGCATAGAAAAATGATGGAAATGATGAATGCCTAACGTAGGAAAGAAATGGAATCTATGGAACAGATTCCAGTGTATATCTAGGAGATTAAAAATGCCATTGAAAGTTTGAAAAATTGAGTGAATGAAAGTGAAGACAGAGTATCAGACCTAGAAGACAATATCACAGTTAGTGATTATGAAAAGAAACATGTCTTATAATTAGCAAGGAGGAACAGTTAGTGCTTATATTGTTTGATTTTACATGCCTATATCTGGTAATCTGAGCAACTACTTTGAAGATAACAATATACAATATAATAACCATCGTTAATTTCCTATCATCTTGTTTTGAAATTCTGTACTGTTTTTGTTTTTTATTCTCTTTAAAATAAAAAAATACTGCAAGATGATGCAAAGCAGAACAACATAAGGTTGATCAGAGTCAGTGAAAAAGCAGGAGTCAGCACAAATGACATAAAAAACTGGTTCACAGAAGTAATGACAGAAAACTAACCAAGCATAGAAAAAGAATTTGACATACAGTAAGTGAGGCATATAGAAATCCAATTAGCCATGACCAAAATAAATCTACACCAAGACATATAATAATCAAGATTCCAGAGATTTAGTAAGGAACAGAATATTAAAAGCTGTTAAAGAAACAAACAAATCACCTATAAAGCAAAGCCCATCAGAATCACAGCGGACTTCTCAGCGCAAACACTCAGGTCAAGGAGAGCTTGGAATGAACTATTTCAAGTCCTGAAAGAAAACAACTTCCAACCCAGATCAATGTACCCTACAAAACTATCTTTTAGAATTAAAGGAGAAAGAAGACACTTCCATGCCAAAAACAACTGAAGAAATTCATGACCACCAAACCAGTTCTGCAAATTGTTCTATCTTTTAAAGGAGGTGCCCATCACTGCCTGGGAAGGAGCAGAGTAGTCCTGGCATACCAGAACCAATCAAGCCTGGCTTCTGTCTTCCTCTGCAAGAGAGATGGCTTGTTTAGTCTATGTGCCTTTGGCCTGCATGTTCTGTTTGGACATATGCCATTTGAGAGAGGCCTGACAGCTGTTTAGGAGCAGGTTTCTGAGCTCAGAATCCATATCCCTCTTGCCAGCCAAACCCAGGGTTCCCCAGAGGTTGACAGATAGCTCTTAGGTTGGCAGGAGGTCATCTGTCTCAGACATGGGTTGGGCAGTGATGAGCAGAAGTGACCTTTCCTGTCCTTCACCTGTTTCTTTGCAGCTGGGCCCTGGTTTCTCACAATGACATCTTGTTTTAGGCTGTGACTTTGGTTCTGTTTGGTGTTTGTATTACTTTCCTGTGGCTGCCAGAAGAAATTACCATTGATTGGTGCCTCAAAAGAACAGGCATTCATTAATTTTGTCATAGTTCTGGAGGCCAGAGATCCAAATCAAGGTGTGCTGGGCAGGGCTGTGCTCCCTCCTAAGTCCTGTGAGGGTACTTCCTTGCTTGGTCCAGCTTCTGGTGGCTCCAAGTGTTCTTAAAGTGATTAAAGCTGAATCACTTTAATCTCTGCTCCAACTTCACATGGCCATTTTCCTCAAGCTCTGCCATGTGCTCTTCCACCTCAAGACACTTGCCTTTGGATCTAGGCCTTGCCCAAATGTCATTGGATTTGGGGCCCATCCTGATAACCCAAGATCATATCATAAGAGCAAAGCCCTTTCTTCCAAATGAGGCCATGTTCACAGGTTCTTGCTGTAGGACCTGGAGGTGCATGGTGGGGATCACATCACTCAGCCAACTCCAGCCTCCCTGGCTGGCTGTACTCTGTGCTCCTGCAGCTGTCGACACTGGGCAGGCCTGGCCCTGAGGACGAATGAGGGAGAGCACCCTTCAGTGACTCAGCCCCTGAACTGTCTCACCACCTCTCCCTTTTCTAATTTGTTACCATTTTTTCCTGTATAACTTGCACATGCTCAAGTGCTTCAAAGCAGCAGTTAGCAAACAAGGGTCCATGAGCCCAGTTGGCCCAGCTTGGTTTTATTTGACCCAGGAGCTGAGAACAGTTTTTACATTTTCAGAGAGTTGTGCAACAGCAGCAAAAGTCAGTGAAGAGTATGTGACAGAGACCTTACGTGGTCTGTAAAGTCCAAAAGATTTATCTGGCTTTTTATAGAAAAGTTCGCTGATGAAGCCTGAAAGGGCAGAAATCTGAAAGTGAAAAATGGTCAAGTGAGAAACATCCCACTGCTAAACTGCAGAGGCCCGTGTGTCAGGGCACTGACTGCCCTCCCGCTGTGGGCCTCACCTGGGTCTGCAGCGTGGGCTGGTGCCTCCTGCCCCACATTCCTGCGTACATCCCAACCTTGTGCTACGTATATGTCCGCATGTGTGTTTGTGTGTGCATACGCCCGAGCGTATATATGTTTTATACCATTCGCATAGTTGTCTTGCCTGTTTTCCCTCTGTGTCACAGCATAAACAATTTTGCAATTTTATTAAATCCTCTTAAAAATATGATGCAGAGCAAAAAGCTCGCATTTATTTAGAGCTCCTTGAGTGTTGGGCGTTGATCTGCTCACATCATGTGGGTAGAATCCCACTTTGGCAAGGAGGAAAGTACGATGACATGGAGATGTTGTCCACATCCTCAGGTGGCACCAGGACTTGTACCCAGGCAGTCCGCCCCTAACCACTGCACCCCAACAGCCACCCTTATACTGTGTATTGGCACGTCATGTCCCTGTGCTGTGTGCACCGTGTTAACCCATCCTGTTGGGCATCTGGGGTGTTTGCAGTGCTTTTGCTGTCTGAACATGACCAGAAGCGCCAGGTTTGTTGGCAGGGGCATGGAGAGTGGAGTTCGTGCTGTCTCTGCTTCTGTTTCTGCATGAGAATTGGCCCCTGAGGAACAAATCCTCTAGGCTGCAGCATCACATCCTTAATCCCAGCATCACACACCCTAGATCCAGCTGCCTCTGAAAAGCCCTACCTGCGGCCACATGAAGCTTTAGGGGGACATCTGCATATAAGCCGTAGCAATGACACTCCTCTTGGGGAGCTGGTACATGCACATAACACATCTTTATTCTTCTTCCTCTCTTGGTTTTCTTCCTATTTGCCAAAGATCTGCCTTCCTATTTCCTGTTGTCTTTTATTTTGCTCTTTATGGTTTTCAAATCTGTCTCTACCAAGAGGCCCTTAGCCAGCCATGAGGATATAGACTTGGAGGGCTGTTGCTTGGGCTCAGATTCTCCCCTTTCATACTTAAAAAGGCACACAGGTGGGTCTCCCCAATCTCCTTTTCCCCTCTGAAAGTGAGGGTTGTGATGAATTACTGTTTGTAAAGAACTTCAGTTGGATGGGAGAGGCTGCCAAAGGGCGCTAAGTCAGTCCTAGGAACGGGAGGCTCTGGGTGATGCTGCATAGTACACTGCCTGCAAAGAATGAAAATGAACTGTGTGTCTTAAAGGACTTTGAATGTTTTCAACCTAACAAACAAGTGAAGAGATAGATTTACTTAATCTGATTTGAGCCTTCATAATGTTTACATGTTTCAAAATCCTGCGTGGTATCCCATTTATGTTTTTCTGAATTAGCTAGAATTTAAAAGAACAGCAAAGAACTCTAATGCTTGGCAACATCAGCCTTGTCCAGTTGTTTGCTATGATTCATGATTTTATATGATTTTTTTAAAAAAATCCTGGAATATAGAAGTCAGAGGATGTGATGCATTTCCATTTGGAGTTAGGGAAACTGAGGCCCAGATGGGTAGGGCCTGGCAAGCTGGGGTTTCCCACTAGTGCGAAGGGCAGTGTTCCCTTCTGGGTCCCTGTCCCAAGGACAGAAAGCTGTGCATGCATCCTGCCCCAGCTGCCTGAGGCTTCCTGACTCCCTTGTGAACAACTTCAAGGAAGATTCCTTACGCGTAGGAACTCTTCCCTTTTAACCATCTCTGATGGATTTATTTTTATAAAACAGTTTTACAATTTGCCTGTCTTGCTAAATTGAGCACAAGGAGCATAATTTAGCGCAGTCATAACTTCCCGGCATGGTTTCCCATTTTCCAAGGTGCGGAGTCAGCACTATGCATAGCAGTTGCCCTGGGACAGCCACTCAGCCTCCGACCAGAATGGCAGAGCCGCCCCTGCTCGCAACTCCTCTCCCACGGACTCCAATAGGGCGCGGGGGCCCGGAGATCGTTATTGTAGCTTTACCTCAGAAATGCACATAGGGCAGTATTTAAAGTAGAAAGGTTTATATTACCAATCCAGATGGCCTGGTTGTTTGAAAGAAGGAGACGCTTTGGCCATGTTGAGCCCGTGTTCCCACAGGGCCTCCCTCGCTGGACTGACTGCGGCTGCTCTTGCTGTCCACACGTTGCTGCAGTTACCTCCCTGGTCCCTTACGCACCGGGCGGCCTCCCTCACTCTGTGCGACCTCCCTGCGCGGTGCCCCTGCTTGGGGCTTGGGGCTTGGGGCTTGGGGCTGTCGTCTGTGCTGCAGGGTGTGGAAGAAGGGCGGAAGTCGAGCACATCTCTTCAAGGCTCCTCTTACGAGGACGGTTATTTGGAAATTGACAGGGAGGGTCCTTGCAGGGTTATCTAGGGACGTCTCACTATGACACAAATCACGAATGTTTCATTGCCTTGTGCTGTATCTTTTGACAGAAATACAAAGATGAACAAGGACAGAAAGTTTTATTTTAGGATTTATGTGTGTATGTGTGTGTGTGTCTGTGTATCTGTGATTTCTGTCTTGGCTGTAAGAAATGAAACGGGTTTTACTCCGTGCTTTATTCCTATCAGTTAAAATAAGTTGAGGTTTGAGCATGCCAAATTCAGGATGGCGAAGTATGGCCACTCCAGTGGCTTATGTGGCAAAGAACGCCAGCTCCTCAGCTGCGGCCAGTCAGGGTCCAGACAGCTTTGTGGTTGTTGGTGAACTGCATTTTTTCCCTTGGATCACGTCATCTACTAAATGCCACTTCTCTGCAATAGGGTGACTCAAAAAATCTAACCCCGTTGTTTTTATAAAACCAGATTTAGTAAAAGACCTACTGTAGCTGTTATTTAATAGCTGAGGCAAAGAGTTAATGTTGGGATAGCTTCCCGCTGAGTAACCCGGAGTCAGAGTGACCTGATCACACTGGTAGGAGGCCTTCACTTACCATTAATGTAACCTGATCAAAGAGTGACACAATATCATATCAGGTTCAAGTTTATACCCACACTCCAGGAAGGGAGGGGACTACCACGATGTGCACACCAGGATAGGGTGGGAGTCCTGGGGTCTCCTAGGGTCCCGCTTCCGTGTGCAACAAGGCTACACTGGGAGCTGAGCAGGGGAATTTTTCTTTCAGTCCTTACACAGGACAGTGTAACATGCAGGTTGCCAGGTAGCCATTTCTCATCACCGTGTGCCTCTTTCTACCCAGGGATCCTAACTTGGACTTGATTGCTAGTGTTTTTATCTTCAAGGAGGTTGAGAATGAAAGAGGATGGGAATAATCTCGTGTGACGAACTGCATGATCCATGGATACTTAAGAGAGATTTCCATTTTGTGCAGGCACCTTTCAGGCAGTTTGATTCGCAGATTTCCACCCTGGTGAATTTTCTGCTTTGTGATTGTTCTGGGAAAGCGTTCAGATAACAGTGGGGGGCAGGTGGGAGCAACATCTTCCCAGGCTTTGCAGCCTTGACCCATTGCAGCTTCAAATGGGCGTGTGTGTGTGTGTGTGTGTGTGTGTGTGTGTGTGTGTGCATACATATGTGTGTGTTCCATGTGAGTGTGCTCTGTGTGCCTGTGGGCATCTGCGTCCCTGTGTGTGTGCATTGTGTGGCAGTGTGTATGTGTACCATATCTATACAGATATGCATGTGTCTACCCGAGGGCATATGTATGTGAGAGTATGTGCATCCATGAGCACACACACATTGTGTATGTGGGTGGTTGTGCATGTATGCTCTGTACACTGCATGCAAGTGCACTTATACATCACACATGTATGCAGTGTGGACACGGAGTGTATTGAATGGGCTGTCCTTCCATCGCATGAGTGTTCATGTGTCTGTGCATGCATGTGCATACGTGGCGTGTGTTATGCATGCTCACACTCAGGGTGTCGGTTTCTCACGTGCTGCCCCTTCTCTCCGCAGTCTGCCGCAGAGTGCAGCAGCCTCCTGCGGACCCTGCACGGCCTGGAGCAGGAGCACTTATGGAAGTCCTTGGCTTTGCACCAGGAGGAGGACTTTGCCCAGGCTCACAGGCAGCTTGCTGTTTTCCAGAGAAATGAATTGCACAGCATCTTTTTTGCCCAGATAAAAAATGCTATTTTCAAAGGGGAACTGAAGCCAGAGGCAGCTAAAGTGCTGCTGCAAGATTATTCGAAACTCCAGGTAATGCCCTCTCTCAGGCCGCCGTGGTGGCGGAGTGGTTTTCTGAGTGATTGCAGGAATTCTCCTCTCCCAGAGCTGATGGCTGCCTCTTCTTTCATGCGATACCACTGAGCCAACTTTCTCTCCTCCGGCCTCCTGATGCGGGGCTGATTCTGGCACACAGGCATATGTGGGCTCGGCAGAACTAAATCAGATCCCATTCCATCCTGTCAGCTGTGTGAACCTGAGCAAGTTCCCCAACTTCTCTGAGCCTCTTTCCTCTGTTGTGAAGTGTGCAAAACAGAGGCCTCACACTTGCAGAGGTGTGATGAAGCTTCAATAAGCCCATCCATGGAGAGTCAGTGTTTGGCACAAGATGGTTTTTAATGTATACGGTGGTAAATAGATATGCACATTTATGTGTGTGCATATTGTTGCGTAGACCTTGCGCTTAGGATCTGTGTCTACATATGTTTGGGTCAATGTGTGTGTATTTTTCCACATAAACTCAGTGTGAATATTTTTAATCCAGACTGAAGAAAGTCCCTAGCTGGTGATAAAAGCGGCTTTTGTGAGGGTCAGTGTTGCTGTGGAGTTTCCCAGGAGGTCACGCGAGAATCACTGGTGTGCAAGAACACCCTTTACCATTTGGCTGGGGGGTGTTCAGCTTGCTCCTGGTGATACAGTGCTCATGGAGGACAAATTTCTACTTTGCCACGGAAATTTTGTGTTCCGACTGTGAGTGGGATATTTGAGAGGTGCACGCATCACCCTTGTCCCAGGTGGTGGGCAGTGAGTGTGTAAAGCCGCAGAGGCTCTCTGAGGATGCTGAGGGCCTGGGTCACTGCGTGGCACTCATGTCTGCAGGGTTAATGTTGCATTTGCTCTGCAGGCCCCAGTGCGGCTCTCACGCAGCTGTCACTGCCATTTCAGCAGTGTCTTTACAAGGGAAGGCATCCCCAAAGGCCCGGGGGCCTGTTTCCCTCTGGGGTTACCTGTGTGCCTCGGCAGGGCATGTTCAGCATGTGACGATGAGCTGTGTCCAACCAGTTGAAGCGGGGTGTGTGCCCAGCCTCTGCCACTGCTGATGCCAGAGTGATTATGAGAAGTAAGGACCAGCTGGAGGAGGTGTGGAATGCATGTCCTTGCCTGTGGGGTGTGTGTGTGTGTGTGTGTGTGTGTGTGTGCAGGTCCCAGCAGTGAGGCCGCTGCACTTAGCACTCACCAGGTTGGCATGTGTCCTCCTGGGGCAGTGTGGCTGATGCCACATTCGTCTTCCTGGCAAGGGCCCAGGGTACAGGGCTGAGGCAGAGCAAGGTGCATTTTGATATGAAAATCTTGTCCTTTGTTTGGAACTCAAAGCTCAAGGTAGAAGTTGAAGGTGTTGATTGCCTTGTGACTTGTGGCCCTTTGCAGCCCAAATTATTTGTGTGGTGTTTTGTTGTTTTTGGTGCTTGTGGTATCTTCCTGGGACCAATGAACAATGAGTCCCCAGGTAGTGTGGTTAGATAAGGTGACACTGGCCCTGGGGTTCAGACTTCCTTGACCTCAGCCTTCCTTGACCTCAGCCTTCCTTGACTTGACTCAGAGCGTTTGGATCCCAGCTCTGAGTTCCTTGCATGGTGAGCTCGAATGATACAGGTTGTGGGTCCTGTTCTGCTCCTGCCGTATCCTAGCTTGTGGGTTCTGGTGCAGGAAGCCCCAGGGAGTTTGGGTTTGGAGGCATATCTGACCGACACCCAGCCTTTCCTGTCTCAGTGGCACTAATCCCTGAGTGTTGGTACCGGAGATGTCACAGCTGTGAGGTAGAAAGGAGAATGTCCGGGCATCACAGGGTTCTCACTGTTAAGTGTTGGTCCTTTTGGTGATCCATGTGGGCACAGTTTCTCTATAGACAGAGAAAAATAAAACAGCAACCACCTATGGGACAAGACCACCAAGGCGGTGTGATAGCTTGGCGTTCAGAGGCAGCCCACGACGATGTTAGTCCCTAGGCCTGGGCAGCAGCTTGTGGACTTCTAATCCCTGCAAGCCATTTACCAGTTCTGTGATCCAGACTCAGTTTCCTTATCTGTGAAATGGGAATGAGAAAACTCTCAGCCTAGAGGAAGACAGAAGAGGCACGCGTGCCCTTAGCCCCGAGTCAGCCCGGTGGACATAGCCAGGATGGGCCAGGCCGGGCTCACCCCTGTGCTTGGCTGGGTTTGCTTCATGGTGCAGGTGGAAGGGAACTTCTTGCCACTCTTTGAGCTGTGCCTGCTTTGGCTTGTTTCCTCCAGAGGCTGGGCCAGGGGCCGATTCACCCCACAGTGTCACCTCCGTAGTGCAGCCAGGTGGGAGCTCCCCAGGCGGGCTGAGTGACCAGCGGGTGGGACTCGTGTCCTGTTTGGTGGGCAGGATTTCTCTCATGTGGGTTCTGGGTTCACTTTTCAAAGTGCTCCTTTTATTTGCATGTGATTGTCTTATGAGCCTTTGGCAGAAGCAGGGAGGTTAAAGGTATTAATCCTGCTGCTTCTGCGCCTGTGATTTTTCTTCTGAATGGAAACATAATAATTCAAAAGTTTACAGGGACTTTTTTTCAAAACTAGCAAATGTAGTTTACATAAAAAATTTTAACAGGAGAACCTAGAAGAGTTAATGGACTTTCTCCAGGCTACTAAGCGGTACCATCTGAGCAAAAGGTTTGGCCACCGGGAGTACTTGGTGCAGAACCTGCAGTCCACAGAGACCCGTGTGCAGGGCCTCCTGAGCACCGCGGCCACACAGCTGACCCAACTCATCCAGAAGCATGAGAGGTGAGCCCTGAGGTTGTCCTATGACGTGAACCAGCTCTGCCACAGCTTCCCCACCAAGGAATGCGCAGCCTCACCATATACGCAGGCTGCTCTGGCTTCATTCTTTAAAGGGATTCCCCAGCTCCAAAGATCTTTACACTGCCAGTTTTACACCTATAATCCCAGCATCGATGAGGCTGAGGCAGGAGGACTGGTGAGTTCAAGACTAGCCTAGGCTACATAGGGAGTTCAAGGACTGAACTATCTAGTGAGACCTTGTCTTAAAGGAAACCAATAAACGAACCAACAGACAAGAAAGGCAGGCAGGTGTGGTCTGTCGTCAGGATAACCATGTGCTGAGCACCCACCTGGCACCCTCCAGCTTGCACAGGTCCCCGCTTGCAGCCAATTGCAATGTAGCTGCACATGCCATCCTGGATTATTTTGGAGCACTTTCCCAGCCACGTATTCTGTAGAAGTCTACGGTAGAGGCTTGCACTGACCGTGCCCTGGGAATGCCCACTTCCTTTGGGGCTGTAGCGCATGCTGGCTATAGCATTTGTGTTTAGCATTAAGTGTAAAGCTACAGAGATTTTTATCTGGGGATTGATTGGTTTTCTGTTTTTTGGTATATGTTTGTGACACATAATAATTGTGCTCATCTTGGGGAAGGTACATATACACATTATGTCCTAATCATTTTTACTTTTTCTTCCCCTCCCAGCTCTCCTTCTGCTGCCCCTCCCCAGATTTCCTTCCTTTTACCAAAAATTCTATCTCCCTGTTTCCCACCATCGCTTTTATTTTACTCTTTAAATTTTTTTTCATTTTGGGTTTCTCATAAAACCGAAAGCATGAAATATTTAGCCTTCTATGTCTGATCTGTTTCACTTAGCATCATGGCCTCAGGATGCGTCCATTTTCCGGCGAATAACTTAAATTTACCCTCCTTCATGACTGTAGGCAACATTTGCTTTATCCATTCACCTGTCGTCAGGCACATAGGCTGCTTCCAAGATTTACGGTGGCTTGTGCTGCTGGAGACGTGGATAGCCATGGGTCACTGTAATTTGCTGACTTTAACTCTTTCAGAAACTTACCCAGAAGAGGTATAGCTGGGTCCAGTGGAATTTCTATTTTGTGAGAAATCCCTATACTGATTTCCACAGTGGTTGTGCTAGTTTGCATTCCTCCCAACAATGTAGAAGGGTCTCCCCCCACTTGGGGTATCCACTGTCCAGTGTTGGAAAGCAGAGTTCTTCCAGGTGCCACCCCTGCCCTCTCCAAGGGATTTCTGCTTAGGTGTCCCTTGAGATACCTTACTTGAGACAGCTTACAGAAGTCTTGAGACAACTTACCCCTCAAGACAGCTTACAGAAGTCTTTTCTGTAAAACAGAAGTTGGACAATGACTTAAAGCTTACTTGTAAACAGTAGGCTATAAGAAGCTGTCAAATGAATAGCGACCTGACTATAAAGTTGGCTTTCTTAGGACAATCTGTGGTTTTGTGAATTGGTTCTACAACTCAGGCAATTTTATTAAGACTGTGCAGCTTCCTGCAATGCTGAGTGAAGATTCCTTAGGGTGCAAATTACAGCAATACTCCCCACCTCAAGATGCTAATGAATTCATCACTGCGGTTTGTGTGACACTGCTGATCAATTCGCACACAAGTTAAAGGAACAGTTCCTGGGCTTGAGTTGAAGAAGCACACAACTGGTTGCCTGTGGTGAGCTGTTGCCAGGGAGAGCTGTCTTTCCTCTTATTTTTATATTTTATTTGAAAGGGCTGGCACAGATGTGTATTTCTAACACATGTACTTCTACCCATTCCTTCACCTGTTCACTCAGGAAGCCTCTGGGGAGAGTCCGCCCTATGCCAACCTGGGGACCCAGTCCAGGGGTACCGACAGACCGAGGGTAGCTGTGGCACTGAGAGCAGAGTGTACCAATCAGAGCTTTCAGACAAAAGGCACCTCCTGGATAGCTTGAAGACACTTAGTGTAGCAATCAGCTCCTGTCATTGAGGAGACCGGAAGTCCCACCATTTTCTTTCTCACGGCTGGAGATCCAGAGAAGCTGGATCCAGGTCAAAGGCCTGAGAACTCAGGTAGCTGATGATGTGAATCCCTGTCTGAGGGCAGAAGATACGAAATGCCCCACTGTGAGCTGAGTGGCAAAAAGAAAGGGCCAGTTCCTCCTTCCTCTGCTGTCCTGTTCTTCTCAGGAGCTCAGCATACTGGATGGTGCCACCCAGTTAGGGTGGGCAGTCAGCTTGCCCTGAGATGTTTTAGTCAGTTTGCTGCTGCTGTAACAGAATACCACAGTCTGGGTAAATTATAAACTAGAGAAGTTTCTTTGTATCACGACTCTAGAGTCTGAGAAGTCTAAGACTGAGGGCCACGTTTGCTGAGGGCCCTTTCCCTGTGTCCTAATATGGCGTAAGGTATTGGAGGGTGAGAGCACCGGGGAGTGAGAGGAAAGGGGGCCAGACTTCCTGCTTTTACCACTAACCCACCCTGTGATAACAGAATTAACCTAATCATCCCTTGAGTTTCGGTCCCACTACTTAATTCCTTCACATTAGCAGCTAAATGTCAACATGAGGCTTGGAGGGGGTGGGCAGACCATGCAAATGTCCCCTAGTTCACATCAGCTGAAAACATCGCCACAGACATCCCCAGCAATCATGGGAGTTCACACCGGTAATTCTATGTTTACCTCTTTGACTTGCTGTGTGCCGTCCCAGCATCTGTATTACTGGCCCATCCTCTCCTCTTGGAAAATTCTCTCTGTACCTCCCTGGTTCCCTCAACTGTTTCCTTATCCCAGAAGCCTTGCCCTCATGGATCATCCTGTCCTGCACTCTCTGCCTGTCTCTTAGGACACTGACCTTACTCTGCCAGCATCTTAGCTGTGCAGTTGCTGATTCTCCTCTTTCTGGAAGGTGAAGATTTTTCTGATTGAGCCCAGACTAACACAGAGATAGATGTTTAGCCACGTCCTCAGTCAAGGCAGGGGTTTTGGAGCCTGCATTCACTAACTTCTAGTCTTTTCCATCTAGGGCGGGGTACTTGGATGAAGATCAAATGGAAATGCTACTTGAACGGGTTCAGATGGAAGTCTTTTCTGTAAAACAGAAGTTGGACAATGACTTAAAGCAGGAAAAGAAAAAACTCCGCCAAAAATTAATAACTAAGAGAAGACGAGAGTTGCTCCAGAAGGTTCGAATATATAAGGCATTATGCTATTTCTTCTTTGTGTAACACTTTCCCAATACCTACTGAGTGCTGGGTTCCATACCAGGCATAGCGGTCAGCACACTAGGTTTACAAGGGCAGCTCAGCAGACATTGTGATGTCCCATCTGCAGTTGGTTGGTAGTGACTTTTTGGAAGGCTGCCTCTCAAAGCATTCTGCAGGCTGATGGTAGATTGGTAATGTCTGCTTGAGCAAGGGAATTGGCATCTGAGTGAAGAATGGTGAGGGTAGATACAGATGTTGTTTTGTAGATTTATTTTTTTATTTTTGATACTACTGGGGCTTGAGCCCAGGGCTTTTGCACTGAACTACATTCTCAGCCTTTTTAAAAATTATTTTTAACTTTTGAGACAGGGTCTCACTAAATTGCTAAATTTTTTTTTTTTTTTCCAGTACCAGGAATTGAACTCATGACTTTGTGCTTGCCAGGCAGGTGCTGTGCTGCTGAGCTAAATCCCCAGCCCCTAAATTGCTAAATTGCTCAGACCAGGCCGGGCTTGAACTTATGATCCTCCTGCGTCATAGTGTGATTTACTTAAGAATGATTTTCTGAACATGAGCTTGTTAGAAGAAAGCCTATAAAAACTTCTGCGCTGAATTTCCGAAGTTCCCCTCTCCCCCAAGCATTTGCCCTTTTCCTGAATTCCCGCAGCATCGGGAGCAGCGGAAAGAGCAGCTGTCCACAGCTGAGGCATTCCGAGCTGCTGAGGACGCCGGCCAGTACCTGCGCCAGTGGAGGAGCATGGTGACCGAGCACAGTGCCGCCCTGGAGGAGCTGCAGGAGACCTTGGACCAGGCCGCCCTGGACGATGTCCGTGCTCTGACCCTGTTGCTGTCTGAGAAGGCCACCGAGGAGCTGCGGCGCCTGCAGAGCTCGGCGATGACACAGGAGCTGCTCAAGCGCAGCGTTCCCTGGCTCTTCCTGCAGCAGATCCTGGAGGAGCAGGCCCGGGAGCTGGCGGCCCGGACTGAGCAGCTGGAGGCCGAGGAGCGGGAGCGGGGCCAAGAGGGCGTGCAGGGCGTGAGGCAGAGGCTGCGGGATGACGCCCTGGAGGCAGCCACGGAGGAGCAGGCAGAGCTGAGGCGCTGGGAGCACTTGGTCTTCATGTGAGCGGCCCTGCTGTGCCCCTGGGCAGGGGAGCTTGTGGGGACAGGGGTGGCTGACTAGGTCACCCTGGCTCTGGATGCGTGAGATCCGCTGTGTTTCTTGGTCACACAAGCTCTCACCCTGCAGGGACTATGCAGAGCGAAAGAGTGGGTAATAGGTGGGGACAGGGCTGTGCAGCAGCAGGAGGTGGCTGGGTTCCCTGGGCAGCGCCTCTGGCCGGTCTGAATGATGCAGTGGGCTGGTGGGGCACTGGAACCCACTACTCGAGATCTGCACCCGGCCCCCGCCATAGGAAGTGTCTTCTGGGGACAACCTTTCAGAAGAGAAGGGACCTTTCGAGGAGGCCGTCCCAGGCCCTCCTGTCCCACCCGATGTCCGGGTAGCCTGTGACCCTGGGCCGCCAGCTCAGTTCCCATGTAGCACTGCACCCTCTTCTCACCTGGCCCTTTCATTCACTGCCTCATTGTTTGGGGCATTTATTTTCATCACTAATACATTAACACAAGAGCCTTGTGGTGATTTCCACTCTGCGCAGCACGTTGTAGACAACGTGTTTTAGTTACGTTCTCATCACTGAGATCCGCAGCTTGAAGGGGGAGGGGCTTATTTCGATTCGCAGTTTCAGTCTGTAGTGAGCTGGCTCCAGGGCAGAATGACGAGGTAGAGGTCTGGGCGGAGGAGAGTTGCTCACCTTATGGAGTCCAGGAGGCAGAGAAAGCAGGGAGGAGGTGGGAAAGGAGATAGACCCTTCTGGGTCACACCCATGGCGACGTGCTGCTTCCTGCCTCCTAACAGTAGGTTAGCTATGAGTCCCATCACCTTCCAAAGGTCCCCCCACTGTGATTGCGTGAGGCCTTCAGGGGACATCAGAGTATAAACCATCACACCACAGCCAACCAACACTCCCGTGCAGTAACTAGCAGCTAATGATCAAAGACAGGGAGCGTGTGTTTGACGTGAGGGAGCTCGGGATGTGGGGAGGATGAGCTGAATTCAGATTCCGGGGGGCTTTGTCTGATAGCTGTCCACTTCCGGAAACTGAGGTTTGGCTTGGCCCAGGAAGGGAGCCTTAGTGTATCCTACAGACCAGCAAAGCGTTGGGAGCTTGCTTGGGGCTGGCTCATCTAAGTGGAAACTACAGGAGCCCCAGATGTGGACTGAGACGGGGCTGTGTAGACAAAGGACAGGGATTTAAATCTCAGCACCACTACCTGCTGTGTGAGTGTGCGGAATCTGCCTAATCTCGTCTCTCCAAGCCTCGTCTTTCTAGCTTGTAAAATAAGGATGATACTAAGTCATTTGGAGTGCTTTCAGCAGTGCAGGAAATTATCAGGTGGGCTAAAGTGGGCAGTCAGTGGTTGTGAGAGCCTGCCATCAGGAAGGGGCACCACCCTTGTTGGGTGCTGGGTGGCAGAGCATCTTCCTGTGAGGATGGGGGTCCAGGATCCTGCTGCCTCCATGATGTCATACCCCTCATTCCAGCAAACTTCTTTTCCCAGGCTCCACACCTCCTTAGGTGAGGAGAACAGGTCCTCCACGTGCTGTGGAGAGTGGTTTCCCTCAGTGTGCATTAAGTGTCTGTCCGCTCCTTCCTGTTTCTCTCTTGTGCCTCTGGTCTCATTCATTTCCCAGACTAGTTTAGTTAGTGCTTTTTTAACAAGGGAAACAAGATGCTGCTTTTCCCAAGCCCACGAGAATCTCATGCCCCTGCCTGCCCTCCACGATATCTATTCCGTTCACTCTAAATTCAATCTAAGATCTTTACCCGTTCTGGTTGGCTTTGGACTTTTGTCTCTTCTGAATTCAATTTGACATTCCCATTACCAGGCGATCATTTTCCTCAGCTTCATTTAGATCTACTTTGCAGGCAGCGTTGCTAAAGCCACAGCTGAGTTAGCCGTTCTGTGAAAAAGAGAGAAATCTTACTCGGCTATCAGAAACAGGTTTTGATTTTTCTCAGGGTTAAAGAGGGTCAGCCTGCAGCACCCACAATGTGAGCTACTTCTGTGCTTTGCTTAAGAGCCTGAAGGGTCGCAGCCTTTATTTCTGAGGCATTGTGTAAAAATGCCTTTGCACCAGTTTTGCAGTGCATTTCTGTAAGCTTCCCTGTGGTAGTCGAGAAGGGGCTGTAGAATCCTGGGCAGCTAACGTGGACATTAATGAGGAGCAGTATTTTTGCCAGGAAGCGTGTGTCTTTGAGACTCCTTTCCTGAGTTCCTGCCCTGATTTTAAGCTCTGTCAGGGCAAAGATCCTGCCTCTTGTATTTCTGTATTCTCTCAGTGCCTGCATGGCAGTGGACTAGACAAGCCCAAGAGCTGGTCTGCTGGAACAGGGATGGTGAACTTACGACATGTGTGCCACGGCAGGCTGTTTGTGTCACTGAAAGCTCTAAAAGTTTTGCCATCACTGTGCTACAAGGTGGGCAAGATCGACTTACATGCACTTCAGAGTTGCTTTCGCTTTAGAATCCGTGCAACCATCCATGAGGCCGGGGCAAAGGGAGGCTGCAGTCTCCAAAGAAGCTTTAAAAATCGGGGTCCCTTGGAGGGAGGATTCCTAAGACAGGGTGTCCAGTGATGTGGCCTTGAGGCCTTCAGACTGTGTTTAGCTGAAAGCCTGCATCACCCCTGAAAGTCCACTTCTGTACCCACAACTGTCTAGCTGAGCCACAGCCCCGCAATCTTATTGGGGATGGTGAGCCTTGCCCTAGCTTTTCGTGGCAGTTGTTCTATGAATATTTCTGACCTTTAAGCATCCGCAGAGCATCCTTTTTGCAGCCTTGTTGACAGAATAACCAGGTACATCCGGGTTTGTCTCCAGAGAATATTTGTTGAGTGAGTGCCTGGACACACAGTTCTCCAAAGTGAGAGGCAGAGATCAGGGCTCTCCCTACATCGTGAGCTCTGGACCCGAGGAGGAAACCCTGGAGGAAGCCCTGTCCCAGTGCCACCATGCCTTGCTGTCCAGAACTAGGACCTGGGACGGGAAACTCGAGTGTGTGCCCATTTTGCCCCCTGGAGTGGGGAGTGGGCCATGCTAGCAAGGAAGAGGGAACAGTGTAAGCCGATGGCTGGGTTGGGGTAGGGGTTTGCAGTGACATAGGTGAGTGCCTCTGATTCCCAGGGCTGCCATAACCCAGCACCACAAGCTGGGTGGAGTGAACCACAGAAATGTGTTCGCTTATGGTGCTGGCGACCAGAAGTCCAAAGTGCAGCCACGTGGCCTCCAAAAGCTCCAGGGGAGGAGTGTTTGTCCCATGCCTTCCTCTTGGCTTCTGCAGTGTGGGCAGTGGTTGGCATTTTTTGGCTGGTAGACACATCACTCTGATCTCGGCCTTGGTGGGCACATGGCTTTCATGCCGGGTGTTTGTCTCTTCTTGTCTTGAAGGACACCCATCATACAAGATGAGGGCCTGCTCCACCCTGGTGTGACCTTATCTTGACGTCTTCATTCCAGCTGCAAAGACACTTCTACCAAATAAGATCACATTCATGGGGAGCAGGGGTAGGACTTGGGGGACACAGTTCAGTCCATAACAGCGCATCATCAGCAGGCTTCCCCAACCAACAGCCCCCCTTTGCCGGCCCTGAGCTGAGGCAAGGGCTGCTCCATGGGCTTAGTGCACACTGCATCTTTTCTGTTCTGTCACTGAAGTAAGAATAGGTCATCTCCAGGTCGTCAACATGGGAATCCCTACTTCTTCTCCAAGACCTCCTGGGCTCATCTCACTCCGCTCTGCATCTCAGGTCTAATAAGATCTGCGTCCAGCACGGTATACAGTAGGCACCCAACACATCCACGGGAGGGAAGTACAGATAGGGAGCAGTGCTTTTCTGTCTGGACAGGGATTTAGCTTATGAACTTTGAAGTTCCAGCTTCCCTGCCTCAGCCCAGTGCACGTTTCCTCCTGATGGAAACCACTGCTGTCCTTTCCAGGAAGCTCTGTGGCGCTACCTTCTCGCTGTCTGAGGAGGAGCTGCTGGCGATAAGGCAGGAGGTCCACAGCTGCTTTGCCCAGATGGACAGGAGCTTGGCCCTCCCCAAGGTGCGGGCCCGAGTCCTGCTGCATCGCTTCCAGACTGCCTGGCGGGAAGCAGAGCTCCTGAAACTGGACCAGGCGCTGGCTGCCCCCGAGCTGCAGGTAGGAGAGCTGCCTTGTGGTGTCCCCAGCTCTCGACCCCATGGGGTCCTGCATTCCGTCCCGCCTGCGAGCGCTCATCTCCCTCTGCCCCATTCCCGCCTCTGCAGCCATGGTGGGGTCTGGCTGTCCCTGCAGCTCCCTTGTCCTGGCTGGAAAGCCCGGCTTATGCTTCTGGTGTCATGTTCTGATACGCTCACCCGGGCCGTGCTGTGTCAGCCAGCTGCACTCAGGTCACAGCCTCAGTCTTCATGCCTGAAATGTCACCCTTCCTTCTGTACCCACCCTCAACTGTAGATAGTGACTGATTTGGGCTTCAGAGGCCCCTCTGTAAGTGGCACAGAGGAGGGGTGCTCCGCTCAGCCCAGGAAAGGGTGCCTCTCATGCTGGGTCTGGGAGGATGACAGTTGCACCTCAGCGAGCCCCTGTGATGTACCTCAGTGCACCAGGCCCCCACAGATGGGTCTAGACGGTATTTGACCTGAGACTCAGCCCTGCTTGGCCCCGCCCCCTCCAGGCGTGGTGTCCTGTTCCTCAGACTTCTCCTCGGAAGCCACGTGCAGCGCCAGGCTCAGGCTCTGCCTCTGGGAACCCGACCTGGGCCAGCAACGTGATCCGTCGTCTTTCCAAGCCTCCATCCTGTGTCACCACCACAGAGAAGCCCTCCTTGAGCGTCCACCTAAAATAACTCTCCTTCCAGCCACTCTTTGTTCCAAGGTCCCGGAACACCTTGTCCCAGGAAGATCCGCAGCCCTCCAGGGCTGAGGCAGAGTTTTGTAGTTCTGTGAGCCTTGGCCTCAGGTGACCCGGGGGCTGTGTGAACCCATGGTGGCCTCCTTCTCACCAGCGTTTGCTCTGGCTCCTCTCCACCCACAGTCCAAGGCCAGAAAGCCGAGGTCCAAGAGTAAAAGCAAGGTGGACCTTATGAAGAAGTGCATCGAAGACAAGGTCCGCCTCTTTGAGGAGCAGCCCCCTGCGGACCTGGCAGACAAGGTGGGTGCCTCTGTCACTGGGCGCTTCTTTGCACCCAGTAGGGTGGGCAGTGGTTGTGCTCAGGTGCACAGAGCTGCCCAAGCACTGTGCCCCGAAACCTGTGATCCTCCAGGTGGAGCCCTCCTCCCCAGTCCTTCCCTCCCCCTCCCCGTTCTCTGTCGGGTGGGTGTGTTGGGGAGTGGGTGCCTCATAGCATGCTTGTGAGTGCTGCTTTGGTTCCTACCTCTGTCTTTGGCCTGATTGTTTTTTAAATTTAAACTTTACATTTTTAATGCAAGTGTATTTCTCAGCACACAAGTGCATGGTGAAGAGTCCTGGAATTAGCTCTGGGCAAAGCCAGTGGCCCCTTTCAGGTGCATCAGGTGTTGGATGTCTTAAGGCAGAGGTCCCGAGCCCCAGGCTAGGACCCATGGCCTGTTATGAGCTGAGCCACACAGCTTAGATTCTCGTTCTCATAGCAGCTCGAACCCTACCTCAAACTGCACATGAGTGGGCTCTAGGCTGTGGGCTCCTTTGAATGAATCCAAAACCACTACTGCCCATCAGTGGAAAAACGGTCTTTCCTGAAACCCGTTCCTGGTGCCAGAAGTGTTGGGAACCACCGTCTTAAGGGATCCAAGTCACATGACTGTTCCTACCGGGGCTCTTGTAAAATTGAGGACTTGACAAGGACAAGGCAGGGGCAGGTGAAAGCGTCTTCCCTGCACCAGCCCCAAGAGCCTGCTTCTTTCACCTCTAATGGTTCAGGCTGAGCTAGAAGATGGAGATCACTGGGAGGTCCAGATGGGATCACGCCGGACTCTTTTCACCCGCGCCTGGCATCACCAGGGACCCGTGGGGTGCACAGCTTGCTCCCGGGGGCACAGAACTGAATTGGAACTGCCGCAGGAAGCTCGAAAAGAGCTATGCACCCTGAACGTCCCGTTTGTCACCCAGAGGGGGGAAGAGGTCGATCAGGAAGTAACAGCAGGTTGGCTTGGCGGAGGGGCCGTTCCTCCAGCAGCTGCTCATTTGTAATCCTCTGTGAAGCAAAGTCTGGAGGGATGCAGTGCTGGCCAGAGGGGCCTGGGCCCCACGAGGATGTTCTCATGTGTCAGGCTGAGGAGGTGGGTGCGCTGGCCGGCACCCTTGCAGGAAGTTAGGAAGGAGCGGCTGGCAGAGGGATAGCACAGTGGCGGCCAGCTGTGGAGAAACCAGGCACACACTGCTCTGTCCCCAGCCCACAGCTCCAGGGGATCTCAGCATCCTCAACCACCCCACCCCTGTCCAGCTCCTCCACCCGCCTCTTCTCTGATTACCCGCTCCCTCCCTCCATCCTACTAGGGATTGAACCCAGGGCCTCTGCACTGAGCTACATCCCCAACCTTTTTCATTTATTGAGACATGGTCTCCCCAAGTTGTTAAGTTGCCTAGATTGGGCTCAAACTTGTGATCCCCCTGCCTCAGCCTCCCAGAGAGATTTTCTGTCATCTCTGTCTTTCTCACATCCCCACCAGTGTTCAGCACCATTTTTGCCCTTGTTATGTGCAGCAGACTCCTCAGTCTTCCCCTCTGCCTTCCAATTGGTTCTCTATATGGCAGGAATATTCTGTTCCTATAGTGTAGCTCCGACTCTGCCTGGGGGACCCGGGTCCCTTTTCATCTAAATTACTCATTTTAATAGAAGGAGGCAGGTATCTTTCTACCTGTAGCTGTGGGGATTTTGTCTTTTGTTTTCTCCGTCTGTAATGGATTTTCTTTGTCTTTCGTTTTTTCCATCTACAATGGATTTTCTTGGTGGCAAGAATAAAATGCTGCTTTCTTCTTGCCTTTTTTTTCCTCTTTGCTTTTGTTCTGTTTGGGGTTTGTCATTTGGAAATTTTTGGTGCTCTGTATCTCTCCTGGCTCTTTTTCTTTCTGAGTTTCTTTCAGTGTTGCTCAGCTTAATTACAACACTCTGACACTACTGCTAATATCTTAATCTTGTTCTTCCTGTTGTCTTCCGTGGTCCTTCAGAGGTTGGTCACTCCCAGGCCCCTGCTTCAGTGACAATGTGTAAATTATGTCACTGGTCATAACTGACAGACTTCTAAGGTCATCTGTGTTAAGGTGACATCGGAATACTAAAACCCAATCCTTTCTAGACTTTATCGAATTTCTGTCAGATGCTGGGCATCTTGCTGGTGATCTTCACCATGAGGCTGTAAAAATGGCATTTCCAGGTTCCCTTGAGGCTTAAAAAGGTGATTTCCAGCCCGGGGTCCACAGCAGCCGTGGGCCTAGTCTTCTCCGTCTCACATGGCTGGTGTGCCCTTTGTCACACTGACTTCTTGGTCCTGTGTGTGTGGCTGGAGGTACAGATTGAGCACTGCTTTTCCATAGTGGGAACCAGGACAGACAGAGATAAAAACCATATCATACTGTGTGTGGGTGATATTCATGGTGACAGCCTGGTTTGGGAATGCTCGTGTCCTGGGCCACCAGAGCTGGTTGACATGCTAGTGGGCCGTGAGTGCTGTCCAGGCCAGGTCTGAAAGCCTAGATCCTTTCAGATTCCCCATCCTAGTCTGCTTATCACACTGTCGCAGGCACCGTAGCCACCTTTAACATAGGAAGTTCCCATGAAAGGCATTCAGGAGCAAATGGAGAGGAGAGAGAATTACAGTGACCGAGAAGAGCAGGATGGAAGCGTGGAAGAGCAGCTGGCGCAGGCTGCCTCTCCATGGGACATGCAAGGCCACCCACAGCCCCTCTGTGGTTTACGTGTGAGGTGAGCCTTGGTCCTGTACCACAGCCCCAGCGCAAGCCGACCCTTGCCCTCGTCCTGTGCCGAGGACAGAACTGTCCACTCCAGCACCACTCCACCTCCACTCCAGCTGTCCATTCCTGCCCTGGGGAGCAGGAGCTGTCCCAGACATTTCCAAGGGGATTTAGACTTCATTTTTGTCCTGTGCGCTGGCTTAAGAACTTTTCTTTCTTCATCAGGGGTGACGGCATTTTAGTAGGGACAGTCCTTCCTTTGCTTGTGTGCACCTGTGGCTTTCCAGATGCCCTGCCAAAACTGTGCATACCGAGTTGTCCCTCTGATCTGTGTGGGAGTGCTCCCAGGACCCTGTGGATGCCACAATGAGGACCCTCCAGTCGCTTATGGAACATTGGATAGCATTTGCGTCCAACTCACAGACATCGTCCTGAATACTTTGAGTCATCTCTAGACTCCTTATGCCCGACACGGTGTACATACAATGTAAATAGTGTCTTTTCTACTGCTCAGGAGCTAATGACAAGAACAAAGCCTATGCCTGCTCAGGATGGACGTGGGATGTTTTTGAATATTTTGATCCTTAGCTGGTTGAATCTGTGGCCGTGGAACATGCAGAGCAGAAGGCAGCTGTATATTCATATTTATGTCAGTGGGATTGACTGAGCACTAAATGTTTTGCTGCTAATCTGCTCCTTTAATCCTCACATAGGCAGTCAGAGGAGTCCAGCAGCCATCATTTCATTCCAGAGATAAAGAATTTGGGGCATGGAGAGGTGAAATAACTAGGGCCACACCGCTGCCCACCTCCTTGCCACCATACCAGCCTGCCTTATTCCTTATGTGCTTAAACCCTTCTGATTTCCCTAAGACGTGAGAACAAGCACGTTCCCACTTCACTGACAGGGAAACTGGGAAAACCAGGCGGTGGCAGGTCCAGCACCTGGGCTGTGGCTCTTTCTGTTCTTAGTCACTGCTGTGGCTCCTCCTGACCAAATGCCCTGATGCAGATGGTCAGGGCATGTCCCCACAGGACATAGGCATTTCCTGCAGGGCACAGTGTGGGCTGAGTGTGCCCTGGCCCCTGCCTCTGTCTACAAGACCACAACAGTGACGACCTGCAGTCATAGACTTGCAAGGAGCACAGCAGCGGGAAGAGGCTTTTAACCATGGAGTGGCTGCCGTCTCTTCCAGTAACAGCACCGTTTCCCACACTCCTTGATGCAGGCCCCACAGAGAAAGCGGCATGAGGCATCGGCAGCTGTGACCTTTTAAGAGACAGGCCGTCCATCAATGGGCCACTTCACTCTGGCAGGTGCCTACAGCTTAGGTGCCCTTGGTCAAATAGCTTTGATGCTGCTTCCTGCATGGATTGGCGACCCCTCTTACACGGGGGTGGCTTGGTTGCATTTTCACTTGCAGGAGCATTCTGTGAGGACTGCCCAATCATTGCAGTTTTCAGGGATCCCTGGAGGAACAGTATGCAAGGGGTGATCGAAAAATATGCTGAATGTTCACCTTAAATAAATTCATTGCAATGGAACACACATTTCCATAAATCCCTCTCAGGATCCTCCTCCTTGCTTGGAACACACTCATCCCATCGTTCGTGTCCTTTCTGAAGCAGTTCTGGAAATCCTCTTTCCTGAGTGTCTTTATGAAGTGGGATCAAAAACATGGTGAATGCTGTTGCTGAGTCCCATCCAATGGGAAGGCAGGGACATAAAAACATGACACCGCATCCTCATCCACCTTATTCACCAGATCTGGCACTGTGTGACTTCTGGCTCTTCCCCAAAGTTAAGTTGATCATGAAAGGTAAATGTTTTGAATTGATTCAAAACTTCACGGCAGCCACAGCAGCACAACTAGACACTCAAGAAAGAGGAATTCCAGAGAGTAAATCCCCTGTCACCTGTGGGTGGAGGAAGATCCGCTGGGCAGAGGTTGTTTTATTTACCTTTCTGTAGGGCTGACACAAGTGATACTCATGACTCTCGTGCTGTCCGTCCTTTTATTCCCCTTTTGTCCTTGTGAGAGTTTCTCTGAAGGCACTGCTGATCGATCACGCTTTCTACTGTCCTTCAGTAGAATTCTTTTCTGGCTCTTGATCTTACCCAGTCACACACTGGTGTCTGGGGAGTAACTGATAACCGAGTCAGTGTCATAGCTCCTTTGCCCACATTTGAGCAACGAACAAGTTTAGAAGGAATAGCTCCTAGGTCCAGTAAAACCCACATTAGTGAAACTTAGAATATTCATACGTACAAATTTCCTTTCCTAGTCTTCATCCCCCACCAGACTTTCTCAACCTACTCAGACCTCCCAATTTTGTCCTTATCTTTTATTTTTTTCCCCATCCTGGTCAGGCAGTATCTTACCTTACAAAATCCTTTCATACTACAAATGTATCTTCATACACATAACTTCCTTTACGTCTCCTCTGTCCTCTCACTGCCTCCCTTTCATACCAAGTCTGGTAGCTACTTGAATTTTTAAATGCTTTTGACACATCTTGCCCCGCTTTGGCCTCAGTTAAAAGATGCTTATATGCCAATTAGGAGCAGCAGACTGAGCAACAGACTGGCTGAACAGTCTGTCTGAACAACAGACTTCCAAGGGACCTGGGATAGCGAAATTATCCTCGTTCAAACAGAAAACAGAGAGAAATTAACCCTGCAATTGCAGTTTAAGAACAATCTTAATGCACAAGCAATGTTTTAAGCACCCCATTTAGACCAAAATATCAACGTAGATTGGAATCTAAAAGTAAATTGACTGATCGGCCAACATGTGTCCCAGTGGGCCGTTGTTCACTCGTCACAGGGTGCTGGAAGGTTGCTTACCTCCCCTGGAATCTCTGGAGAGAAGTCAGCCCCAACTTTGTTATCTGCTAGGACCTATGGAGACTGAAAAAGTGTCCAAGAGCCATTTTCCCATCTGACATCCAGCCTTGTGGTTTAATGGGATTCCAGAAACGAAAGCCATAACTTCTGTCTAAAAGCACCGTTTTCTCTCACTTCCGGGAAGACAGGAGAGCAGTTTGGTGGGTGGGGGTGGTAGGAGAAAAGTTTGAGTGACGGAAAGAGATGTGATGCCTAAGAAGTGACCAAGGATAGAGACCCCCAATAGGGAGAGAGATCTGTAAAAGATATTTGTATGCAAAGCATTTAGGTGAGATTCCCAATACTCAGAAGCAACCAGGGCAAAACATTTCGGTTGCAGGAAAATACTCAACAAGAACATTTTGTCATCTTGTTGCTCAGGCATAAAACATAAACCTGGCAGACGCGTGGGAGATGTCTTGAGCCTGCAGAGCCTGCAATGCCCCTTCCCATGACTGAGTCATCTTGTAGCAGGCGTCTTCAAGCAGCAGCTGCCCTATTGTCATGTGACTCTGATCCATGCCCACAAGGGTGCAAATGGGTAATTAAGTCCGAGACAATAAGACTCAGGGTCTCCCTACCTCCTGGCTGGCTCATCAGGCTGAATGGGATCAGCTGCAGGAGGCTTGGGGGACTGGTTTCCAGGTTCGTGGTGTCCTGAACAAAGAACTGAGCGGGACCCTTGGAGTATCAAGCATAAGACGTATTAAAAGTAAAAGAAGCAGAGGTCTACACTCCACATGGAAATGGGCCAGTGAGAAGAGCCCACTGCCCCGTAGGGCCACACACTGTCTTTTAAGGTCCTGGGGCTGTGGGAGGGCCTGCAGTGGGGGATTGACCAGAATCATGGCTGAATGGGGCACCTGACTTGCCCTACCCATAGGGAGGGGGACTTTTTGACCTACAAGGTTTATAAAGGATGTGTCACGGCATCCAAAGCTCACTGAGGGGTGGGGATGTCAAAACTGCAAGGCAGATGAGGTTGGACACAGGCCAGGGCTGTGTATTTTTGGGTTTCCACGTGCCTAGGGGGTGCTTGGTGGGGTCAGGGTGACCTTTGTGTGTGGTTTTCTGATGTTTGACCTGATCATCCTGGCCCTGTCTGGTTTCTTGGTTCTTCCTGTTGTTTGCTTGTCCGTGCTCCGCTTCCTCCCTCGAGCTGGCCTTCAGGCCCTGGCTGGTGCTCTCTGCCTCCCCTACCCGCTCCCTCACTGTGGCCGGTGTGGCTCTGCCCCCTCCAGGTGCGCGGAGAGCTGCTGCGGGAGAGGGTGCAGCGGCTGGAGGCCCAGGAAGCCCGATTTGCAGAGTCGCTTGTTGCTCTGCAGTTCCAGAAGGCAGCCCGCGCCACCGAGACCTTGTCAGCCTACACCGCGCTGCTCAGCATCCAGGACCTGCTGCTGGAGGCGCTGAGCGAGTCCGAGGCCCTGACCAAGCTGGCCTGCAGTCGGATCCTGGAGTCTCACAGCCCGGTGAGCGTGAGCCTGGGGGAAGGGAGAGGAGGCTACTGTCACCTTTGGGTCCTTCAGGTGCAGCCTGTATGTCTAGTGAATGGCAGCTGGTCCCAGGACTTCAAGTAGACTCTGAGTATGTGCTCTGTCTACGCAGCGGGGCTGCAGACAGGATGGAGTGAGGAAACTTTAATGAGAGCCCTGTGCAGTCTCTTTACCCAAAGCAGCTCAGGTTCCCTGCCTTGGAGAAGCTGGGATTTTCGCATCTCTGAAATTCAGTGTGTCTTCTAGGCAGAGCTCATGCCAGAGTTTCCTTTGGCACTGCTGTCTCTTTGGTGGTTCCCTGACAAACAGCTGTGCATCCTTCTGCTAAGGGCATCAGACGTGCAGCTGTGCATTATTTCTTTGTATACATCTAATTATTACCAGTGTGTCTACATGCTACATTCTTTCAAGATAGGAGAAGTATATCTATGGACCAAAGCTATGGCAGTAAACGTTTTGAGGGCTAATTTAGGCCTTTTATGTGTAGATTTTAGAATTTTGTGGATTAGCTATTACTATAATAATTACTTATAAGCAGGGATTGGTGATGCATGTCCTTCCCAGTGCTCTGGGAAGCCAAGACAGGAGGAGCTCAAATTCAAGCCCGGATTCTGTAATTTAGCAATTTAGTGAGACCTTGTCTCAAAATAAAAATTATAAAAGCCTGGGGAGTTACCTCAGTGTGAATGCCCTAAGTTCAATTCCTAATACCACACAAGTAATAATAATAAAATAATAAAAATAACAACAGCTTTTTCTAGTGAGGGAGAAAAGCTCTCATCTAAGCATCAGTAATTTTTAATTATACTTCTTTATTTTTTCTGGTGGGGGAAAGGTTTATTTAGCTCACGGTTTGTAGAGTTTCAGTCCATAATCGACTGGCTGTAAGTCAGGGTGGCACAGTTCCTGGCGGGGAAAAGACAGAAAAAGCAACCTAATTATACTTCTTGAGATTATCATTTAAGCACAATTAATGATAAGTTACAGTTTTACTTAGTAATTACGCTCTGTCATACATTGTATTCATTACTGTGCACTGGGTTCTGTAGTGCTCAGTCCGTAGGTAAGTGAATTGAGGCCTGGCTCCTGGTGAAGGCTACACGGCTGATAAATGAAAGAAGCCAGACACTGAGTCTGTCTCTGACTTCGACACACTCTGTCTTGTTCATGGACTCTCCCTGTTGAGTTTACCAACGTGGGTTCCCATAATTTCTTTTGAAAGTAGCAAATGACAGGGGCTGGGGATTTAGCTCAGCGGCAAAGCGCCTGCCTGGCAAGCGCAAGGTCGTGAGTTCGGTTCCCGGTACCGGAGAAAAACCAAAAAAAAAAAAAAAAAAAAAAGTAGCAAATGACAGTAGACTCTGAAGAGCCCATCACTGTTTTTTGGCAAACCTTCTGTCCCCTGTGACAACCATTTTAGGGATAGCATCTGTCATGGTTTATCTCTGGATGCCCCCTCCAAGCCTCATGAGCTCAGGGGTAGGGCTTTTGGGAGATGATTAGGTCACAGGCCGCTGCCATCATTGGTGGATTAGTCTGCTGATGAGTCCACAGCTAAACATGCTTTCAGGAAGTGGAGCCAGCTGAGAAGAGGGGGGTCACTGGGGGTGTGGCCTGAAGAGTCTGTCCCCTCCTGGCTCCTCTCTTCCGTTCTGCCACCTGTCCACCGTGACATGAGCACCTGCGTCCCACCAGACCCTTCCCCACGCTGCGTCTGCCTGGAGCTGGCTGACCATGTAAGGACTGAAGCTTACAAAATGTGAGCCAAAGTAAACCCCTCTTCCTTGAAGTTGTGAGTGTTAGGTGTTTTGTCCCAGCAACAAGGAAAGGACTAAGACAGAACATGAAGGTTGGGTCATTGTTGGTGTTTTAACACAAACCGTTCGGGTGCTGCAGAAATAAAAATCCACATGCTTTTTATGCTTTGTGAGCTCACAGGGAATATGGAAAATCCTCAAGGGTCAGAAGTCTCAGGGCAACGGTAGCAAATCAGACGTACATTCTGCATGGGGCAATGGGGCTCAGAGATGGGGTGAAATATTAGAGGGGAAGAATAACAAATGAACTTGTAGGAGGCAGAAGGAGGGAGAGGGGTAGGAGATGAAGCTATGGACGTCCTGACAGGGGGGACACTCAGTGAGGGCTGGGGCAGGAAGCCCTGCTGCAGAGCCTGCCCCTCCCCAGCTTGCCCCAGTGCAGATGACGCCTCCCTGTGAATAGCTAATGAAAGGCCAGGCTAAGGTGGGGAGGGAATCCAGATTTGGCTCAGCGATTGAGTTAGGACATCTCCATGCTGATAAATTAAAATGGTTCCAGGCTGGCTGATGGTTCCGCTCCAAAGACAGATGGTCTGTAGAGAGAAGTGTTCTCGTTGGGGAACTTCAGGATTCTGCAGATTAAGTTCAGCCTATTGTGAGCTTTCCAAAGGCGAAAAGTCACAGAGCCCATTCAGGACCTCTATGTGGTAGAAGCAAAAGGGTAATAGATGAAGATCCCAGAAGACTTCAGAGAGTTGACTTACCAGCACAGAATTTAAAATAGTGACTTGTGAAATTATTAAATAAACTAAGTGTAATACAAAGATTATTTTAAAATCTTACCTGGAGCATATAGTGAGTCTAAACTTGCCATGTGTTTAAAAAAAAAAAAGACTCAAGATGATAGGAAATTAACAGTGGTTGCTGCATTACATATTGTGTTGTTTTGTTTTTGTCTTTCTGTTGTTTTGTTTTTTTATTTTCTTTTTAAAAGAAAAAAGTGGGAGAGAAAGGAAAAAAAGACTCATAATAACAAAAAGAAAAATTGATAGAATAGGGAGCAATCGGTAAATCCATCATCACAGTAGGAATTTCAGCACCCCTGTTCTAGTGTGATTTGTTGGTCATAAAACACAAGATACGGGTGAACTGAGCAGTTCATAAAAAGAAGTTTTTAACGTACATTTACAGAACCTGCTAGCCAGCAAGTAAATGGTTAAAAATAATTGGCTGTGTGATACCATTGTGCCTACCTTTTGACAAATTCCAATTAATTTTAAATCAGTTTTACACAGGGAATTATAAAAAATCCATACTTGGAAAATTTTAAAAACATACTTGTGAATAATTCATGGGTCAAAAGAATAGTAGGAATTTTACAATACATAGAGCAGAATGTGCCTATGATATATCATAATACATGGAATTCAGCTAAAGCAGTTTTTAGAGGGAAATTTGTATTCTAACCTTGCATCAGAAAAGTAGAAACTCCCATAATTAATATCACATAAGATATGACATTAGAGGGGAAATAACAAGTGAACCTTAAGAAGCAGAAGGAAAGAAAATAGCCTAAATAATATTAAAAATGAAACTATAGTGAATCAATACAGTAAAAGCCAGTTTTGCAAAATGAAAGTCTTAATGAAAAGTGCAAATCTCTAAGCAAGATTGCTGAAAAAAATAAGGAACCAATAAATAATATCTGAAGTTTAAAAAGTAATGTAACTATCGTTGCAGTAGAGTTTTAAAAAATAAGAGAATACTATGAACAACTTTATATAGATGAGTCAAAAATGAAATAATTTCTAGAGCAATATAAGTCACAAATATTAACTGAAGTAGAAAAGAAGTTTGTATAGTCTTAATACCGTGAGTGAAGTTGGCTCAGATGTTAAAATGTCCTGCTGCACACACAGTTATACCAAAGCCCCGTAGTTTTGTAGATACGCTCCGCCAAAACTTAAGGCAGTGGTGGCAAACCTACGGCTTGTGTACTGCAGTGGGCACGCAGAGCCCTTCCTGTCAGCACATGAGCCAAGCCACCCCATCTTGCCCCAGCAGCCAAGCGTCTAATAACAGTGCCCAGAGGTGCAGTGTTGACACTTGGTGCTATATAAGAGGTTTTGGAGTTGCAGTTCGGGCGCTTGGTATCCAAAAGGTTTGCCGTCACTACTGTTATGGTTTGTGTCTGGATGTCCCTTCAAGCCAGTCATGGGATGGGCTTTTAGAGTTTATGATTGACCCATGATCCAATGCTGGGATTATGGGTATGAGTGCTACGCCCTCCCTGGGGCAGATTTTTGCATATGTAAGGGAGAGAAAGAGGCTGCTTGCCACCACTCCTCCCTTTTGCTCTTGTTGCTTTTGCTGTCTTCCGCTGCCATGAATGGTTGCCCTGTGCTATGTGCCACTCTACCTTGAAGCCAGCTGAGTATGGACTGAAACCTCCACAAACTGCAGGATAAATAAACCTTTCCTTCCTTAATTCTGGGTGTCAGGTATTTTGTCTCAGCAACGAGAGAAAAGTAACCAAGATAACTACCTTCAGGTATTTGTCAGTCTTGTATACACATTATTTATTATTCCTGGTGTTAGAAAAAACAGGGAATAGTCTTCAGCTCATGTTTGATTCTCAGATAACCTTGACACTAAAAATGAGTCCAAGAAAACAGCTGCATTTGTGAAAATAGATGTACAATTGGTAAATAAAACACTATCTGCATAATCCATCCACTTATAAATAATTTAAATGCATCATGGCCAGGTTCAGTTTATCTCAGGAATGTAAGGTTGGTTTAACATTGAACATCCATTTACAGAATTCACCTGATTAGCATGTTAAAGGAGAAAACAACCCATAGGATCATTTTGGTATATACAGAATAAATATTTGATTGAATTTAAAATGCGTTCAAGATGAACCTCTTCAGCAGATCAATAATAGGAGGAAATCTCAACAGAGCATTTACCCCAAACCCACAGCATGTGGTATGCTTTGAGGCAATAGCTTGTAGGTGGCCCACAACCCTGAATCCCAAGGGGAGGGAATGAACCCTTCAGAGGCAAGGGCAGGTCCAAGGTCGTTTAGTGAGCTAGGGCAGAGTTAGACACTAGAGCCCCTGGCTTCCAGCTCACTATTATCTACTCACCCCAAGTGCCTGAGAAACACTCAGTATTCAGCTCTACCAGGCTGATCTATGTTGTTTACAAGACCAGCCCAATTTCCAGTAGTGCCGGTGGAGTGCAGCACTCCCCCTTGCCATTTGATCTTCAAGCTCTTTTCAGCACTATCCAGGTGTCTTCCCTCCAGGTCAGGTCATTTGGAAGAAGAGGATCCTTGTGTCCTCACTTGGAAGCCACAGGTGGTGAATCGGCTGACACTGTGTTGAGTAAATCGGTGGCAGTGGACACCCCACGCCTTTTCTGTGGCTTTGCATTTGAAGGGAAGGCAGCCTGTTTTGCTCCAGATATTGGACTTTCACTCTGCAATGTGATTGTTCTGTGTAAACCACTTTCCTGTTGGAAATGAGCTTTTAAGCTGTTAAACATTCCAGAGAATTAAAGAGCATGAAATGAAATGCTTTGGAAGAAATGACTCCTAAGAAAACTATATCCAGCGCTTCTCATTTGATGAACGATTTAAACTCATTTCGTGAGACTGGAACATATGCAAGGTGTAATTGGATGAGTGCCAAGTGGCAACGATGGGCGCATTCAAGTAGGGTGGACTTACTGGGGAACAGACGACGTGACCCTGACCTGACTGTCTCCACTGTCTCTGCATTCCAGTTGAAAGTGCTGACACTTCCCCACTCTTCCCCTCTACCTCACTGCCCGCTGATTCTGCCCGAGTTTTCTCACTTCCAACTTCTGCTCAGCTTCACCGCTCTGACAAAGCTAGAGCTCAGAAACAAACATAGCACGACTCTGCCAGTGAGTACTGAGCTCACACCAAGGCCTAGGTACTATGCAAAGTGTCTCAGCCTGGTGTCCACCCCATTCTGCAGGCTCTGGAGGAGGCTGAGGGAGGGAAGTCATTTCACCAGGGTCCTCCGTGTGAGAGCAGACCCCTGCGCTTGGGGCCCTGGTCCTGTCCAGCATCATGCCTCCCGGCTCCCTCCTTCCCTGATCCCGTCTCCCCTCCATGCTGCTGCACAGGGATGTCTCTGGAAAATAAGTGAGACTTCACAGCCCAGCCCCCAGCTCTGCATTTAAAATCTCCCCTTCCTTCCTTACCTCCCACGGGCTCTGGGCTTCAGTGCCCCTCCCTTCCTGCTGCTCGTAGCCCTTGAGACACATTCAGGTGTCCCTTTCTGCAGGACCTCTCCCTAGTGTGCTTCAGCCACACCTCCTTGCAAATGCCTCCTGCACCTATTCTAAGTGAGCCCCAATACTGCATCCTCAGGCAGCGTGGGGCTCTCCCAGTTCCTCCGTCTGAGCTTCTGTGATCCCAGATGATAGTGCTCCCTATCTCTGTACCTGTGTGTACAAGCTGTCTCCCTCACCACGCTGCGCGTTTGCAGAATCGGGGAGCTGAGTCTCATTCACGCCAAGCCCCTGTGCCCAGCAAAAGGCCTGGAACTCCATTTTCTTTCCCCTGTTCTTTTTCTCTCTTTCTTTCTCTGTCTTTCTTTTCTTGCGTGTTTACTTTTTCTTCCTGCCTTTTCATTCCTTCATTTCTCCTTCCTTCCTTGCTTCTTTCCTTTATTTTCTTTTATCTAACTAGCTGTATATCCATCTACCCATCCATCCCTCCATCCCCCCATCCCCC
>NW_004955514.1:4411752-4446688 GCF_000276665.1 Chinchilla lanigera
CATTTCTGGACATTTACTTTCATTCTTTGTGCCTCCGTTACCTTATTTATAAAATGGGATGATAATGAATTCCTATCTTGGGTTATTTTGCAAAGATCACATAAACTAATTTATGAAGAAATACTCAGAATGAAATCCAACATAGTACAGGCCTTCAGGCAATGCCAGCTAACTTCTGTCTCCTCTTCAGTCTCCAACTCCTTCTTTTCCTCATCTTTATTGCTGCTGCTTCCACGATCTGGGGCCTGTGCTCCCTGTGGCAATACAGATAAACCAGTCACTGCAACCCAGAGTTCCTGCCTTCAGCACTTAGGGTCCAGGGAGGAAGGCAGCATGAAAGCAATTCCAGGAGTGGGTTTCAGATTCCAGTTGTGCTGAGTGGCAGCAGATGTGGGCAGAGGAGCAAGTGTCACGTGCCAAGACTGACTTGCTGGGGTAACATGCTATCTGCAGATGATAAACTGCAGGACACATGCTCACCTAGTGTCTGTCCCTAACCAGGGCCTTGCAGGCTGCTTGCAGAAAAGCCAGCCCTCTGTGCATTACCAATTTCCCTGGTGACACTGCTGATGGTGGACAGAACTCGCTGTTGAAAGCCTCACTGGGTTATGTTCCTACTCGGCTGCTGCAGCAAGAGTGATGCTGGTAATTCCAGATGTCAGCACGTCAGAAGTCTGGCCCGGAGGCTTTCGGAGCTTTCCTAGGCTTTGGGAACAAGCCCCAAGTGTGTGGTTTGGGTGTCAGGCTCCCTCTGAGTCACCTCTCTGGCTGTTTTTTCTTTTGTCTTGGATTTTGAGTAGTGTTTCAGAGCCTCGAGGGGCTTTGGGGCCCTTTTGAGAATGTGATGCACGCTTCGGCCCCTCAGCAGAAAGACAAACCATTCCATGAATATTTAGGAAGATCAAGGACCACTGTGCCCTCCTGAGGACCATCCGGACTGCTTAGAATGGACCCCATCCCACTCCTAGCCTTCACAGTACTGGCCGCTCCAGTGAAAAATGGGCTGAGTTTGGTTCTCCGAGGCCCAGGACCTCCTCCTACCATGCAGCAAGCTCTTGTGTTAAGACTGCCTGATTCAGTGGCTTGGAGAATGCAGAATCCTTGTGTTTGGCCAGGGAGAGGCAGTATTGCGTAGTGGTTAAGAGCACAAACCCTGGGTCCAGCTGGCCTGACCTCAGATTCTAGTTCTGCCACTTAATAATTGCATCACCAAGCAAATGATCTTCACCCCCTCTGCCTCCATATTCTGATCCACAGGACCAGAGAAATAGGAGTGCAGTTTCTAAGTTGTTAAAGGGGTGTAGTGAGATAAGTAAGGATGCTTCCCTACTCACGGGGCATGATCAAAATATATGGTGACTGTTCACAGTTTTTTTAAAAAATTATTACAGCGAAAGACATGTTGCCGTGCATCCCCCTCAGAATCCTTCCTCTAACTTCGAGCACACTTAACCCATTTTTCTTTCCACTTTCTGAAACAGCTCTGGAATATGGCTTTTACTGTAATAAATTTCTTTTAAAAACAGAAACATTTACTCTATACTTCTGTCAAACCTCTAGGATGTGGTTACTTCTTGATAAACCATGGTAAGCTGAAAATTTCTTAGATCAAAATGATAGTGAATCTGTCTGATCTGTGGAACGTACAGCTTAGCAACACAGCACAGTGCAGAGAAGTGGGATTTCCCTGTTGGTCTCACAGCTGCCTAGACTTGTGATGCTGCTGTGGTCTAGCCTCATAAGAAAGCACGATGCTGTGTATTTCTAGCCTGGGAAGAGATCCAGATTCGAAACTCAGAGTACAATTTCTACTAAACCTGTATTGCTTTCACACCGTTGTAAAGCCATAAGTCATAAGTGAAGCCATTGTCAGCTTGGCACCACTTATATAAAGAGAGTCCTAGAATAGGCTGGCGGGTGGCACTTCCCTTTGGTACAATCCTTGCTGTGGCTGCTACATCCTGCATGGCTTCTGCCCATGGTGGATACAGGCAGATGCCCTGTGGTAAGCCAGTGACAGGTGCCAGCTGCCAACCACGCTGCAGACGGGGAGCAGGGGACTCAGCCTTGCCCTCAGAGAGCTCACACTGCAGCTGAAAGGTACAGCCCATGGTTCAGGAAACTGAAAACGGAGCATAAATGAGGTGTGGTGAGTGACACATGTGGAAGGGTGTCTACCTTTCCCAGGGACTTGTGAACCTATCACTGAGGGCTTCTTAAACAGAGCTTGCAAAGAGACTTGGATGCTCAGCCAGATGGGTAGGGGCACCGCCAATGAAGGGAGCAGCGTATGTGGAGGTGCACAGGTGTGAGAGATGGTGGCAATCACCTTGCACGATCAGACACAGCTGTACAGGGAGCCAGGCAAGCCCTAGGTGCCTGTAGAAGATGCCATACCTATGTGCTGGACTCATTACCACCCCTTCTCCATGCAGGAGATCCAGGAGCTGGAGCGGAAGCTGGAGGAGCACCTGTCAAAGCAGGAGGTGGCCCAGCAACAGCGGTTCCTGACAAGCTGGCAAGACTGGGGGGCCAGTGGACCTGGGGTCCTGAACGAGCCTGGGGAGGCAGATTCTGAAGGGCACATCTCCTCCATCCTGCAGCAGGCCCTGAGCAAGGGCCAGCAGATGCTGGAACACCATCAGCAGAGGTAGGTGGGGCTGTGGCCTGGGAGTGTCGCCCCCTGCAGGCCTAGGAGGTGCTGGCTTCTACCCTTCTTCTAAGGAGCTGTCCCAATTCTCACACACTGCTGCTAGCTTCAGAGGACCCCAGCTTTTCCCTGAGATCATTCTTCATTTGTTTCCTTTAAGATCATTGAGGTTTACTAATGATACAGTTACACTTTTTATTTTTAAATAACTACAGACCCACAAGAAGCCGTAAAATAATGTAGAGAGATCTCATATGCCCTTCACCCATTGTACATGATCCCATATGCCCTTCAAGCATCGTACATGATCATAGTGTGTTATCGAAACCAGGACTTGACATTGAGCTGTGATGGGCTTTATTCAGATTTCTGCACAGACGTAGCACTTTGCATCCTGCTTTTGTGGAATTATGAAACAGACACACTTCAGTCTTTTTCTCTGCATTCTTCTTCAGCTAAACTAGATAATTAGCCTTTGCCCATAACCTTAATACTCTTAGAAAAGCTGTAATCTTTTACTGATCCCTACTTTTCTCCTGTGAACACAATATTGATGTGGAAAGGATAGAGTACAAGCTATATACTTTAGGGGGGTTAATTTTGGAAAACACACAAATTATTTGGAAGGAAACGCATCCAACTTTAAGAATTAGCTTTAGGAATTCTGTGAGAACAAGATGACATAAACTCTATTTACAGGACATAGTTGCCAATCTTATCTGTACCAGAACAAGATTACAGTATGGGTACAATTGCTGGGAGATGAGTTTACAGGTGATTTTGATTTATTTGATCATGCACATCTGTGTAAACACAGTGTCAAAGTGCAATTCAGTTCCATTGGGAAAAGTGTGTGAGGGGGTTGAGCGTGTGTGGTTGAGGTGTTGGCATGATAAGGTCTGGCTTTATGGCTCCTGCACTCTCTGGAGGGATGTGCTTGTCAGGGCAGGTTTGCGTTGGACCTGCAAAGGTATGGGGTGGTGACGGCAGTGGGAATAGGGGCAGATCCAGGACGGTGGCTCTGTTTGGTGAGGGCAGGTGTGGCAGTCTGGGTGTCTCTGGTGGAAAGGTGCTCGTCAGTCTTGTGGTCAGAGCCAGGGCCATCCAGGCACAGTGGCTCTAGGTCAGTGACAGCACAGGTCTCGGCCATGAGAAGCTGTTGTAGAATGCAAGAGTTCAGGAGACCAATGGGGAAAAAGGAGGACTTATTTCCCAGATTTTAGAGCAAAGGAAAGTTCTAGTTTTATGCATTTAGCTGAGGGGGTTAGATTTTAGAAACTAGGAACAGGGAGTGAGGGTACAGAAGCAAGACAAAGCAATTAATAATATATCCCTCAAAGAAGACAGAGCTTTAGGAATTCTGTGAGAACAAGATGACATAAACTCTATTTACAGGACATAGTTGCCAATCTTATCTGTACCAGAACAAGAAGTTATAGCTACGGGGGATGGAGTTTGAGGGAGACTGTTTTTTAAGTCCCACTTCATTCGCTCCTTTGATGCTTTCTATGATAAGTTTTAATAGGCAACATCACTATCATTAACATTTACCTTGTTATGGGGGTTTGGCTTTCTATTGGGCAAAGTGAGAATTATAACATGAAGCGAAAGAGACTTATGTTGTTGTTGTATCTCCATGTTTATCCTCAAGCTTTGCCTGTGTGTAGACTAGCCAGCTTTTAGTGTGACTAGAGCAGGGCTGTTACCTCTGGTGGTGGCCTGATCTCGTTGCAGAGTTAGCTGGTTCGGGTTGTCTGGATCCTGCTGGCTGGTCCAGCTGTCTTGGGCCATTGGCTTCTGTCCACTGTGGTGGATCTAAGGCACAGTTCTTGTAATTTTAATAGTAGTAAGGGTGGACAAGATTACGCTATGAGGCCCATCCCATATGAGCCCCATGGTTATTGGATTTTATTATTTTAAGCAAAGCAGAGTTCTCAGGTGTGAATAGCTGTATTAGATCGGTCAGGCTTATGGGCATTTTTTTCTTGTATCAACCATGAATATTTTGTGTGGCTATTTTAAAAGCCTGTATCTGTCTCCTCAGAGACAATTCTTCTAGTTTATAGAGACCTCTTTTAATTTGATCTATGATTGGGGGCAGCTGGCCAAATAGAATTTTATAAGGGGAAGACCCCATATGTTTAGTGGGGGTGCACTGGACTCACAGGAGGACCATGGGTAGGATTTGGTCTTGTCTCAAGTGGGTTTTTTTTTGTTTTGTTTTGTTTTTGTTTTTTTTTTTGCGGTGCTGGGGATCAAACTCATGACCTTGCACTTGACAGGCAGGCACTTATGCCACTGAGCTATATCCCCAGCCCTCAAGTGAGTTTTTTGACAATATTTTTTAACAAGCGTTTGACTGTCTAATTTATGTGTTCTACCTTTTTTTCTGTTTTGTTTTAGCTCTGTGACCAGTAATCTATGTGAAACTTTTATTTTATCTTTAACATCTGTATGAGCTCCTAGACTATCTTGGCTATGAATGTTGGTCTAGTGTTTGACCCCAAGGTCAAGGGCAGTCTGAGTCTTGGGATGATATCCATTAGCAGTACTGTGAGCACCTCTCATGTCCTTTTTGTTCAGGTGGGCAAAGTTTTGACCCATGTTAAGAAGGTGCAGACAAGCACTAACATATATTGCTAGCCACTGGCTTGAGGTAATTTAGTAAAATCCACAAGCAAATTTTCACATGAGGCAGCTCCTGTTTCTGGATATCGGGGGGCCAGGCGAGCCCTTGCCTTGGGTTGTTTTGTGTGCAGATCAAGCATTGTTTATATATAGCCCGAGCAATGGCAGTGAGTCGTGGCACGTAGAAATGGTGGCCTAGTAATGTTTTCAATGCTGTCTTTCCAGTTTGAGACCCCTGATGGAATTGTTTTGTGAACCTGGGGCCCAGCACTTCAGGGATGGCTAGCCTCCCATCAGCAAACTTTCATTATCCCCCTTTGTGTATTTTTTAGCTTCTTAGGCAAACCAGACTTTTTTATGTAAGAGTAATATGGGGTCTCAGGGAGGAGTAGCTCTGGGGTAAGGGACACAGCTAGGGCCCCTTTGTAGGACAATCCTAGAGGCCCATTTTGTTTTCCCATCTGTCTTTTGATGTCTTCTGGCTTTTATTGTTTCAGTCCTCTGGTGCCCCCTGTAGTGTATAATGGCCACTTTTCTTAGGACCCATACCGCGTGGCCTCACTGTCTCACTGTCCTTTAGTTGTTAGCACTCTGGTCCACGTTCAGCCTTTTCATGAGCACGTTTAGCTTTTGTCTGCTGCTGTACCTGTTGCTTTGTTTTTTTCCCCACAGCTGGGGGCCATTGTTACATGTTTTCCTGTATGATCTGATTTAGCTGTGTAGTCTTTTTGCAAAGGAGGCATGTTTGGCTTGTAGCTGTGGCTCTGTGTTATATTGAGTGGTCTCTAGGGTTACCTGTATTTGGTGTGTTTGTCCTGTCTCTGTCTGCCACAGCTGCCTCTCTGTCTCCTGTGGCTTGTACTTGTAGTTCCTCCAGTGAGTGTAGAGCCCTCTGTTTTTTTGAGTTGTCTCAGCTTTAGCTTTTATGCACAGGGCCAGTTTGCCTCTGCTTGACGCTTGTGTTGGCTCCCCTCTGCTGTTCGTCTCTACAAACGCTTAACTTCCTCTTCTGCTTGCTGCTTTTGGGTTTTTGTCTCCTCTGTCCATGTACACAGAGCCTGCAGTTTATCCTTAGCCCTACCATGCTGGCACTTAGTTGTCTCTAGCTATAGGCTAGATCTCTTGTTTGATGTGCAGCCTGTTGTGCTTGGTTGTTTTCACCTGTTGAGTCTTGGCTTGTATCTTTGCCTCTGAACTCTGCTGCAGATGTTGCAGCTCTTTCTAGATACTGCTTTTGTGTGTCTACTGTTGTTTCTTTCCCACTGTGTTATCTCCTCTTATATGTGTCATAGTAGTTTTTGTGCTTTTAGTTTCATTTGTACATTGGTGTGGGCATGTGTCTCTGTCTACTCTTTTAGTCTCTTTATCTCTTTCATCTGCTGGCGAGACTGTGTTGCCTGACACTTGGCACGTCTTCAGGCTTCCTCAGCTTCCTCAAGTGCTCACCAGGTTGTCCGTGTCTTGCCACGTAGCCGCTCCAACATGTTTATGTGTTTTCTTTCTCTGTCTGGAGTCCCTTCTGGGCAGCCTCTTGGGCCAGCTGTAGTTGTAGAGCTGACTCTTGTTTTGTTCACTGCCATAGGCATTGGGCCTCTTTCACCTTGGCCTTGACTCATTTGACTTCTCCAGTGCAGCCTGGTGCTGCCTTGCCTTTTCTTTCTTAGTTGTCAGGCTCTTTGGCATATATTCTTCAGCTTCACAGCACCAATTTTTCCTCCATTGCCAACTGTCGCTGCCCAGTAGCCCTCAGTTTTGTCTGTTTTTTGTTGTGTCATGTGTTTTTGGCATTCCTGCAGATGTGTCTTAGCTCTAGTTTTAGCTCTGTCTTGTCAGCAGCAGCTTTGTTAAAGCTCACCTTCAGCATGAGGATCTTATTTTTTCATCACCATTGCCTTAGTGTGTCCTTCCGTAACCCCTTTTGTCCCTTGAGGTCACTCGTTGATGTCTTGTGCAGCTCAGTGAGGTGCTCCTCAATGTCAGCCTTTTACTGTGTTGTCTTCTCTTTACTCTTGTGGCCCAAAGCTAATTTAGGCCTGTATTTTTGGAGTAGGTCCTTTTTCAGCAGGGGAACTGGACAGTTTGGAAGATACAGGAACTTAGGTTGGACTTTTTGTTTCCATATGACACCTGTTAGGCCGGCACAATGGCCTCTTTTCTGGGACTCTGGTGGCTCCCATAAGTCACATGTTTTGGACAGTTGCCCAGTGAGTTGTGTTATTACCAGATGTTCAGTTCTACCCTCTACGAGAAAGTCCATAAGGGGCCCCCTACTCTTTATTGTGACCATGGCTTCTGGATGTCTAAGGGGATGGAGCCCAGTCTGGCCTAGGGCTAGTAACCTTTAGTTTCTGTCAGTCCAGTGAGGCCTGCACCTGGTGGTTTTTTTCCTTGTGGCCAATAGCCTTTTGTAGGTGGCCTCCTAGTTTTGGAATTTTTATCATCTTTGTCATCATTTTTGGGCGTTTATTTTCTCAGTGTCCATATTTTTACATCACACACATTGATCCCGGTTTAGTTTTGGTTGACTGACAGATCCCTGTTTGATTTGACTCCTGTTTTGTCAGTGCCCTCATCTTTGCCCCTTAGTGATTGTTGTTGTGTTTTCTCTGTGAGCACTGGTGTCAGTAGATCTGGTTTGGGGTTTTTTGTTTGTTTTGTTTTGTCGAGCCTCTGTCCGCTTTTTGTTTGACCTCCTGGTCACCATTTACATACTCTCTGGTAGTCACCTCTGAAGGCTGGGTTGCAGTCATGCCAGCAAAACCCTCTAGTTTTTGTCAATAAGCAGGTAGACAGGGGTGAAGCCATGTGGGTTTAGTCTGAACTATATTTAGCCATGAGTCAGTGTAGGGAAGCTGATCCTGATGTCCTGGTGGTCCTCTGCTCCCAGTCACCATCCTGTATATACACTCAATGGTTTTTGTCGGTCTTCCCTTACTTCCCCCCAGCCAGCCACTTACCATCAAAGGGGAGTGTCTTGTTACTTTTCTCTCAATTTTGGGACAAAATACCCAACACTCAGAGTTAAGGAAGGAAAGACTTATTTAGCTCACAGCCTGTGGAGATTTCAGCTGGCTTCAAGGCAGGGTAGCATGGTGCAGGGGCAATAGTTCAAGGGGACAAAAGACAGCAAAAACAATAAGAGTAGAAAACAGGGAGAGTAAACCTCTTTTCTTCTCTTATATTGTAAGCAGGTTGTTACCCTCTGGGGCAGGTGTAGCACTCACTCCATCTCCCTGCCCATTGCACAGGATGAGGATGTTTACAAAGTGAGGACCCTGGCCCCCTGCTGAGTTGCTTAGTTAAACTTCTAAACTTCTCAAGTTGATGCAGTATATCAACCATTACAGAGGGTCCATCTATTTTATAAAGAGTTCTAAACCTCTGGGGGGTTTATTTTATAGTTTCCTGTACAGTGCCTTTTAAAGTTAGCCAACATACATTTTAATGGGGTAGGTTTTGCCATTTTTCCTCCCATATCTATTCTTTTGTGAGATAAGAAATAACTTTCTTAAACATTTTTATTTTATGTTGATTTGATCATTTCCCTCTCGGGAGTTTTTAGAAGGAACAACTTGAGGTCCACCAAATTAACAAGTAACTGTACATATTTTTAAAAATAAACTGTTGTCACAAGCCTTCCTTGAGGTATGTAAGCTTTCCAATGTTGTTATCATCTCTTTTTAAAATCTCTTTAGGAGGACAAAACTTTTATCATACAGATTCTTCTCATATCAAATGTATATCTTTTATATTTATAGTCTTCTTATTGTGTTTATTTACTATAAATTTTTAAACAAATTTGACTCTAGCCACTTGAATTATAAAATGTCCCCTCTTTCCCTCTGATAGTAAACTTGACTGACTGCCATTACAGATCTTCAGTAACCTAGAATCAGTGCTCTTATCTTAAACCAACAGAGAGCAGGGAAAAGAGCAAGTTAATCCTGTAATTGCAATTTAAGAATTTGTAACACATAAGAAATGTTCTACGCGCATCAACTCAAATTGGAAACCAAAAGTACATTTGCCAATTAGTTAAAATTTGTAATTTGCTTTCTCCTGTAAAACTTCCTTGGGTTCAGCAATACTTTTTTGGGAATTCAACCCCAGGCTGGAGCTGCTTTTAGATGCCTTCAGGCAGTGCCAGACTGGTGTCGCTGAGCAATAGTTGGCCTTGGTGCTCCTGAAACCAGGAGGAGACCTTGGGCTCTATTTTTCTCAGCACCTGCTTTGGAATGAAGACTGTTTTGCCACTCCATTGTCCACAGGTGCAGCTGAGCGCAAGTCTCTTGGCCTTGTGCCTCTGTTTTATTTTTATTTTTTATTTTTTATTTTTTTTATTTTTATTTTTTTGGTTTTTCTCCGGTACCGGGAACCGAACTCACGACCTTGCGCTTGCCAGGCAAACGCTTTTGCCGCTGAGCTAAATCCCCGGCCCCGTGCCTCTGTTTTAGCCTAGCCACCAGACCAGCTTGGTTCCCACCTGTGCTGTTTGCTGTCATCACCCCATTTTACAGCTTCTTCTCTTCCCTCTCCTTTCTTTTTTTTGTTCTGCCAGCCTGTCCAGGGCACCCTGCCTGTATGTCCTGGTGCATTAAAGCTAAGCAGCTTTTTCATGGCATTGCCCATTATAGCACAAATCATTTTTTCAATTACTTTCATTTGCAGATCAATTTGACCACTTTCTTACCCTAGTCCCCGCTGAGCCCAGGTGAATTTTGTTCACACACACATTTATTTATACACCTTTCCCCCCCCAGTTTTCATTGTGGTGTCTCAAGCCCTTCTGCTGTGGTCCTTTCCCTTCATTCCCACGCTCTCTGGGAGTTTTTCTTGCCTCTGGCCATTCCTGCATTCCCTTTGGAGCTCTCACTGTGGGCCTGTCCCACCAGCTGTTTGAAAGTAACCTTTAAGCTTCTCTTGGTGTGGGCCTCTCTCCCTGACAGTCCACTTGGGGTTGTAGGTTTCATCTGACTTAATCTAATCCAGATAAGACCAATTGTGAGCCTTTCTCATTGCAGGCCACGCCCACATCCCTAACATCCCTAGGAGCCAGTTCTCCTTGCAGACCACTCCTGCTCAGAGATGCTGGTGCAGTCAGATTTCAGTCTGAGTCATATTACTAGATACTGCTCTGGAGGTAATAAGACTTGCCTTCTGTCCTAACAGGACAGGTCTTCCCGCTTGGGCCCCCAGAACCGTATCACAGTCCTGTAGTGTGCTCTTGTTCCAGAATTATCCTGAATCCCCCAGGTTCCATTCGTGCTGACAAGGGAAAGGTCTCTGGGTTGTGGGAGGGTCAGTATCCTCTCTGAGCTGGTTTCACCCTTTGGTGTCAGAGTTCTCAGGGCTTCTGCAGCTCAGGCCCTCTTGGGCCTGCAGGCAAAGGAGAGAGCAAATCCATTGTCTCAGGTCTCTTTGTAATCACCAGAAATGTTGCAGAATCCAAGAGATCAGAGAGACCAATGGGGAAAAAGGAGGATTTATTTCCCAGATTTTAGATGCACACCAACCCAGCTGAACTCACGTCCAATGTGCTGGGCATTAGAACAAAGGGAAGGTTCTAGTTTACATTTAGTTGAGGGAATTGACCTTTAGAGACTGGGGGTGCAGGGCACGCAGGGGGACAGAAGTAAGGCAGAGGAATTAATTACTTATCCTTGAAAGAAGACAGAGCCTTATGAGTCCTGCAAGAACAAGATGACATAAACTCTGTTTACAGGACATAGTTTCCAATCTTATCTGCACCAGAACAAGAAGTTATAGCTACAGGGAAGGAGTGGGGTACTCGAGGGGGATTGCTTTTTTTTTTTTTTTTTTCTTTTTGAGACAGGGTCACTATGCAGTTCAGGCTGGCCTTGAGCTCACTTTGTAGCCCAGGCTGGCCTTGAACTCGCAACGATCCTCCTGCCTCAGCCTCCTGAGTACTGGGATTACAGGCATGCACCACCACGCCCGGCTGAGGGGGATTGCTTTTTAAGTGTGCTTCAGAGGGATGCAGAGCTTTCAAAGTGAGACCACAGAGCTTCTCAGAGCAACCAAAGAGTGGCCTTGGGCGCCGATGGATCTTCTCACTGAGCAGCCTTCCTGCCTGTGAGCTCCCTGGCCTGCTCTTTGGGAAGCAGAGCAGGTGAGGAGAGGAAGCTCTCCATTCACCTCCTTTCGTATGTGTATATGTATGTGTGTATTATTTCTGTATATACACAGGTGATTGAAAAATACAGTGAAGTAGAAACAAAAGATTTTATTGCAGTGAAAGACATGTTGCCATCAATCCCCTGAAAATACTCCACTTCACTTGGAACACATTCCTCCCATCTTTTTGCCCCTTTCTGCAGCAGCTCTGGAAGTCCTCCCTCTTGAGTGTCTTTATGAGATGTGGGCAAAAATACAGTGAATACTGCTGCCCATCCAATGCAAAGGTGGATTTATAAAAACATAATAGTTTCCTCGTGTTTTATTCACTGGATCTGGCATCACGTGACTTCTGGCTCTTCCTCAAAGTCAAAATGATCATGAAAGGGAAATCTTTTGGATCGATTTAAGACACTGAGGCAGCCATGACAGCACAACCAAAGATACTCAGGAAAGAGGCCTCTAGAACTGCTTCAGAACACAGCAAGAGCAGAGATAAGCGTGCTTGAAGTAAGGGGAAGCATTCTGAGGGGAACTAGTGGCAGTGTACCTTTTACTCTAATAAATTTTTTAAAGTGTAAACATTCCTCCTGCCTCTTACAGAGGTGTAATTTTTGTATATGTGTTACATCGTGTAGCTTAGATCTGTGACTCTTCATTATTCAGACCTTCCCATAGCTGCCCCTTTATATACAGCTGGATTTATGAGCCTGGACTTTGTCTCCACTCTAGTTTGAGAGAGGAGCAGCAGAGCAGTGCAGTGTTGGAAGATTTGCTGGAAAACATGGAGACAGACACCTTCTCGACCCTGTGCAGCCAGGTGAGAAGAGGCCAGTGTGCTTCTGGGTCTCTCTCCTGCTCATGTGGACCTCCCTTCTCAGGACCTGCATCTCCTCTGCTGTTGGGTGGGGATGATAAAGGGGATGACGAGAAGCCCTGAGCGCATGCTCGGCAGGCAGCGACAGGTCATATCCTCAGCTCACATCCCCAGATTCAGCCAACTGTGGATCAAAATATTTTTTTAAAAAGGCTGGGCATGGTGGCACCACTTGTAACCCTAGCACTGTAGGAGGCTGAAGCAGGAGGATGGCAAATTCAAGCCCAGCCTGGGCAGTTTAGAACTTAGCGAGAATCTGTCTCAAAATAAAGTAATTGGAAAAGGTTGGAGATGGGTCTCAGGGCAAAATCCCTAAATTCAATCCCTAGTACTGGGAGGTGAGGGAAGAAAAAGGAAGAGGTTTTTTGCTGTCTACCACCATAAAGGCCTCCTTGAGATGCCCTTCCCTAGACATACCCACCCCCTGCCTCCAGCCTGGCTGGGGTCTGTTCTCCATCACTAAATTGCGCCCAGGCTGTCTCGATATGTGCGTGGAATCGCACGGCCTGGAGCTCTTGGAAGCTGTTTGTGTCCACTCTGCACAGTGTCCCTGAAACCTGTCCAGTCCTTTCTCTTACTGCAGAGGGGTGTGCAGGAGGAGATCAGTGTCGCTAATCACCCACTGGCTTAGAAATGTTCCAGTTGGTCGCAGAGCTGCCCTGTTCCCCCGGGCTGTGTGGCCTCCCCTGAGCCAAGCAGGAGGGGGAGAACGTTACTGACTGCTCTGCTGCCACCCACCGGGGCTGCTGTGTGGTGATGTGGGCCCTGCCAAGTGAGCTGAGCACAATCGGGAGGGGTGGATGAAACCTTTCAAAACGCCCTGAGGTGCCAAGGTTACGGAACAGATTTTTTTGACTGCCCTGTGAATTTGGAGTGTGTTTTCCAGACGGAGCCACTAAAATATTTATTGCCCTGAGAGCAAAAGCCTTAAGAATGTAGTAAATTAAAAATTATCCACCCCATCTAGCAATGACCAGGGTTTGAGCTCCCTCTGCCTCGTCCTGTAGGAGCTGAGGCTGGCGGCTTACCTCACGAAGATGACCACGGTGCCTGGCGCCACGCTGCGCCGCCTCCTGAGTGTGGTGATGCCCACCGCCCCACAGCCCCTGCTGCTGACCCTGCTGGACTCAGTCAGCGAGAAGCACCCTGAGCACACGGTGGAGAACCCGGGCAGCGGGGAGCAGCCTGACCCAGGCAGGAGGAGGTGAGTGCCCTGCATGCCCACAGAACCCGGCAGGGGGCGCACGCGGGTGCCCAGAGAGGGAGGGACCAGGCCCGTGTTCCTCTCCAGCTGGCTGCTCGCTTTCACAACATCTTCATGGGCCCACGCCATAGCAGGCCCCAGTATTTGCTAATGATGCCCCCCAATTTATTTTTCAACTAGAATTTTAAGAAAAAAATATGCCCAGAGCCATGTGTCAAACATGCCCATTAACCCACTTCCTGTTTGCCCAGAGAATACTGCTAAGGGAAAAAGCTGGACTTTTAAATTTTTACTTGTGTGTGTGTGTGTGTGTGTGTGTGTTACTGTGTATGGGTGCATGGCTGTGTGTTCATGTGCATGAATGTGTGCACAGATGCTCTTTGGTTTATGATGGGCTCTGTCCTGGTAAACCCATCCTACGTTAAGTACCTTACTCAGAGGATGCCGTTGACACACGTAATCTCCCGAGCTTCCTCACCAAGCAGCGTGGTGTGGAGCATCCCTTGTGTCCTGATCACGTGGCTGGCTGGGACTGGGGCTCAGTGCTACTGGCCAGCATCCTAGAGTCAGGACCACCCTTGCCAACCTGGGGTGAGATTAATATTCAAAGCACGGTTTCCACTGACTTCCTGTTGCTTCCCCGGCATCACAAAGCTGAACATGTGTAAGCCGCAGCATTTTAAATGTGGCCCGTTTGTGTGTGTGTGTGCGTGCACGCGTGTGGCGTGCAGTGTATCCAGCTGTGCATTCTGCTCTTCAGACCCTTACCGTTTCCTGCTGTCCCATCTCATTCATTCTCCACTAGTTAGACAGTATTCCTGCTCTTTTTATCAGTGTAAAGTCACGCTTGTCACTGGGATGGACACATCGTAGGTGTTACTTTTCGTGATGCCTACTACTGCGCAGATGGGTTTGGCAGAGGCTTGGGGCTGCTGCTGTCTATCCCTGCACACTCAGCTGGGCCCCTCTGTTCCTCACCCATGGGTACCTCTACAGATACTTTCCTTCAGGACAAGGGTCCAGGTGTGACTTTGACCCGGAAGTGGTCGCTACAAGGAAAGGCAGGAGGCTGGGGTGTGGAGTGAGGCAGGTTTTGGGAGCAGCCAGCAGTGTCACCTGAGAAGAGAGAGCATGCAAGAGAAGGCAGCAAGAGAGTCAGGTGTGGAAGCCAGCTGTGGGCTCCAGTCCTCAGCCAGGACCCACGGGAGGCTGGGACGAATGCCTGGGATGCTGCTGAGATGGCTGGGTGTGGACAGAGGTGTGCGGGCAGTACTCATCCTGACAGAAGCGCAGTGTCTTATAGTCAGACTCACAAAGGGGTCTCTGACTCAAAAAGTTAGGAAGCACTGGAGGTGGAGCAGGGCTGGGTGAGAGGAAGGGGGAGTGAGGAAGGGCAGTTGGTGGGAGCAGGAGTCCCTGGTGGTAGGAGGAGCCTGCCTAGCGTTCCTGAGGGCCAGCACAATCAGGAGGCTGGGTGTGGGCGCGGTTCCGGGGCTGGGTGTGACTGCGGTCAGAGGCCCGGTGTGGGCTGGTATGAGAGGCAGGCTGTGATCTGAGGACCTTGTTTGGGGGCTGCCCCTTCGTCCAGCCTATTTGCAGAGCTGGCAGGGGAGACGGGCAGGAACACACAGGGCAGCTGTCACAGTGTGGAACTTGTCTCCACTCTCTTTGTCCAGCCTGCTGGCCAAGCAAGACAGGCTGATTCCTCAGGCCCAGGTACCCATTATGGTCCCTATGGACAGCAACAGGGTAGTCACTATTCTCGGGGCCACGTGTCCAGTGCCTGGTCATCACGTCTGTTCAGGGCCTTGGTTCTCAAGCCACAGAAGCTGACTGAGCAGCAGGGTGTCCTGAGGGCCACATGGATATCCAGGAAGAGCCCGCTGTCCAAGCCCGGAAGGGCAGGGCAGCAGTGTGGTGGCCCCTCTGGGTGCTGCTGTGAGAACAGTGTCCTTTCCTGGCCTGGGTGGGAATACTTGGCTGGGCCAGCAGGGGAGGGCTGTCCCCACTGCCAGCCGGGCAGGACCACTGAGGCAGAGGAATGCGCAGGCCCTGGCAGGACTCTCAGCTCCTCTTTGTCCTTTATTGACTGAGATCGAATCTGAGGCCCAAGATAGCTATTGTCCCAGTCTCCTGCGACCCTCTACGTCCTTGCTCTCACTCCAGTGTCCCACAGCTGCCCAAGGCCTTCAGGCCCCACCTCGCCTCCTCCCAGCCACGTATTCATAGCACCCCTCCGGAGTGCCCAGTGTGCCTGCCGATTCTTACTGTTCTGTTTTGTTCACTACAGGGGCCCAAACCCAGGGCTTTTGCACTGAGCTGGGCTCCCCGGCCCTTTCATGTTTCTATTCTGAGACAGGGTCTCACTGATTCACTAAGTTGTCCTTGCTGGCCTTGAACTCCTTACCCTCCTGCTTCAGCTTCCCAGAGTGCTGGAATTACAGGCGCACACCACCACGCCCAGCCTGCCTTAGACACGAGCACCATGTGGAACGTAAGGGGCAGAGTCAGCGTGCACCGCCTGTGCACTGGGGTCGGCACACAGCTCCTCTCCAGGGCTCCCCCGGGATCCCTTTCCTCGCGTCTCCGCCTCTGCACTGCTTCTGCTCCCCTCTACCTGACCAGTGTCACCTGTGCCTGTCTGTGAGTCCCCCTGACTGGGTATACTGGGAGCACAGGAGTCCCACCCTGACCAGGCCCATCTTAATTACTTTCTGCATCCATTGAACAAAATACCCGATGCCCACCATTTAAAGGAGAGCTTGATTTGGGCTCACGGGTCTCATGGTCCGCTGGCTCCGTGACAGAGAGGAGCCGCTCACAGCACGGAGCCAGGAAGCAGGACAGAGGGGAGCAGAGACGCAGAGAGAGGGAGAGGGAATGCGCGGTCCCTCCCGACCAGGCCCCACCTCCCAATGGCAAGCCAGCTGTGAGCGCCTATGGGCCAGGCCTCTTCCAGAAGGCCTACCTCGAGTGGATGAGGCTCTGGGGGAGTTCTCCACATAAACCTTCACAAGGGCCCAGGAGGTGCTCGATGGGAGAATGGAGCCCCATGGGGCTTGTTAGAATTACCAATCACTCCAACACTGCTTCTCTCAACAATCAGACCTTCCTTTCTTGCTGCCAGGAAACACCAGAGCTGGTGGCAAGCCTTAGAAAGCAGACTGCGGGCAGATCTGAGGAGCAGAGGGTTGGAGAAGATGCTGTGGGCATGGCGGAGGAAGGAGAGGTAATGAGCCTGCTCAGTGCTGCTGGGAGCCGGGACGGACCTGGGAGGTGACGTGGGAGGAGGGCTCCTACCCCGAAGACTGAAAATCCTAATCCCATGGACCTCGTTCAGAGGCTGAAAGCAAGCCCATACCTACCAGTGGGTGAAGGTTCCCGTAACGTTAATAGTATTTTAATGTATTTATTTCAGCTGAAAATTATTTCTAGTGGGATATAATTAGAAAAAGAATAATTCTGTAGAGCAGCTCCAATGTTGTCACTGCTAAAGCCTTCCCACTTCACGTTGCACTGAATCTTCCAGAAAGTGGATGGGAAAACTGCCGCTCAGGGGAGTTGCATGGAGCAGCCCCAGACAGTGGCTGGAGGGTGTCTTGGGACCAGAAGATGCACTTGGGACCCTCTGACTGCCCCCTCTGTTCGCTGTAACTTCCAGGCTTACACCCTTTCTACTGTGACTTTTGCACACCAGGCAGTCAGGAAGACATGAGGGGCAGAGAGGCTTTAGATTGCTTCAGATTATTCATCAAATGTCTCCCGTGGTTCCAACTACAGAAGATTTAGAAACAAATGTAACATCAGGTAGACTCAATGACTTAAAAAGCAGCATCCACCCAGTGCTCCAGAATCGCGGCTGTCCAAGGGAAGTGTTTGCCTAAGCTCTGGCCTTTTGTAATTTCTCAGAGCCCAGGGGAAGGTGTCGACCTTACACTGTGGCACATCTGTGATAGAAAGCTTGGAGGCATCAGCACTGGGCTGGTGTCTGAACATGGCCCCAAAGAAGTTAGATCAGTGCAGTGGTCAAGAGAAGTAAATTCAAGCCCAGATCAAGAAATTCAATGCACACTACTCGAACTGTTGAAATGTTCTCCTGGAGACTTTCCTAGGTGACACTGTAGATGTGGAGGGTGCCCACTAGCAGAGGCTATGGCTGTCCTCGTTCAGTGTGGCAGCCTTCACTCCACCCAAGTTACTGTAGACCCATGTGGGAGGACAGCACCACCCAGGCTGGAGGGTAGGATGTGGTGGTGGCAGCATGGAGCTGAATCGGCCATGTCCCTTCAAGGAGGGCCAGTACACCTGCCAACAGTGTCCACCAGGTGGGCTCCCTGGTGATAGGGCCTTGACCTGCACCACTTGGGCAGAGAGAGAGCCCTGTTGCTTGCAGGTGACATATGGCTCCGAGGGGCAGTCATGGCATCTTCAAGAGCAGCCAGGGACAGAGGGCAGCTTGGGCACAGGATCCCAGCAGTCTTTCTGTGGCAAACACACTTAGTCTAATTGCCAACTGTTGCTTTGTAACCCAGCTCCATCCATGTGCTTTGCGGATGGGACCCAAACAGTGTACTGATAAATGTTTAACCACTGGCGCATCCTCCCAGCGTGGCTGACCTCAGGCTAACCACAAGATGACAGTAGCTCCTGAGATCCTGAACATCTAACAGCCATGGCCTTGGGTTGACTCAGCAGACTGCCGTTACAGGCGTCAGCTGTGGTCAGAGCTACACTGCTGACCAAAGGGAAAGCGAGTCTTTAAAGGGACACTCAGTTGGGGATGTCAGGACCCGAAGGAGATCTCCTGGAGAGCTCTGTCAGACACTAGGAGGGTCCAGATAACCGTCAATGCTCAGTTTGCTCTTTCATTCTCTGTAGCATTTTGAAGAAGACGTGTCTCCCCATCAGAGACAGGCTGATATTCTCTGGAAAAGGAAGTTGGCCCCACCTGTCCCTGGAACCCGTTGGCGAACTGGCCCCTGTCCCTATTGTAGGGACTGAGACCATTGATGTATTAAACACGGGTGAAAAGCTCTTTATATTCAGAAACCCGAAGGAACCAGAGATCTCACTGCACGTTCCTCCCAGGAAAAAGAAGAACTTCTTGAATGCCAGGAAAGCCAGCAGGGTCCTGGGGTTGGACTAGCCCAAGGGAAAGGGCACTGGGAACACCTGAAGATGGAAAGACTTATTCTTTCCTGTGCACTTGTGTTTTGTTTGTTCATAATATACAACTGGCAGTAGACTGTCCTGGGACAGCGCAGGTGGGCGGGGCCTTGGGCGGGGTTGTACTTTTTCTAGGTGCCATGTGTAACCTGGTACCCTCACACCTGCTGTCTTTTGAGGACTCGGTTTGCCCTGGTTTTATGAACTTCCACTTGGCCACTCTCTGCATCCCGGGGACATGAACACTCCTCCCTCTCAGTCATGAGCCATCAAAGATCTGGAGGAGACGCCTGCCCCAGTCACACCCCAGAGCCACGCTGCGTGCCAAGCAGTCTGTGTGTGCAAGGCAAGACTATTCGTACATTGTGTGCTTGTTACCCACTGTGTTTTTTATAAAAGGAACCTTAGGAAATAAATGTATTTCACGCACAACTCTTCATAATTGAACTCGTTTTTGCTGTTTGTGGGAACTGTTTATTTTTAATTACTTCCGTATTGTGGCTCCCCGCTATGGTGTCCAGCAGAGATTTGGAGTTGCAAGAAAATGTTCAGCCTCAGGACACAACATTCCCAGTTCAGACCGAAGTTATCAATCCCAGTTTACAAATGAGGAGATTGAGGAGCTTTAGAAGAAGTGACTTTTTTACAGAATCATAAAGCCTGTAAGTAGCAAAACCAGGACCTCCTGCTTTCGGCCCCAGGACTTTGTCCTTTCCCAGGTCCTGACCAGGAACATGTACTGGGCTCACCCAGTGTTCAGCAAGTAATCACACCGAGTCCCTGTTTTCACACCATCCCATTGTGTGGCCTGACCCTTCTGCTATCACACTGCGGTGGAGGCAGTGACGTCTGCCAGGAGCTGGGCCATGTCACTCACCTCTGAGAGCCCTTCTGAGAGCCCAAGGATGTACCTGAGGTGGTCTTTTCCCAACAACAAGAAATGATTAGGAAGAAAAGAGGTCTCTGGCAAAGCCTCTGTTTTAGGAGATTGCTGCTAGGCCCTCCCAACCACCTTAGCATGGCCCTAATCATCACTGACACCCCAGTTGGCATATATCACTGTCCCTTAGGGGCTGAGGCTTGGAGAAGATAAGAAACTTGCCTGTAATCTCACCACCCGTGAGGGAGGAATCCTGGGTTTGAACCTGGGTCTCCATTTAAAGCCCTTGTCTGCCCTGGAACCTCCCCTTTAAGTCCCTGGAGACCTGCAACCCCAGTCTCGGTGCAGCATGGTGGGCAGGATGTGGGCCTAAGGGTGCACTTTTTCTGAGCACCATGGTCATGAGCTTCCAGGTGACCACATGGGACATTAGTAGGTATGCATGCACAAGCAACCAGTTTCAATTCAGGACAGGACTTGATAGGGCCAGTTTTCCCAGCAGGAGGTCCAAGGGGCAGAGTGAGGACACCAGAAGAACAGCCATTGGCACGCTCGAGCTGGTGGAGGGGAAAAGGCCAATCCCGCTCCACTGCTGGGGAATTGTGTGTTCTCAGACAAATCGCCTGATCTTCCTGAGTTTCATTTTCTTCATTAACAAAATGAGGATAAGAATCCCTTGCAAGGTTTAAGCGCAGCAGGTCCATGAAGCTGTTGGTGGTGTGGGCCTGCCATATCTGTGTCCTCCTCTGTCCCATGAAGGTGACCACCTCCCTTTCTGATAATTTCTGCTTCTGCCAGGACTCTGCTACCATCTCGTACCTGGTTGCAAGTAGATTGTGCCCAAAGTTTCCAAAAATCAGCGCAGAATTCTCTGCTGACTGCTGATGGAAGAGGCTGTTGGCAACAAGAAGTGCCAGGCTGTTTAGAATCCAGCCTCAAAACCTGACGATAGTTCCCAAAGTTGTTACGTCGTTGAGGACAGCCTGTGTTTCTGCAGTCAGGATCAAGTTCAAATCCAGCCCCACCACTTTAGAGCAAGACATTGTACCCGTCTTCGTCTGTCAGACATGGGTTTCCATACCTACTTTAGAGATGTGAAGAGTGACGGTACTGGATATTATGTCTGGAGCGTTTGACAGAATGCTAACACACAGTAGAGGTAGCTTAGCTTTATTGCATTTTTAAGTATTCACAAAATTGAGGTAGGCTGGTATTTTCACTCCCATTTCTGCTCTGGATGAAGATGGCTTTCTCGAGGGCTGCACCTTCCACAAAGCTTGTCTCCCCCATATTCACTCTGAAGTTTAATCCCCAAACCACACATTAATAGCACTAAGAAGGTAGAAGTTTAACCCATCCATGATATTTAGAGATGAGGCTTTTGCAAGGTGACTAGGATTTGCTAAGGTCCTTAGAGTGGAGTCCCCATGATTTAGTCTTGGTGGCTTTTTTAGAAGAGAAAGAAAGACAAATTACACAGAGATGCCTGCCCTGACTCTTGCCATGTGATGCTGTGTTGCCCTGGGACTCAGGCAGCCTTGAACTTCAGAACTGTGAACCAAATAACCCTTTTTTCTTTATAAATGAAGCTGCCTCAGGTATCTCATTATAGCAACAAAAAGCACACTAGTACACACGGAAGCTTTTTATGGGAAGAAAGCTCCTGGAAACTTGGGGTGAGAGGACTTGGACTCAAGCCGGGTGACTGAGAAAATAGTTAAGCTTCTTGAGATTTGGCTTTCAGGTCACTCTGCCTTCTGAGTGTTCCATGTAGCTGCATTGACAGACACAAACATTAGTAACTGTTCCATGACAGAGATAAAGCAGACTGATGACAAATCTGTTGTGGGAATTTGATGGTGAGATCAAACCCGGTATTTGGGGACACATTCAGGCTATGACTACCAAGTCTTTTTCTGCAGACTGCACTTCTTGGGCTGTAGCCACATATGTCTGTGGCTCCCTGGACCCCTGCTCCTGGGCACCACGCAGGTATCTCAGCCTCTGCTTGGCCATCCACAAACCTAGCAGATTCCCCTATGAACTCTGTTTCACTATGGACATCTCCTCTCCTAGTGAATGGCACCAAGCCAGGCACCTACAAGATCCAAGACATCTATCTGGTTCCCAGCCCCAATCTGATGTCCAAACCTTGCTGACATATGACAGAATCAGCCTTCACACCTGTGCCCTCCTGCTGCCTTTTTTTCCTCCTCCGTGGGCCAGGGCATCACCACCTCTCTCCCTGAAGGCACCACGGACTGCCTGTTCCCTGGGCTGGCATTGCCTGATCTGTGCACACAGCCCCCTCTGGCTCAGTCACTCCCTGCTGAAAGACCCCTACAGGCTCTGACTGCTATCCGACCTCATGAAGTGGTCCCCAGGACCTCCTGGCCAAATCTGTGGTAAGCAGCACCTCCTCCAGGAGCTGCTAAATGGGGAAGGCACAGCTGGATCCACCCCTGGGATCTGTCATATCCTGGCTGGGTGACCCTTGGGAGACCTCCATGATTCCTGATTCCTCACCTGCTTTGCAGAATCAGCAATATGGAAACCTGTACTGTGCCTAGAACCGGGGAGCACATGGTCCATAGCAGCTAATCTTACTATTGTCGTAGTTTTAAAAAGGAGTGCCTGGATCTGATTTGTGCATCAGAAAGACTGTGTGGAAGACCGTGCTCAAGAGGAATAGGAAGCATAAGTTGTCACTCACGCTTTTCCCTGATTTCCATTCTCCAGTGGTAGCTGCAGGGAAGAGAGAGAGACCAACTCTGCCACAGTCTTGTGTGAGCCAGTGCCACTCGGTCTCTAGAGTTTGCCAATGCATACAGCAACCACCGTGACAGCCAAAGCACCGCAAAGCCATCACTGCGGAGTTTGCCTGATCTGTGGCAGGCACTGTCTCTTGATGCTTTATCCTAAATTTTTGTAGTTCTCAAAGAGCCCGGGCAGGGCTATGTTACCCACCTGACAGGTGACAGGCTGTGAAGTAACTCACCCATTACCACATGCAAGTGGCCATCGCTGCTTCCCACCCACCCAGCACCATCTCCTCCTCCTTCTCTCTGATTTCCCACCCCCATCTTCACGGGGACAGCCATATGCTGGAGGGAGGGGATTCTAACCTCAACCCCAATACGTGAAACTTACTGGACCTCACAGTTTCCTAACAGGTGCAAGGGTGAGAATAATATTTGCCCTTTAACTGGGGGTATTTGGACTGTTGTATTTAGTGTATTTATGAATAGGCTACTATTTCAAGCTACCATATTGCTATTTAGCTTTCTATTCTTACACCTGCTGTTTGTCCCATTCTCCATCTTTTTCTGCTTTCTTTTATATTAATACAGTGTCTTTAATGACTCTGTTTTAGATCCATTGTTGGCATATTATCTGTCCATCTTTTCTTTATTTAGTGGCTAACTTAGTATTTGTGTTGTACAACTTTGACTTAAAACTTGCCCCTTCACATACGTGGTGAGACAATCTCCCCCACCATTCCCTTCTTTCATTCTTCCTATGGTTTGCATCTTAAGGATCTCCCAAAGGCTCATTTGGTAAAGGTTTGTTCCTCCAGCTTGACACTATTGGGAGGTGATGGGCCCTTTAAGAGGTGGGGTTTAGTGGGAGGACTCAAGATCATTGGGTCCTTAAAGGGGATTGTGGGAGCCCAGCCTCTTCCTCACTCTTCTGTGATGCCTGGCCATGAAGTTAGCAGCTTTGCTCTGCTATTCCCTACCACCATGGTGTGCTTCCTCCCCACAGGCCAACTGCTCATCACTTGAAACTGTGAGCTGAATTAAACCTGGTCTAATATAACAACCACTGTTGATTCCTATCCTTCTGTTTTGAAACCCTATAATATTTTTATTGTTTTTGCTTTGTTTAAAAATTATTTTTAGAAAAAAAAATAAATAAAAAAACCCGGTCTCTTTGTACATGGATTGTCTCAGGTATTTTGTTACAGTAACAGAAAGTGACTAATGCAATCCATTCTGCCATTGTTAGTCATATTTCACTTTTACTTCTGTTATGAACCCCACAAGTGCAGATACTATGTTATTATCAATATGCAATTAGCTTTTGAGCAGATTAAAATTAAATAGAATGCCTTTTATATTTATGAAAATATTCACAGTATCCAATATTCTGAAATGTAGATCCATATCCCCAGCTGTGCTATACTAAGAAATACATTTAGTGCTTGTCTCCAGTTCTTAGTGCTGAGCTGCACTTCCCAAGTACCTTGTGTCAGGTGAGTCTTGTTATTCACAGGGGCGCATTCCCAGCACACCTGAGCTTGTTCTGTGGGGCTCCGTGTGGAACCCCTAGATAGCTTCAGGATGGATCTGGTCCCAGAAGGACTGAGTAATAATTAAAGTTGGAGCTTTTGCCACCCTCATAGATCCTGGGAAGAGGGTGGGGTGGAGACTGAGTTCCATAAAAACTTTTTTTTCTTTTTTGCTGTACTATGGATTAAACACAGGGCCTTAGCACTGAACCACATCCATAACGCCTTTTTTATTTTTTATTTTGAGAGGTCACTAAGTCACCAAGTTGCCCAGGCTGGGTTTGAACTTGTGATCCTCTTGCCTCTGCCTCCCGCTGTGCTGGGATTATAGGTGTGCATCACCATACCTGGCTTTTAAAAAATCTTTTAGCACAATACAAGGCAATTACTAACTCTGAAGAAAACAAAATGTTTCACCAAGATGGAAATTTAATTCAAAACAGTTCAACTTCAAAGAAAATATTATTCATTACATTAATAGAAATGCCGAATACTTACTAAAGTTATACTTTAATTACTTTAGATAATAAGACAGAAAAGAATGTTCGTGTGTGTGTGTGTGTGTGTGTGTGTGTGTGTATGTATGTGTATGTACTTGCGTGGTCCTTTGGGAGCTGTTGGTGATGAAGTTATTTCTTCTGCCTTTGCTTGGTATTCTGAATTCTAAAGAAAAGCCACAGCAAAATGATTAAGGTATTAACTGTTGGGCTGGGGATGTAACTCAGTAGTAAGGTACTTGCTTAGCATGCAGTAGGCCCAGGGTTCAAACTCCAGCACTATATAAAAAGAGGAAAGATGTTAACTCCTTAATAATCTTTTTTTAGGTTTACAAAACCCATAATATCTGTTGACCCTCAGAAAACATCAGAATATGTAATACCCCTTCCTATTCTTTAGTTCTGAGTAATAACTAACACAAAGAATGTATACTGCTGTGAAGTTTAACTTGCAGAGAAGTAATATGTACTTAAAGAACCATAGGAACTAAAGAGGTTCCTGTAGGTTGATGAGGGTATTGCAGTATTCTGGAGGTGTGTGTGTGGCGGTGGGGAGACCCTGGGTGATAAAGACCCTGCGCAGCACATAGCCTTCCTGCACATTGCCTTCTAGGCTTCCTTGCCCTTCCTATAAAAGCTATGTACCTGTGTTCCTCAAGAGGGTCTTTGGTGGGGAATAATAGTTCCCTCATCTTTTCACTGTTTCTTGAATAAACCTGATTTCCTTTCCACCAGCTCTTACCTCCCAGGTGCCAGCTTTTGAGTGGCGAGCATATGGACTTGGGCCCAGTAGAGCATGTATACAAGAAAAGTAGAAGGTCAATATCTTTGTGGATAATAAGACATTGGGAAGTCGCAGTCTGTTCTTTAGAAATATAAATGTGAATATCATTGAAGTAACTAACTAAACATAAGTACAGTCATCCCTCAGTATCTGTGGGAGACTGGTTCTAGAATCCTGTCATGTACTTAAATAATCCCTTCATTATTTATTATACCTAATGGAATGTAAATGCTACGAACACTGGAGCTATAGCTTATTGCTTAGGCAATAATGATAAAGCAAGAGTCTATAAATGTTCACTACAGACCCAATTTGGGGGGAGTAGTTTAAATCTGCTCGGTTGAATCTGTGGATCTAGGAATTGAGGATACCAAGGCTCGGCTGCAGATGCTTCTTGGGAAAAGAAATCAGGAGTGGGGAACAGCCAGCAGGGTCTGCTGTCTTTTGCCATTAAATTCAGTTGGCTCTTTGCCTGTACACCAACACTTGCACTGCTTTTGTTAAAAGCCTGAAAGGCCTTGGTATTTGGAATCAGAGAGTCCTGAGCTCCCCCTTGGTTGTATCACTGCCTGAGTGTTTGACCCTGGACATGTGGTTGAAGCCCTCATACTTCAGTGCCCTCATCTGTCTGCTGGACACTGCTGTCACTGAACATGCCGCTGGATTTCAAGACCAGACAGACTCTGTATCTAGCATTGAGGACAACACTGGAAAACTGCAAGTGCCTTATGCCATGACCCAGAGAAGCTGAAGCCCAATGGGAGAAACACACTCAGCCTTTGTCTGGAGTCAGCCTTGGATGCTGGTCTCCGTGCAGCCCTGCAATGAACTGTTGGACCCCGGGCCAGCTCCTCCACCTCTTTGTTCCTTGGACCCACAGCAGAATGAGGCTCTGGACCAGCACCTCTCTACGATCACCATGAGGATGAGACAGGAAGCAAACCCCGGTGCTCGGGACCCGGCCCCTGCGGCTGGTTGGTTGCATTAGAAATGGAGTTGTACTGATGTTACAATAACGGCAGAGAAGTTGTACATTAGTTTCACTCTCGTGACTCAGCTTTAAAATTACATTCATGAATATTAATGACGCAGAAAGGCCTTAGTAAATATTGGTGAGTAGAAAAGAAACAGAATTAAATGGGGTGACAGGTCCAGCCTTCCCTCAGGGTCTGTTCAGGGAAGGAAGGCAGGAGAGAGGGGTGAGTCTTGCTTCTTAAGGATAAATATAAATAGAGAACTCAGGAGAGTGGGCAGAGTGACGGCGCTGCTTGATCACCGGGGGTTGATTACTAGTGATTTCATTTTTCCTTTATTCTTTTCAATAGCTTCCAGATTTGTTCAAATGAATGTCTGTTGTTTGTACACAGATAAGAGCACAAAAACTGATGCTTCAGTTCTGAGATCTGCAACAGAGAAAATGGTTTTTGTGTTCACTTTGTAAGCGTATTATTAGTTTAGGAGTGTCTAGAACCCATCTCACACAGCCACAGTGAGCCGTGAACGACTCACCGCCCCACGTGACTGTCTGGGTTCGGGGAAAGGGCCTCCACCCCTGAGCAATGGACTCTCACCGCTCCACTGCCTGTTACAGCTGCACCCCACTGCTCGGTCACCACCTGAACTCCACCGCCAGCCACATCAGCAGGGTATTGGGTTCTCACAGGAGCTCAAACCCTCCTGTGGGTTCTGCGTGTAAAAGATCCAGGCTGCTCACTCTTGGAATCATCCTGAACCCATCTCCCCACTGCCATCCACAGAAAAATTGTTTTGCATGACACCAGTCCCTGGGGCCAAAATTTTGGGGACCACTGATCCAGAGGATTTGAGTGAGCTTCAGACACTGACCACATCAAGTAAGTGTTGAGTTTCCCTGCATGGAACAGAAAAATGCTGATGTTAGTGGGTTAATAAATTGGATTTTACTTTTTTCTCATCACCAGGTAATATAGAATGGACAGTCTAGGCCAGGACAAGGGTTCCATAGTCCTGCCATTAATACCACTGTCCCGCTCAACCATCCTATGTTTCCTTATGGTCCCAAGAAAACTGCTGCAACTCCAGTCATCACACTGTCATTCCAGGTCATAAGAAGGAGAAAGGGAAAGAGAAAAATAATCAGCTTTGTCAGTCCTCATTAAAATGCTTTTCCAGAACCTCCCATCCTTAATGATGTTTCCTAAAAATCATTGCCTAGAACTGAGTCCCATGACCAACTGCAAAGAGGATGAGAAATGTCATTTTGAAAGGCATCCCTCAGACTGGGGTTATTTTGAAAGACAGAAGCAGGGGTGTATCAGTCAGGGTTTACTAGAGAAACAGATGTAACACAAGATAAACAAACATACAAGAAATTACAAGTTTGGCTTACAATGGTCAGCCACAGAGTTGGATGAGGAAGTGTGCAGAGGGTGTCTGCACGCTGGAGATTGAAGAGCCCAGCCCCGGGCCTGGGGCTCACAGCAGTGTCCGTGCAAGTCTGTATCAAATGCTGATGGGTCTGCGATGGAAAGCTGAAGAATCTATACCGAAGGCCAGAAAGCCTACACCAGAAGGCTGAAGAGTCACAGGTGAAAGCCCAAGTCTTACCAGAAGCCAGGAGAAGACCAAGCTGAAGGCGAAGACTGGAGCTCCTCTGAAGAACCAGCAGCCAGTCCTTCCTCAATTCCCTTTTTTATGCAGTCTACCCGTTTGGGAGGGGGCAGTCCTCTGCACCCACACCCTCTGCATGTCTTCCTCTTGCATGGGCTCAGGATGAGTACAAAGTAAGCACCCTGGCTCCCTTCTGAGTCGCATAGCTAACCTTCTAAACTTCTCAAATTGATGCAATAAACAATATCCCAGAAGGGTAAAGGCATGTCCTTTTCACCCAAGATGCAGAACTGCTGAGTCACTTGGCCAAACCCTTAGACTCCCCAAGTTGACATAATGTATCAATCATAACAGGGGGGAAAGTTTGGTGGATAGTTGAGTGTCTCTGTGAAGTTCCTGTGTGAGCTGTGGGTGACCAGGATGGGCTGGCCTTTTCTCCTTCAGAGAGCAGGGGCCTCTGTACCATTTCTCCCCTGTGGACTCTCACTTCCTAGTCATAGCTTGTTACAGTGACAGTGAGATCAGTACTAGATGCTTCTAGTCCTGTTTTACATGTGAGATATACCACTTACTTTCCCATCACTGGACACCCACAGTTTAGAGGAGAGGTTAACGACTTCAGGGGATTCAGGCCATGGTCACCTGGCTCCAAGGCAGAAGCAGTATGGTGGAGGGACATGGTAGAGGAGAGCTGCTCATGTCCTGGTGGTGAGGAAGCAGAGATTGTGAAGAGCTGAGGAGGGGTACTCCCTGCCAGGCCACACCTGCCCCTAGGGACCCCTTGTCCCTCCTAACGGCATAGTCAGCTGTGAACTGAACTGATAAACCCACAGTCGAGTATTGTACCCAGTGATACAGATACCCTCCAAAGCCCCACTTTTGGAGGATGTTTTAGATCTAAACTCTAACAAGAGGAAACAGAAGCTCAGAGAGGGTAAGTGACTCCTCAGAGTCACCAGTGTGGGATGTGCCAGGGCAGACGTCTAGCAGGTATTTTTGATCTGCTGCTGGCTCTCCTTTTTTATTCCATTCTGATCTCCCTGGCTTCAAAACAATCACATTCTTTTACATTTTAGCCATTTCTAAGCGGGAGACCCCTCTTGACGTGGGAATAGAGATAGCATGACATCTGGAGGAGGGAGCTGCATCCCAGGACACCCCAAGAAAGTATCACCAAGGCACCTGAGCTCACAGGGGGACACTGGTACAGGAAGGGCTCTGTGACCCCAGGGAAAGGAGTGCTTGCAAGCTGACTGGCTGTGTGCCCAGGGAGGAGGAGGCTCCAGAGCTGGGGTCCTAGGTGGGGAGACGTGGATACCCCCAGGCTCTCTGTCCTGGGAGGAGCAAGGTAGGGAGATGAGCTCTGGTCTGTGGACCTCAATCCTGGTTATCAGCTGTGTCCCACCCTGTCCCTACCCAGGTGGCTGCCTCCCTGTTAGCTGCCACCCAGTCCTCTCTGCCCTCTGCATGGTTCTCCAAGATTCTACTCATAGATTCTACAACGTGACATCTACCATGACTTTCCCCAAAGCTCTTTTTCAAATTGTGCAGATTTACTCTTCCCTGTTGGAAAACTGGGGGGACTGCATGGCCAGGGGCTTTCCAGCAAGCTCCACCCTTGCCCCTTCGACTGAATCAGCGGACTAATACAGTGCATCCCAGGTTCCCTCAGAGTTGTACTTCCTCTGTGTTCGGGTGGTGGTGATGGGGAGCAGGGATGATAAAATCAAGTTATTTCCAGAGAAAATAATTGTAAACCCCAGATGGCACCAGGAAAGCAAGGATGGATGGATTTCCTTTGGGGATGAGTCCAGCACTTGACAACTTATATATGCACACTGCAAAAAGAAAATAATAATTGTCTTTTTTTCTACAACAACTTCATTTCCATTTCTGACCAATTTTCCTTTAAATTCAGGTGATTTCAGTTTCCCATCCCCTACAGATGACACTAGATTTTGTGGGTGGGAGTGTCTGGCCCCCAGTCGCCCTCCAGATCCCCTGGGGATGCATCACCTACCTGTCTAGCAGTTTGTGGCTGGTAGCTGGGAGACCCATGCCGCTGCCCGAGGATGTGACCTCCCATCCCATCCCTAAGGGCTGTGGCTGCTCTCACCCTTTTCTGGGCACAGGAAACTTACCATATCCGGGAGCGTAGATGTGTGATGCTGCCCTCAGGCCACCTGCACCCACCCCCTCGTAGCTACTGTGACAGCCCCACAGGGGGTCAGGCACAGTTCCCTCTGGGGTGGTCTCACTGGGGGGCTGTGCCGCCTCAGCTCCCGAAAGCTCCTTCAGGGCCTGCTCTTCTCTTCCTCTCTTCCCATACACACTGCTCTTACTGTGCGGGAGCACTGGTTTTTATTCAGAATGTCTTTCTGCCAGCTCTGCTGTTTGTGGTATAACTCTTGCGCTTGGAATCCTCCAGACCCCTAGCTTTGGGAAAAACCGACTCTCTAGAGCTAGCCGATTGCTGTGGGAAGCCCTGCTTTCAAGACAGTGTCTTCTGTGGATTTCACTGGAAGCCCGTGGTGGAGAATTTTACTCTGGCGCTGACTGCGTTGCTCAGACGGGAGGACCACAGGTGTGGAGTGCTGCTGGGACGGGAAATGGGGGCTGGGGGCCCAGGGTTTTACCCTGTCCTGGTCCAGGTAACCCGCAGTGTTTTCACAGTATCAGGTGGGGGCCCCCGGAGACGTTACAGTGGATGGATCTCTGACAGTGAGAGCAAACGAGTTTGTCCCCAGGGCAGCTGAGCCTCTGGACTGAGCACTCGGCCCTTGAAGCCTCTCTCCTCCCCATTACAAATTGGTGAAGTGAGGGATTCTGTCCATCCCTGGGGAAAATGCCCGCAACCAACACGTTCACCCCTCTAGGGCCAACGGCTCACCCTGCTCATGTGGCAGGCATTCAGGCTTGAGTGGGCTCAGCTGGATCCTGACTCCATCATCTACAAGCTCCTGAGTCCCTGACAGCATTTAGCTACAGTGCCTCAGTTTTTCCATCTAGGAAATGGGGAAGGTAATGAGAGTACTGTTGTGGGGTATATATGGGTTAATATGAATGAGTCCTCTCAGCACAGCACACTCTCCAGACCCGGCCCTCAAGATCCTCCTTCTGAGCAGAAGGAACATGGCCCTGGATCCTGCATGTTGTCTAGGTTGTGGGACAGCAGACAGCTTTCCTGGGTTCTTTGGTTTCCCTGGGCACACACACACACACCCATACACACCCACACCCACACACCCACACACCATTCTTGCTCTTCAGGTTCCAAGCTCTATGGCCCAGCCCTGGGCAGCATCCCCAGTCCTGCAGACAGGTCCTGTCCCCTCTCTCTGGACCCATGACTCCCGCAGGTCTTCTTGGAGATAATCCTGTCTGTGGGGACTTCACACACCTGTGTGCCTTACCCATGTCTGTCTGCTGGGGCCATTTTGACAAAGCACTGTGGACGGGGTGCAGCATGAATGCTCACTTCCGGAGGTCGGAGGCCAGGGCACCAGTGTGGTCAGTCTCTCATAAAAGTCTCTTCCGGGTTGCAGATGGCAGACTTCACGCTGTGTCCTTACCCGGCAGAAGCAGCGAGCCGGCTATCTGGCCTGACTCACAGACGCCCTAACGGCCTTGATGAGCGCACCGCCCTCATGATCTCATCGCCCGCTCGGGTTACACCACGAGTTGGAATTAGATGTCAACATAGGGATTTTGTGGGGCCACAAGCTCCAGCCCATCACACTGGATGTCAGCTCAGTGCAAACAGGGACTTGTCTTAATCACCACTATGTCCCCAGCACCTAGCACTTGGTAACTGCTGAGTCCATATCTGTTGAATGAATGTCTGACTTACTATGTAGAACAAGGCTCTGAGTGGCTGGGCTGGTGAGAGCTGCGTAGGTGGCCTTAGGTGACACACATGTGCAAGGTGTGCAAGAGGCCTGCCTGGCAGAACTACGGACAGGCAGAGCAGAAGGATGGCAGCTATTCCCACATTCCAAGTGTGCACCGACGAGAAGCAGCCGCACCGAACAAGGAGCTTGTTGCAGCCCCTGTAATTCATCTCTGCTCAAGCGTTGTCTTCGGGAGACTGGCTGACCCCACCTTTGAACCAACAGCGCCTTCTGAGCTCCTTTTCCCCAGGCCCTTCACCATCCTGCCCAATACACCATCTATTTACTGGTATTTTGGGACGGGTGGTTTATTACAGTCTGCAGTCGGCACTGCGGTCTCAGCTCCGCGGGAGCAGGGCTCTGTGGGCTTGTCTGCAGCCCCGTCTGCAGTGCCTAGAATGGTGCCTGGCACCCAGCAGACTCTCAGTACATGCAACAGCTTAGCATGAATGCACGTGCACCAAAGAGGGCTGGATGTTCTTCTCTGCTTTCTGTGTATCCTGCTTCCTCCCTTAAAAATCTGTATTCTGTCCAAGCAATTTTCTTACTATAGCTACACTAAAACTCTGCGATCTGGAAAGGCGAGAGGCAGCTGGAAGAGCTAAAATTAAAATTTACAACTCATGAGCACGGATGTGTGTGCGGCAAAGGGGAGCCTCAGACACGGGTGTGTCGGGGGTGTCTGAGGAGATTGAGGACCCACGGCTCTGCTTGCAGGGTGGGTTGTCACGCTTCAACGTTCTGGTCATCTGAGAAGTGAGAAATTTGAATGAAGGCAGCTTAAAAGCCGCACTGAGGCGTGTCTGCTGTCTGCTGTCAGAAGGTGCCCGGGTTTAAGATGGATGATCTGGTGCACGGTGAATACAAACGCAGCGGGGCCAGCACCTCCACGGGGAAGACAGGGACATCCATGTTGTCCACAGAGTCTCCCTGGTGGTTCTCGGTGACCCATAATAGGTCCCATTCCCTGGCACCCTTTGACCTATTCCGTCACTGTAGATTAGTTTGCATTTTATTTAGTTATTCTAATTTTTTTATTTTATTCACTCAGTCATAGTACGTTTTTGCAGAGCACAGTGAATACACTCACCATGAGGAGCTGGTACACTGACATAACACGGCTCCGTCCTACTTAATTCCCTCTCCCCCACCTTCCTCCCACCTCCCCCATTCCCTGATCCCCTTCCCACATCCACAGAGTCTACCTGCCTGTCTCCTATGACCTAGCTTTTATTTTGCTCTTTAAATCATGTGTACATCGAGTCTCTCAGATAAGAGAAGCCATGCAATATTTAAGCTTGTGTGTCTGATTCATTTCACTTAGGCTTCTGTTCTCAAGATGCATCAATTTTCCCACAAATGACTCAAATTTATCCTTCTTTATGGCAGAGTAGTACTCCATTGGGTAAATATACCACATTTTCGTTATCTGTTATTGTTGGAGGACCAAGAGGCTGCATTCAAGATTTAAACAGTTATTGTGGGTTTTACTGCTGTAAATATCAGCGTACCCACATCATTGTAATATGATGTTTTATAACATTATATAAACAGACCCAAAGAGTCTGTAGATTTATCTTGAATGCCCATTATCATGTAAGGGATTTCCCTTCAACTTCTAGTTTATTAACAGCTTTCAGAGACTTATATTGTGTTTTATCAAATGCTCCCCCTCTTAGTCTACTAAGTGAGTCATGTAGTTTTTCTTTTTCATCCTTCTTAAGAGTGAATTATTTTATTTTTTCCAACCTTGGGGATTGATCCTAGGAGCTTAGCGTTGAGTTATATCCCCAGCCCTTCTTAGTTTTGAAACAGTGTCTATCTAAGTCACTAAGTCACTCAGGCTGGGCTGAAACCTGCAATCCTCCTGCTTCAGCCTCCTACAGTGCTAGGATTACAGGCATGCATGACCGTCCCCAGCTCAAAGTACACTGATTTTTAAATACTAAATCAACTTTGCATTCTTGGGATAAACTCAATTTGGCCATGATATACTTTTCTTTTAAAATATATTATTTGTATTTATTTGATAAAATTCTCTTAGGAACTTTGTTTCCCCACATGCAAATACACAGGAATATTGATCTGTGATTTTCTCTGTCTGGCTTTGGAACCAGGTGTTATGCTTTACGTCTAGATTGCTCACAGGTGGAGCTTTGGGTTAAATGATGGGGGCAGCAGAGTTGACTTGCTGTGGTGGCAGGGTCTGGTGGGGTCTTGCCAGAAGAGGCTGGCCTGGGAGGGTATATTCCTTCCCCAGTGCCTCTCCCCTCACTTCCTGCTTCCTGACTGCCATGAAGTGAGCAGATTTCCTCCTCCAGACCCTTCCACCGTGCCTGCCTGCCTAGGAACTGGCCAACTATGGACTAAAACCAGGTTCCAAAATAAGCTCCTCTGCCTTCAAGTTGTGAGCTTTGGGGATTTTGTCCCAGGGATGACAGAGAGCAAGACACAAGGATACTGCTGGCCTCATAAGATGTGTTGAAAATCATATTCTCACTTCACTTTTCTGGAAGAGTATGAGAAGGATTCATATTATTTACCTCCTCAAAGAGTTGGTTGAGTTCAAGTTTTCTTTATTGGGAGGTTTTTAACTAAAAATTCAATTTATTTGATACTCAGAACTCATCTGTTTCTTCTTGAAAATATTTAGCAGTTTGTGTCCTTAAGGAATTTTCCCTTTTTGTGAAAGTTGTTGAATTTATTGGCATAAGATTGTTCATAATGTTTCCTTATTGTCTTTAACTTCTGTCTATGGTGATGTTACTGTTCTGGTTCTATATTGGTAATCTTCCTTCCTTCTTTTGCTCCCTCCTCCCTTCTTTAATTAAATTTTAAAAAATTTATTTCCACTCTTACCTTTATTATATCCTTTATTGAGCAATTTAGGTTTACTTTACTCTTCCTTTTCTAGTTCCTTAATGAAGAATCTGAAGGCATAGACTTGATATTTTTTTCTTTCCTAATAAAGCCATTTATGCTATAAATTTTACTGTGAGCAAATCTATAAATGTGTTCAGGACATGCAGCAATGTTTTGTCATGCTGAGGACTGAACACAGGATCTCAGACTGTGCTATATGTACCGCTCACCCCTTCCCTCATCCAAGTGACAGACTTTGATAGTGTCAGTTCCGGGCAGTGTTCAACTGATTTTTATCCTGCTAACTTGGCATTCGAACCTGGTTTTCCTTGGTTGGATGTTCATCATTCTGGCTTGTTAGGCACTGGGTACTTTTGTATTCCTACACAAGAGGAATGGTTTTGAGCTTTGTTCTAGGAGGCAGATAAAAACTTAGAAATGCTTTGATCCCTTTTGGTCTGGTTTTTAAAAGATTTTTTTTTT
>NW_004955514.1:4450468-4472247 GCF_000276665.1 Chinchilla lanigera
GAGAAGATTTAATACCAACCCTCTTCAAACTATTCAATGAAATTGAAAAGGAAGCAATTCTCCCTAACTCATTTCTGGAGGCAAGCATCATACTGGTTTTTAAAAGATTTATTCAAGGGGGTGAAAACAGTATTTAGTCTACAGCTAATTATTACCCACTATGAAGACAAGATCTTTCTGAGTTCTCTACTTAAGGACAGAGGTTCACAGCCCTGTGTGAGCCCAGACCCCGTGCTATGGAGTACTTTCTGGTGGTTCTCTCCCTGACCGCTGGTGTTTCTCCCCAGCAACTGCTGATGGTTCTCTGCTATGCAGCTGTGCTGCCTTCTGCAGCTCCCTGGAATTTGGTTCTCAGTATCACTCCCTCCGCACACTGTGACCGCCATCTCCCACCACCTGTGCTGCCCAGGTTATGCATGGGCCTCTTCCCTGTGTGGTACTTGGACAGTGTCTTGGTTACTTTTTCTCTGTTGCTGAGACAAAATACCCAACGCCCAAAATGAAGGAAGGAAAGGTTTATTTGGCTCACAGTTTGTGGAGGTTTCAGTCCATACTTGGCTGGCTCCGCAGCAGAAGACAGCAAAGCAACAAGAGCAAGGGGGGAATGGCAGCCGAACAGCAAAGCAGCCAGAGCAAAAGGGAGGATGGTGGCAAGCAGCCTCTTTCCCTCCCTTACATTGTAAACAGGCTACCCTCACCTAAGGGGCGTGTAGCTCTCACATAATCTCCATGCGCTCCTCTTCCACAGGCTCAGGATGTGTACAAAGTAAGCACTCTGGCTTCCTGCTGAGTCCCTTAGCCAAACCTCTAGACTCCCCAAGTTGACACAATGTACCAACCATAGCAGACAGCCTCTCAGGGCAGGGCAGAGAAAGCAGAGCAGTTGTAGGTTCACTCTACCTCTCCCCTGCCTCTTAGCATCCTTGCCCTTTATTGCCTATCGTTTAACATTTTGAGGGCTGGGGTTTTGTACCTTCTGTCCGTTTAAAAGACTTTTCTAGGTAATGGGGCAAATCGGGCTCTTGTTCCATCTTGTTGGAAGTCCTAGTGTAGTTCTAACTTGTCTTTCTCAGAGCAAGGTTAAACACATTTTCACATTTTTGTTCTTTCTCTGTGAATTGCCTTTTCATTTCTTAGCCCATTTTTCTTGTCTAAGGTTTTTCTTTGTCATATGATTTTGGAACTCTCTATGGAGATCTACATATTGGGGATAATGACTGTAGTTATTATGATTTAAACCCCAAATATTTTGCCAGTATAATCTTTTTCATTTTAACAATTATGTTTTTGTCATACAGATGCTTTAAAAATGTTTATGTAAACTATTTTACTTAATTGCTTCTACATTATTAGATGTATTTCTTAAAAAACAAAACATAAATAAGCACATTAGGTGGGAACCAAGCAATGCTGATAAATTCTATAAGCACCATGGGAATAAGGGGCATTAAGGCTGTGATAGAATAGGTAGGCTGTCAGCAGTCATATCTTTTTTTAGTGAAGATTATCTTAGCATATTTGTGTATTGAATATTTACATGTACCTGTGTTTTAAATTGTTTCCTAAAGTTGCATAAGGTGAACTCTGTGTACCACACACAACTGCTCCCCTTTTCCAAGTTCTGGTGGGAGTGAAAGGGTCCATAGAAGACATTCTAATGAAGGAATTCACAGATGACAGCCTGGGGAATGGCCAGAGAGGAAAAGGTATCACCATTCCCTGAGGACCTGGCACGTGGCAGACATGGGGTAAGGTGTGATTGTGCGAGAGGAAGGCTATGTTGGCTACTGTCACAGGCGCGCTGGCCTCCTCTCTGGAATGCCCTTTCAATATCTGGAAAGTTTCCCTCCTTATGAAGTGTGCTATAGGTTGAATGTTTGTGGCTCCCTCACCCTCAGCTCGTACACCAGATCTCTGCTTCTTCAATCATGGTGTTAAGAGGTGAAACCTTTAGGAAGGATGTTAGACAGCTTTCTGTTATTGTAACAAAATAACTGAGACAATCAGTGTAAAAAGAGGAAGGGTTTATTTAGGCTCATAGGTCTTCAGGCATCAGTCCATGGCTCATTGGCCCCATTGTGTCTGGGTCTGAAGTGAGGCACACACATCATGGTAGCAGTGGAAGAGGATGGAGGATGTTCACCTCATGGCAGCTGGGGAGCAAAATTGAAAGAAACAGGAAGTGAAGGTCTCAATATCCCCTTTGAAGACACATCCCAATGACTGAACTTCCTTCCACTAGGCCCCATCTCTTAAAGGCCTCACCTCTTAAAGGTGCCACCTGAGAGTGCCATGGGCTGGGGACCAAGTCTTCAACACACAGCCTTTGGGGCCAGTCCAGATTCGTAAAATAGTAGGAGATATCATGTTTAGATGAAGTCACAAGGGTAGAGTGCCCTGACAGGTCATAAAAGATCACATGAGGATGCAGCAGGAGAGAAGTCAACGTTTAACCGTGTAGGCTCATTAATCTCAGCCTCTGGCCTTCTGATCTGTGAGAGATAAAGGCCACCCAGTCCATAGTACAGGAGATGAAGGCCATAGAAGATATCAGTGACTATTTTCCAGCTACTCTGGCCAGCTAGGATAGACAGGTACTCAGGACTCACAGATCAGACACATTCCTGGGTTTGGGAGGGAGATGACTGGATGATGGGATGCCCTGAGACAGCATTCTGGTGAGGACAGTAGAGGGGCAGCAGGGAGTGAATGGCTCCAGGCCCAGTGTCTCTATCAGCAGCATGAGTCCAGACATTTGTGCTCTGGTGACATGGTGGTGGGCAATCTTCACGGGAGGTAGCAACAGGGCTTGTGGGCATTGTTCCTGCATATGGCAGCCAACAGGTCCTCAGGCCCTCTGTGACCTGTGAGGTCCCTGATTTCTTTAAACTAGTATTTAATGAACTGACGCATGCCCATGAGCAAAGCTTCACCCAGGAAATGCATTTGAGAAAATGTGTCACAAAGGAGAAAAATAAGAAAAAAAATCCTCCTTGTCTTCCCTGAATAACGAAGATGAGACAAAAACAAAGCCATTGCACTATGGCCACCAGCTGTTTCCTTTGTTCGTTCTAACAGCAGTCCGATGTGTTCTGTGCTAAGTGAGCGGTCACTGGGAGCCATGGCAGGAGGAAACCCAGACACAGAATTCCTAGACCTGTGGGACATTCGGAAACACAGAACCCCCTGTGCTCATGGCAACTGCATCCGAAAACCATCCTGCGCTGGTCGCACAGAGGTGAGGCGTTTGAAGTGACTGAATAAGAAGCCCAAATGTGTTAATTTGATAAATTAGCAGGAGGCAGCTTTCTCCACTCCCATCCCAAGGAGATCACAGGAACTAGGTTAGCACCAAATGACGTGAATGACAGTAAGAATGAGAGTGCTCTGGAAGGAAAATCTTCAGAAGTGCTATTAACTCTTTCATCCCCACTGCTGCCTTGGGGGCTGGAACACTACTTTATATCCTTTCGGTCTTGCAAAACTTCCCATCTCCCAGTTTGATCTGATGCCACTCCATTTTTGAAGCAGTCAATCCATCCACCCCATCCATCCATCCATCCATCCATTCATCCATCCAATGGGTCAGCCAGGCAGTCAATCAATAGTCATTGGGTTTTCTGCTGTGTGTAAGTTGTTCCAGAATTGTGCGCACAGCAACGAACATCACCTGGGAAGCCCCACCCTTCCCGGGTCAAGTGAATTCCCACCTTCAGTCCTTCTCCCATGGCCTCTGCACCTCTGCAGACAAGAAGTGTTTTCCACATGGACACTGAGATTCAGATCACACAGCCCACAGGCCATGCTCCATACTTCTCAACCCCACCTCCCTGAGCAGGAGGGATTCTGTGACACAGCTTTGCCTGGGTCTCCAGCCTGCTGGACTACCCAAAGCTTCCAGACTTGCCAGCCTTTTTACAGGAAATCTTTTATGGATACCTACACACATCATCTACAGTCAGAGGCTCTGAGTTTCTGGGTCAGGCTGAAGGACCCACAGGCTAGGCTGTATGTGCCTCAACTGACCCCAGATTCATCTTCTCACCACTGCAAGGCAGTGGCATTGGTGGGTAGAATCCAGCCTTGAGCCCCAGCCCAGCTGGCTCCCTTCTCACTCTCTCTCTGTCTGTGGGCTTGGGCAAATGACTGAGCTCCTCTGAGCTTTGGGTTCTTCTACAGGTCAGGGAGGGTAACAACTCCCCTCCCTAGGGTTAGTATGAGAATTAAACTCACCAATGCCTTCTGGTGCCAAAGGATTTTTCAGATTACTGAAAAATGTATTTGCTGCATTGTGGATAATTGCAATTCACATTGTCAAGGCAATGCAGGAAGCCCTTCAGCACCATGGTCCAAGTCTGTGGGAGGCCTGGCCTATGCCAAATACTTAGTCCCCATGAGATGCTATTAATGCAACATTTGTTTGTAAACCAGTAAAACCTGGTTCATAGATGAGGATACATATGGAGGGAGGGAGGGAGGAGGAGATTTAAAAAGAATGAAAACGTGTTAAACATATGCACCAACTCCTCATGAGGAATGTAATCATCGTGTACTTCAAACATATGCTAATAAAAAATAAATATACCTGCACCCATGGGAAATCTGGAATATATTTTCAACAAGAATTTATCCTACGTGGTGGTCAGATCTCTGGTAACCTCAATCATCACAGCTTGCTAGAAAATCCAGGAGCTGAAAAAATCCTACTGATTGCAGTTAGAGGGGTACAAACTGACAGGGAGGGTAGATAAGCCTGAAGGTCTTCCACACAGTGAGGGCTGCAGTTAACACTGTGGTGTAGGCTGGAAATCTGCCAAGATCCTCGATTCTAGAAGTCTTTTAACACTCAGCGCCCAGGCAGCAAATAGGTGAGGACATGAATATGCTAATTTGCTTAACGGTAGTAATCATTTCCCTAAGCACATCAAGACATCGTGTTGTACACTTTATATACAATAATGAATGAATTAATAAATATCCTAGGGACTCAGGGTCAAGCTACACAGGAAACCACACACTTGATTCTGGAAGATTCATGAAATGCCGCTCAAGTCCTAAGACCGTTCAGGGCCTGCTGGCAAAGTCTCATTGGTGAATTGAAGCATTGCATGAGAGAATTAATTACTTTTTAGTCCCTCAGGTTTTCCTGTGTAGCTTTAGAAGCCTGGCATCTCCTGGGGTGTCCACGTGGTGGGGACTTCCTCTTTAATGGAATTGCATATAATGATGAGAGGTTGACATCAAGTGATGTGCCTTAAAACATTTTTAAATGGCATGGCTTAGGGCCGTTCTGGAGAAGGGTTAATCAGTTCTCTCCCTTTCCATCCCTGTGGGGCCACCCATACTTCCTAGACAAGCTCTGAAACACATGTTTCCAATCAGTGGGGTGGCATAAAAACTCAACCCCACAGAATACTCTTAAGTTTTCAGCTCCTGATTTATGTAATTGTGCAAGCATTTATTCATCATCTAGTATGTTTCTAGCACCAGGTTAAGATATGATCTACAGAATAGCAGAGTGGCTATTGTGCATAACCATTTGTTACATATTTTATGAAGAACTAGGAGAGAAGAGTGAGAAGGTTTCTAACACAAATAAATGAGAAATAGTTAAGGAGCTGGAAATGCTAATTACCCTGCTTCCATCATTACATACTGCATAGAGGATCAAATTATCACACTATACCCCAAAGCTATGTGCAATTATTACATGCTAATTGAATTTTAAAGAAAAAGGTATATTCTCAGCCTGAAAGGACTCGCAGTCCAGCTGGCTTCACACACTTTATGGTAAATCTTGGGTGTAAATAAATAATAAATGGCTACAGAAATTCACAAGTGGATATGATTAGCAGGAATAGCAATGAGAAAAGACTTTTGGGGGAAGAGGAGCAGAAAATTATATCGTGAAAAGCCTATTGGTGTCTTGAAGGCAAAAAAACCCACTTTTCTTGATCTCTAGGTTTTAAACTAAATGACACAGGAGTGTGGCAAGCAGAGGCAAAAACATCATCTTTAAAGCCTGCACTGGTCAATTAATTTGAGCTGGCAGCCACAACAGTTTCCTCCTAATTTAACCCCTGAATTCAGCAACCTACTCCCCCAGTCACAGGCTTCACTGGCCAGCATAGATCTCTGAGAGGGAGTTCTGAGACCCAGAAGGCTGAAGATCACTCTCAGAACTGCCCTCTGGGAAGCCAGAAAGAAATTCTCTCACCTCCACAGAAGCACAATATGACAGTGTGAGGGCATTGCTGTCCAAACCAGGTTAGCGTCCTACGAGGACAAAGAATGAAGTCACAGACAAAGGAGGCGGTTACAGGGAGTGTTTCTTGGAAATGTAAGAACAGTGGAAGCTCCCAATAGTCTGGAGGAGGCTTAGGAGGGTTAGCAAGTGGACTGGTTTACATTTTTCCTGGTTTGGAATTCTGTAATAGAGGAATGGCTCCGGATAGATATATTAACAGCAACAACCTCAACAACAACAACAATAACAATAACAGTAGCATCAGCACATACCATAACCTGGAACAGAAATAACAGTGCAGCAGTAGTCATAGCAATGATAATATCTTCAGCAGCAGCAACAACAAAAAAGTATCAACAATAATGACACCAGCAACCATAACAACAACAATGACGCCAACAATAGCTGCTGCAGTAATAACTACAGTAGCATCACCAGCAATAACAATAACAGCCCCAACAACAGCCACCCAAGTAGGAGAGGCAGCAGCCCCATCAACAGCAACATGACAACCCTGGGTGGTGTTTCCAGAGGGTTTCTTTTACCCAGGCTCCATCTAGAAGTGCATCATGTGTTATTTCCTAGGACCGTCCTATGACTGTTCTTCAAAGGTGGAGTGAGCAGAGATTGTAGATAAAATGATATCCATGCAATAATTGCAATTCAGTAAGAAGAGCTCACACAGGTTGAATGGTTCTGGGTTCTAGTCCAGGTTACTTTATCACGTGAGCAACCTCAGGCAAGTCCTTTAACCTACTGCTTTTCATTCTTCCATGTCCAAGTGGGAACAGGTATGTGAAGCCTATGTGGGCGCTCTGGCTTCCTGGGGGTGATGCTGAGAGACACAAGCATGCCCTCTGGACTCCTCCAGGGAAGGCATCTTGTCAAGTCAGACTCGATGCATGACACATGGGGAGGATGAGATCACGCTGTGCTCCCTCTCTTCTCATCTTTCATTGCACCGCTTCTCCCAGCTGGAAGCTGCTGACCATGCTTGGGAGGTGGGAGAAGTCCACCTTTCATCCCCCAAGTTTGTACTCTTCTGTTGCTTGCTGATGCTTAGCTCTGTTTTCTCAGGGAAGATAAAAAAGAAAACAAACACAAACATCAGAAGCAGTGCTACTTCTTCCAAGTGGAATCTCAGGAGACTGTGGTCCAGGGGAAGTGATGGAAGCTGGGCCTCTGTCCCACTGAGGTTGCATGTTGGGAGGCTGTGATCTGCATGTTTGTTTCTGGGAGAATGGACATGTAAGGGCGGCCCCATGTTGACTGTCCACCTGCCACTCAGCGTGTGCACCCAGAGGCTCTGCATGTGATGCCTCCTGAGAAGCTGTATGCTGGGAATGTCGCATAGGTGTATTAGTCCAGCCTCTGCTGCTAATAACACAGAAGCCTAGATTAGAAATATTTATAGGGGCCCGGGGATTTAACTCAGCAGCACAGCACCTGCTTGACAAGCACAACGTTGTGCGTTCAATTCCTGGTACCGAAAAATACAAACAAACAAACAAAAAACAAAACAAAAAAAAGAAGGAGAAATACTTATAGGAAACAAAGTTTATTTTGGCTCATGATTCTGGAGGCTGAAAGTTGAAAAGACGCATCTGTTGTTGGCCTCTTGCTGGGAGGGTCCTGAGGTGGTGCAGGGTATCACTGAGTGGTGAGCCAGGGAGTGTGCATGTTTGTGGGTGTGTGTGGTCTCTCTCCCCCTTCCTTCCTGTGAGGCCAAGGGGTGTTTACTGGAACCTAATCATCTCCCAAGAGGCCCATCTGTAAGGATCTGTATCTCTGTATCACTTAGGATTTGCTAGCAGAACAGATGTAGTATATATATATAAAATGTATAAAGGATTTATGAAGAAGGCTTACCACGGCTACCTGCACAGTTGGGTGACGAAGAGTGCAAAAGTGCTGCCTGCACACTGGAGAGCTGGAGGATGCAGTCAGAAGTTGAAGGCCTGGAGCTCCCTTAAGAGTCCTGTGTGAGTCCGTATTGGGAAACTGAAGGATCTGTGGTGGGAGCCTAGAGATGGATGTTCAAAGGTGTTGTGAAGAATGTAGCTCCTCTGGAGAAGCAGAAGCAAGATTTCTTCTTTCCTTTCTAGTTCCATCCAGGCTACAAGTCTATTGGTTGGTGCCACCTACACCCAGGGTACATCTTCCCTCTTCAGTAGGTCAATCATCTAGACACTCTCAGAACCATGCTAACCCAATCAGCTAGGTGTTTGTTATTCAAGTTGACACCACAACTATCACACCACCATAGTTGGATTTAGTTTTTCCTTCTTTCTACCTCTCAGTGGGGATTTAATGTCAACTTATGGCCCCTTGGAAAATACTCCAACTCTAGTGAAAAGGGAAAAATCTACATAGGAGATGGTCGAACCAACTCTTAACTTTGGCCAGCAGAATTTGTCTATGAGAATAGGTAACTCATCCCTCCTTCAGAGCCTGGTTATGGTGTTTGTTTTTCTTCACTAGCTTTATGAAATTGAAGCTATATAATTTAGTTGATTGTTGTATTCATAATCACTATTTCTCCAGGAGGACAGAGTACCCCACAAGCAGAATTTGAGCAAAAGACTCAGTGTAGGTAATCTATTCAAGAAGTGCTTGGGAGGCTGAAGCAAGAGGGTTGCAAGTCTGAGCCCAGTGAATTAGAGACTTTTGTGATAATAAAAAAGGGGGCCTGATTTTTAAAAATTCTGTATATGTTCTACATAGAAGCCCTTTGTCTGAGGGATAGTCAGTTAATTTTTTCCCCTAGTTCCTAGGGTTTCTTTTTTTATTCTGTTAGTGATTTCTTTTCATGTGCAAAATCTTTTCAATAAGATGAGATCTCAGTTGTTGAGTTTTTGAAGTATTTCCCATGCAGTTTAGTTTTTGTTCATGAATTCTCTGCATTTGAGATGAATACACATTTCTCAGATGAAGAAATACAAATGGCAAATAAATGTATGAAAGAATATTCAGCATCATTGGTCATTTGAGAACTATAAATTAAAACAACACTGAGATTCCATCTCATCCCAGAAAGAATGGCTATCATCAAGAGGTCAACCAATAACAAATGCTGGAGGGGCTGTGGGGGAAAAGGAACCCTTCTCCACTGTTTGTGGGAGTGCAGACTGGTGCAACCTCTACCGAAATCCGTGTGGAGATTCCTCAAAAAACTAGAATTAGAGGTCCCATTCAACCTAGCTATTCCCCTTCTGGGTCTTTTTCCAGAAGGACTGAAAACATCATACCACAGTGATATATGTGCACCCATGTTTATAGCAGCACAATTTGTCATAGCTAAATCTTGGGAACAACCCAAATGCCCGGCAACTGAGGAATAGACAAAAAAGTTATGATATTTTTATACAGTAGAGTGTTTCTCAGATATAAAAAAGATAAACTCGAAGCTTTTATAGGTAAATGGATGCAACTAGAGACCATAGTCATAAGTGAAATAAATCAGACCTGCATGTGTAAACACCATATTGTCTCCCTAGTGTGAGAACCTGAAAGAGTACATAAAATCTGAAAGGTATAATAGCTACTATGAAAGGGAAAGAAACTTCTCAAAGGGAAGGAACAACTGGGATGAGGGAAAGGATAACAGAATGAAAGAATGAAGGGAAATACACACACACACACACACACACACACACACACACACACGATAGCTGGGATAATTGTACTGCTGATTTCTACTGGTCTATTGAAGGGAACAGTCAGTACTTAAATTTTTTTTCCTTTTTAAAGTTTTTTGACCAATTTTTCTTGAGTATATCTGGTAATCTGAATAACTAATTTGAAGACAGCAATATGCAATATAACAACCATTGTTGAATTCCTAAAAAAAAATAATAAAGGGTTGGTAATGAAGGTCAGTGCAAAGACCCTGGGTTTATTCTCTGGTACTACAAAAAAGTGGCTTGTAGAAAGTACTAGTAGGGAGCAGGGGTGGGGAAGAAGTAGAGGCTCAGTGAATATAATGATTTTTGGTAACGTCCCAGTCTCATCCTAATCTTGAGAGGTGTGCAGAGCAGAAGGAACAGTTTGTACAGCCCCAGGTGAAGGTCTTGGCTTACTGTACTCCCACACTGATCAGTCCCAAGCCAGAGATCAGGAAGTGGAGGCTGTTGGTGAGTTCCAACTCTTTTAGTTCTTCCAGCTCTGCAGGGAAAGCTCTGGTGCCCAGGGCATTCCTATAAGGTCGCAGGAGACAAACCTTCTGTAGCAAAGCATGTAGGGTATGTTAGCTCTCTCTTACCTGGCTCAGGTTTCCCTGCAGTGTGCAATGACTTTGTGTGGAGGTGGCTACAGAGGGAAGGGGCTGGGTTTCCAGGTCTCTGGCTGTCTTATTCAGCTTTCATACCACCGAGGCACAATAACCAACATCCACAACTCAAAGAAGAAGTTCAAGTTGGTTCATGGTTTCAGAGGATTCAGTCCATGTTCAGCTGGCTCCAAGGCAAGAAAATCATGGCAGAAGGATGTGGTGGAGCAAAGCTATTCAGTTCATGGTGGCTGGGGAACAGAGCAGGGGAACAAGGCCAGGAAGAAGAGACCAGGCACCAGACATAGCCTTCAAGGCCAGGGTTCCATGACCCAACGAGAGACAACCAAAAGTGTGTTTTATTTATTTATTTATTTTTTTTTTGGTTTTTCTCCGGTACCGGGAACCGAACTCACGACCTTGCGCTTGCCAGGCAGGCGCTTTTTGCCGTTGAGCTAAATCCCCAGCCCCCAAAAGTGTGTTTTATTAATCCCTTTGGTAGCTCCTAAGCCAATCAAGTTGACACAATTGAGCTTACACACCACACTGGGACAGTGTTTTTTCTAATTATAAAAACATTGCACAAACATGATACAACATTGATCAGTCTTCAATTGGATGAAGTGTCAAAATTCCCCCAGTGGTTTTGTACCACTTCCAGATGAGACCTACAGCAGAAATAATTTCTACTTTGATTTTTTTTCTGACTGTATATCACATAATCTTATATGTATATATTTGTGTGATTTAATAATTATAGGTATATATAATTATTTGGAAATTATCTACTTACTCTTCACATTGAAAAATAATCTGTGCTCTATAATCCATATTTCCTCCCTTTCCTTTCCTTTTTCCTGATTTGATTTCATCTATGGGCTGACTGGAGGTAGCTGACTATATAAATAGAGATCAATTTAAGCTTTGGGTCCTTTCATTTCTCAGGTTCCTTCCAAAGCCCTGGATCTAATTTTGAGCTTGTAATATATACTTAAGTTCCTTAAAGAAGGTCCCCAAATTATATCAGCCCCTCAACATCTAGACCTGCTCCACTGACTTTGTAAATACAACTTAACAACACTAACAAGATGTAATCACTGTGACATAATGAGGGTGACAATAAGCCCTACGTCTTGTCTCGTCACTTGCGAGTAGGTGGCCCTGTGGACCCCTGTGAGAAGAGCTGACTGGCAGTTTGCCATCTCTCTTCAGCTTCTGCTCCGAGCTCCTGACTTCTACCAGCTGCATTGCAAACACATCCTCCTTAAGAAGTAGAAGGAAAACATCTGTTCTTTGTCCATGAGTTGCTTCTAAACATTTCAAGCCAACAAAATTTGATGGAAAATTATGTTTCTGTGGATGGGATTCTCTAAGGAGCCGAGGCATCTGCTTAGACTCCAGGAGAAGTAGCCATGGAGAAAGCAGCTGAGGGGAGTGGTCCAGGCCAGGGATTGGGACCTGGTTCTCTTCTTCAGTAGCTGCATGGCCTTCTCACGCCAGTCCTCACATCTGTGACTCAGTTTCTTCCTGTATGAAAGGGGAATCCTGAGTGCATCTATGTTCAGGGCCCTGAAACTTCTGTTTGTGTTAGCATAGCGCTTATCTTAGAGTAAGCACTTGATACACCTCAATGTTTGTATTAAAATTATAGATCTTCCATGTCTCAGCTTCTTAATCATATTTTTCTTACAGTCTCTTTTCTGGCAGGTCTATGAGATTTCCTCCACTTACTCCTCCAGGTCTTTTATGACATTTTTTATTTTGGCAATAACTTTTAATTTCCAGGAATTTCTTCCATTCTTCCACTGTTTTTCAGAGTAGATTGCTCTGTTGTTTTATGGCTGCAATATCTTCTTCCAACTGTGTGAGAATATGAATCCAATCTTTCAAAGTTCTCTTCCCAGAAGTCTTTGTTTCCTTTGGAAAGAGCTGCTCTGTGGGGTCTGTATGGTCATTTTGGCCCCATCTACGCTATCTGATTTCCCTCAATGTCTGGTCACCTTCACCTGCCTTTTAGATTTATCAATAAAAGACCAAGCTGATGAACAGAGGTGGCTCTGAGGGTTTCAGCCATTCTCCTGTGATGGTGTTAGTGTCTTGGTTTCCCCCATGGGGCTGGGGTGGTTGTGACTTTTGTGCTTGTGGATGGCATCAGTCAGCCAGCAGACTTGACATCTGCATTTACAGATGGGGACAGAGAGACAGGGCACTGGCACTTCCCAAATATAAGCTCTGCTAATACCTATGGCTGAAGCTTTGTCCTCCCTCTTTCTGCTTCCTCAAAAAATAGAAGTTTTGATCTTGGAAAAATGAAGCTACAGTCAGGAGAGAGTGGAGGGAGCAAGGCTGGGTGGGCTGATGCCCGCTTCTTTTGTAGACAGTTTTCAAAACCTTTTATTTATGAAATAATTTTAGATTTATCAAAGGACTGCAAAGATTACATCACAAAGTCCCTAAACACCATTCTCTCACCTCCTCCCTAATGGAAATGTCCTGCATAACGGTGGCATATTTGTCAAAACTAAGGAGTCAGCGTTGGCGCATTCTTTTTTTTTTATTTTAAGAAATAAAAGAAGGAAAACATATTAACAAACAGATATGCATTGACAAAATAGCATAAGAACAATACAAACAAAACAGAGTTACAGACAAAGTTGTAGAAATTAACAATGGTTATTGTATTACTTATTGATATCTTCAAAGTGCATTCTTATTAGCTAGAGTGGACAGTTGGTGTAGACTTCACCACCATTCCAGCTACTGCCCTTTCTCTGGTGTGTGATACAATCCATGACACCTCATTTCACTTAGTTACCTCGTTTCCTTAGTCTCTTTCTTAGTTTTCCATATCTCTCATGACCTTGAGTGCTTAAGTGAGTGGTGGTCAGGTACTTTGTAGAATGCTCCTCAACTGAGGCTTTTCTGATGTCTTATGAACTCCTAGATGAAGGCTATGGATGCTTGGGAAGTAAACTGCAGGAATGAATCGTCCTTCCTAGCACTCATCAGGAGTAGCTGACAGCATTGTGGATGCTCCCCCAAGCCAGGGGCGAACCTGCTGTGGTGAGGTTGGGTTGGCAGAGACAACACCACAGCAGCACCCAGAGTCCTCCATGACCGGGGACTAGTTCTTGCAGAGGTACAAAGTGTAGTGCAAAATGCTGTGCACTGCTGCGTTCTTGTGACATCAGTATGGTGAGTGCTGGGAAGTTGTATGGAGGGAATTGTTATCTTTCTGATACAGCAGGGCTCTCCTACAGATTAGCAATTAATGTGAAAAGAGAACGTTTGCCCATTTTCACCTGCCGCAACTATCTGAGATCAGTGCTTATCCACTTCTCCCACAATGAGAGACGAGTTCCTCTTCTGATGGGTCAGAATCAGAACCACTGTTTCTAAGGGGCTGAGATGCTGTGATTAGCATCATTGAGTTTGTTCATGTTGAGTTCAGATTTTGGGAGAGTGGAGGCTCAGAACCTGTGCTTCTTGCTTCAACTTGACTTCCCTGCTGGGCTCTGGGTGGGTGTCTCAATACTGACATGGTCATTTGTATTCCCGCTTTGCTTTTGTTTCCTGAGTGTGTTAGTTAGGATTCTAGAGGAATGGGATCAATAGAAAATGTATGCATAATCATGTGAGGGGATTTATAGGGTAGGCTTAAAGGATCAGAGGGGGAAGCATCTATAATGGCCATCCGTGGGATCACATGTGGGAGAATACAGCAGCTGCTCAGCCAAGAAGATGAAAGCTGCAGAATGAGAGGGATCAAGGATGCAGCATGAATCAAGGTCAAAGGCTTGGAAACTCTCTGGAGGGTCATTGTTGAAAATCTATGTGGAAGACTGAAGAAACTGCAGAAATGGAGGCTGAGGTCTGAAGTAGAGACTTTTGAATCAATGCCCAAAGGCAATGAAAGCAAAGGATAGATCTATTCAAGAAGTCTGGAACTCTTTGAAATGGGCACACTTTCTTTTTTCTCCCTTTTTATTCCACCCACACTACAAGCCTATTGGTTATTGCCACCTACATCTAGGATGATTCTCCCCTCCTGTTTGCTGTTCTATGTGTCAGTCATCTATAGACACACCCAGAACTATGCTCCACTAATCCTCTGTGCATTTCCTAATCCATTCAAGTTGACATAGCATGACTAATGGTCATGGTGAGGTTCCCTGAGAACCCAGAATGGTGGTGGTGAGGGATGGAGTTTGGGGAAGATGGGAAAGGCGTAGTAAGAATGGATTCAGCTTTTTCTTGCCTTGACAAGAACTTTAGTAGCGATCTACCCAATCTCAGGCTTTATTGTCAAGAGTTGGCCAAAGACATGACGTGTGCCTTAGTCTGTTCAGGCTGCTGTAACAAAATACCAGACTAGGTGGGTTATGAACAGCAGAAATTTATTTCTCACAGCTGAAGTGGAAGTCCAAGGTCCAGGCTAGTTCAGTGTCTGGCGAGGTCCCACTTCCTAGTTCACATGTGGTGCCTTCTCCCTGTGTCTTCACATGATAGAAGTGGGAATTGAATTCTCTTTTGGTCTCTTTTAGGTGGGCACTAACCCCATTTCTGGCGTCTATCCTCTTGACCTAATCCCCTCCCAAAGCTCCTACTTCCCCCAACACTATCACCTTGGGGATGGCTAAGATCTCAGCATATGAATTTTGGAGGAATACAAATATTCATACAATAGCAATGTGTGGAATGAATTCCTACTGAGAAAATGCTGTTGAATCCAGCACAGATGTTTGTACAAAAAGAGTCTTAGCATTAGGACAAGCAAAGATGACAGCTTCATGTATGCAAAAATCTTACCCCTAACTCTCCTCTTTCCTTGCGTAGTGGGAAGAATCAGAGTTAAGGGTGGGAGTGGGGTGGGCAATAAACATAGAATTCAGAGAGCCTGAGAGGAAGATCATTAATCGTACATGTCTGCAATTGGCCTGGACAAAGCAGCTACCTCTTGGGTGGATGCAACTGTCAAAGTGACAGGTGTTTGCTAAGTGTGGCCTGGGTCAGGACAAGATGGGAGTGTTTGCAACTTTCCTGTCTACTGAGAACCTGCCCTACAGCCACTCTGTGTTGGGCCATCTGGACAGCCCCTCTGAGGGACCCCACAGCCTGCAGGAGGGAGGAGACTACATGTGGCCATTGCAGAGCTATGTGACAAGGACAGTGGGAATAAAACTGCACAGAGCAGAATTGCTCTATAGAGCCTGGCTAGGAAGACCCGTGGAAACAGAGAGGAAGCAGACAGGAAGAGGGTGACTTTCTATACACCAACCTGCCAAGTGGGGTTGACAGGGGCTCTACAATTTGGAAAGAGCACAGCCGTCAGGCAGGATGAACCATGGGTGTCTCTGCACATAGGAACCTCACTGGCTGGACTGTGAAGGCTCTAAGACCCACTGCCTTTTGCAGGTGAGAAGGCAACTGTACACTTGCCATCTGCCCCCAAGACAAGTGTATCTTCTAGATTAAGGGTCCACAAACCCTTTCCCTTCAGGGGCAGATGGGAAATATTTTTAGCATCATGGGCCACAGGGTCTCTGGTGCAGCTGTGCAACACTGCAGTTGTAGTGAGAAAGCAGCCACAGGCTATGGAGACATCAACAGGTGTTGCCTGCTAGGCTGAGAGCAGAAGTGCTAGAGCCTAGGTCCCTGCTGCCCTCAGTGTGGTCCCTGCCCCAGCCCAGTCTGCACACCTGGGCAGGTCACAGATGCAGGATCTGAGGCTCCCACATCCCACGCAACCTCAATTAAGAAAAGAACAGTAGAAAGAAATGTCTGAGAAACAGTTTATTTTGAACAAGGAACGCCACATAAACAGAGCTAGGAAACCTGGCGTCTCCCAGGCTGCGTCTGGCTTCTGCCCCGTCACCAGCTCACCTGCGCAAAGTCTGAACACTTCCAGGTCACAGTGAAGAGAGGAGCAGCCCTGTTATGAACCAGAGCAGGCAGGACGGTGCCCATGGGGACTGGAGACCACAAAGGGCAGAGGACACAGTCGGATGTGGTCAACACAACCCAGAAACAGCCTCGGTACGAAGGGGAAACAACGAGTACTTTTTAAGACTGCATCCTACATTAAAATGTCTCTTAAGAAATCTAAGCGAGGACACAGACAGCCCCGAGGACTGAGTTATCCTGTTGAAAAGTAGAAAATGGAAGTTCGATGGAAAAGTAAAAACACAGCTGAACTCAGCAAGGATGTATGGACATTCGTGCCTGCAGGAAGAAAAATCAAAAGAGCCTGAAACAGGAGTGAGGCTTGTTTACACGAAAACCGCCACACCAAGTCCGGGAAACAGAGAGTATCTCCAAATGGTGGCGAAGATGAAGATGGTGAGACGTTGATAAAGAATGACTGCAAATCGAGGAGTCATTTGCCCTTCTGAGTGTGCTACATACAGGATCTTATGGAACCCCACTTTATTTTATTTTATTTTATTCTTTGTATTGTGAGTCTTGTCAAGTTGCTCAGCCTGGCCTGGAACTCACAATCCTCCTGCCTAAGCCTTCCAAGTGCTGGGATTATAGGTGTGCGTTATCGTGCCTGGGCCCCCATTTTATTCTCATTTTAAAATAAGTTACCTGACAGTTTCATGATCATGCCACTTGCCTAAGGTCTTCCAGCAGGTCAGCAGCAGGGTCAGATTCTGTACATGAGTCTGACCTTAAAGCCTTGTTTATCTTTCAAACCTCTGTGTCTCCCAGTTCAAGGGCAAGTTGTCCTGAAAGTAGCTGGCCTTCGGGTAAAGCCACTTTCCTTGCAGAACAGACTTTCTAAACACCCATGCTTCCTAAGTTACTAATAGGAAGCCATTCTTACCAATGTCCATCGGGTCCCTTGATTCCCTTCCAGGCTGTCCAGACCCCTGCTCCCCTGGAAAGGGGCTCTGCTGCGGGCTGGGCTATGGGGGAGCACAGTGAGCACTGTGGTGTAACTGATGACCAGTGAGCTGACTATCATCTGACAGGATACCTTTGTGCCATCCTAGCACCAGGGGCATGGGTCTGGGAGGCTGCTGACATTCCAAGGCTGGGCATCCTTGGGGATCCAGGGAGGAGCATACCTGCAATACCAAGAACTCAGGGCCCGGCTGGTCTGTGTGCTGCACGGTTCTGCAAGGTCAGAGAGTCTGCGGCCAGCAGAGAATGCAAATGAAATCACCCCAGGGCTGCTACAGGATTTGGAAGCAGTGTTTTGTAAAAGGGCAGACATGTGAAATAGTTCAGATGCCCTCGGGGCTGTAGATTTCCAAAGTACCATCCAGCAAGCTAAGTCAGGTCAAACTGCAGAGTGAGGATGGTCTCATTGTGTCAGGGGATGGGAGTGCACTTCAAATATAGGATTCTAATTGCAAATATAAACAATTTTATAAATGCCCAAGAGTTTGCATATCTGCTATCCAACTGGATTCTCACAATAATCTTGTAACTGGAGGTGGGGAAGGGAGCTGCTTAACTTCCTTGGCAGATGCAGAAAACTGAGGCACAGATAGGGTGTGTCCGAGGTCACAGAGCAAATTGGCTGGGACCCAGGCTTCCCAGCTCCAAGTCCAGCGCTCTTTCCGGTTTTCAGGGATGAGATGGGGACCATCATAGCGTAGAGAGGGGCTCTGGATGGGCAAGGCAGAGAGGCTGCTGCCTCCTGGGCAGCTGCAGGTGGAGGATTAGCTGCTACAGCCCTGGGGGCAGGTGTGGGTCAGGATGTTGTTGTTGCAGCCATCCTGGAGCTTGCTTTGGGCCTGGCTTCCGGCTCGGCCTTCAGGTTCCAGGATTTGACCACCTTGTCCCTGATGTCTCCTGAGTCTGCAAACAAGTACAGGACAGATGTGGGTCAGTGCTGCTTAGTACAGCAGAACTAGAGCACGGTCACATGCTCAGAGACACACTTGGATGAGCAGAGCATCAGAAGTTATAGTAGTCAGCTTCCTGCTCCTGTGACAAAACACCTGAGAGTAGCAACTGAAAGGAGGAGAGGTTTATTTTGTCTCACAGTTTCAGAAGCTTCAGTCCATAGTAGATTGGAACTATAGTTCAGGGACCTGTGCTGAGTTGTCATCTCATGGTGAAAGGAAAGCTGATCACCCTATGGCAGACTTTAGGAAGAGAAGCCTCAGAGGAAGAGGCTGGAGACAAGACATAGCCCCCAAGGTCACATTGTCATGACCCACTCCCTACGACTAGCCCCACATCCACAATTTCCATCACCTCCCAACGGTGAGTCCAATAACAGGCAAATGCACTGATGAGTGTAGTGCTGTCACGATCCAATCACTTTCCGAAAGCCCCAGCTCTGAACAGGTGAGACTTTGGAGGGACGTTTTAGGTTCAAACCATAATGGAAGATTTCAACTGGAGCCTTGAGTGCACAACAGCCATGGGGTTTGGGGTGCTGAGCTCTGGTGCACTTACTGAATTAATACCCAGAATTCAGTTTCTCAGTCTGTGAAATGGAGATGGCTGTTCTTACCCCATGGTTCCTGGTGGTTTATGGGAGGTCATATATGCAATTTGCCCAAGTTCATGGTTAGCAAAGACAGCTGATGAGCCCCATGCATCATTTACTCTGTACATCTTCACTGAGTACCCACTGATGTCCTGGCACCAGCCTGGGAGCAGGGTACCCTGGCCACAAAGCAGTTATGCTGTCTGTCCTCACAGGGCTCACTGTTCAGAGGGCAGAAGGGCACTGATCAGAGAATCCTGCCAACAAATATGTCAACAATCACACACTCAGACTGACAAAATGCCCACTGCAAATAGGATTAAATGAGTGTGATTCCGAACACTGCATTTCCTACCAGCTGGACAACTGGTCACCCAAGTGTTGGAGGAGTTCAGATTTACAGCTGTCATTGCATGTGCATGGTGGTGCAGGCAGGAGAAAGAATTGAGACATCTAAAGGGGCAGGGAGGAGCTTCAGAGCAGGGAAGAATTCCACTTATCTCTGCTCTCAACACCTCCTGCTTGGGTTACACAAGGCAAGTTGCTCAACTTTTCTTGCCTCAGTTTCCTTATCAAAACGTGGAGATTCTACCACTCACTTTGCTGGGAGGTCAAAGAGGACGTATGTAAAATACCCATTCTGGGAGGAATCATGATTACTGTTGGTTCTACTGTGTTCTGAAAAACAGGCTTCAGTGGGGTTGATCTTATTTTGCAGGTTTAGTTCTAAAATGTTCCCCTAAAGTCTCATGTGTGTTGGAGGGGACTGGATCGTGGGGATGCTGAGGCTTGTGTGGATCAGGGAAAATTTCCTGCATGAAGCAGCCTTTGAACTGGGCTGTAAGGACAGGATGGGCTTCCACTGTTGGATGTGCAGTGCTGGTAGCTAGGGGAGGGAGTGCGGAAATTTAATATGAAAGGATATGAACGGGGAAGGCTGGGAAAGTCCAAAAACACTTCAGCAATGACCTGGTCTTCTCTGGAGCTCACTGCTTTGGCCACCGGGCTTATTCTTTGGGTCAGGGCTACTTGAAGAAGCAGCAGCAGCTATCTGAAGTCTGTCCGCCTCTGAAGCAGACCTCTGAGCACTGTTACCTTGAGTGTTGGAGGCCTCATTCAGGAAGTAAAAGAGGTGCGGGTTATGTCCCTTGCAACTCACTACCAGTTGCAGTGTCTGAGCCAGGAGACAGTCAAGAAGGAAGTGCCCTCTGTGGGTGTCCACCATCTACACACAGGCCTACACAGCTGGGGTGCCACTCTGATTCGGGAACCTCCAAACCCCATTTTTCCCACTGCATCTGCACTCCCCATCACTCACCCAACCATGCATCATCTACTCATCATACAAAGGGCGATTGAAATATACAGCAAATGCTTAAATTTAAAAATGTATCACAGCAAAAGACACATGGCTACAAATCCTCTTCAAAATCTTCTCCCTCACTTCAAACACATTTATCCCATCATTCTTGTCACTGTCTGAAGCAGTTCTGGACGTCCTCCTTCCTGAGTGCCTATGGCATGTGATCAAAACCATGTGAATGATGCTGCTGCCTTGTATCTTTCCATGGAAAGGAGACTGATAAAAACATGGCCCTGTGTCCTCATCCGCTTTATTCACCTGATCTGGTACCATGAGACTTCTGGGTCTTCCTCAAAGTCAAAATGACCATGAACGGTAAATGTTTTGAATCAACTCAGGGCATTGAGGCAACCATGATGGTGCAACTGAAAAGGCACTTATGAAAGAGGATTTGCAGAATTACTTCAGAAAGTGGCAAGAGTGATGGGAAACGTGTGTTTTAAGTAAGGGGAGGATTTTGAGGGGGATTCATGGCAGTGTATCTTTTACGATAATTTTTAAAAATATAAACATTCACCTATTTTTCAATCACACTTCATACAGCCATGTGCAATTGGTTGTATTCTTATCCCCGGGTCTGCCCATTTACTTTCCCATCTTTACATTTGTGTAATCCACCATCCATCCATCCATCCATCCATCCATCCATCCATCCATCCATTCCCACGTGTCCATCCACCTATCCCACCTACATTTGTTTACCCCATCTCCCTACCTACCTGTCCACCACTTAGCTATGTACTTATTTTCTCACCTCCCATTTATCTTCCATATACTTATTTACCCATTCAGCCATCTCTCCACCCATCCATTCATCATCCACCCATCCATCAAGACATCCATTCATCCACCATTCATCCACCCACTCACTCACCCATCACTATCCATCCCTCCCTGGATTCCTGCTCCCATGTACCACCTTCTACCCACCCACCTATCACCCTCTTCTCTTTCCACTTATTCTGTCTGCACACCAGGCTCCCAGGAAGTGGCCAGCGCACAGGACAGACAGTGGACAAGCAATGGTCATCAGGAAGACATCTCTGCTGGAAGGAAGTATGTGTCACATATGGCCTGGGCATGCCACTTATTAGCCTTGTGACTTTGGGAAGCTGGATTCAAACTCAGGGCTTCCTATCTCCAAGAACTCTGCTCTTTTTTCTGTACCCTGTACTGTTCACCAGGCTAGAAGAGAGTGTGGAATGATTTTCCAGTGCTCCAAAGGAATTAGGTTTACATAGATCTAAGGGAATCCATGGACCAAGACAACTAAACAAACCATCAATGCTGGCCCTGAGAGCTCTACAGCACTAACCCACAGCCCTGTCATCTTGCAGCCCTCGAGGAAGTGAAAAAAGATGGCACATAAATATACCAGCAGACACAGCTCACTTCTACTGATGCAAATCATACTTCTGTCTGCAGGGAAATCACTTGCCAGCTTTTTTTTTTT
>NW_004955514.1:4475212-4476283 GCF_000276665.1 Chinchilla lanigera
TCCTGGAATGAGTTAGGTGACTCTAGTTTCTCCTTCATGAAATATTGCTGTGATGCTTGGAAGGCCCCTGGGCTGACCATCTTCTGTCTTCCCCATATCACTCTGCACAGTCTTCATCTGCTCTCAGGCTTTGGTGCCACCTTCAAGGGGTGGATACTCTTGGGCTTCCGGTGGGCTGTGACAATGAGTAGGGTTAGACTTTGCCTGAGACTAAGATTAAAAGTGGCAGACTAACTAATCTTACAGAAGAAATTTCAAAGCAGTCTAATGTTGAGGCTGTGGCATGGCTGCTGTTGGGCATTTTGGGCCAAATCTATGTTGAGACGCAAGAGCAAAGAGGCCAGCAGAACAATTTCAAATGTTACGAGTTTGGACAAAAAGGAAACTCCAGTAAAGATAGGAGATTTTGATGAGAAGGAACAAATAATAGAAAAGATGGCCTGAGGACATCACAAGAAGTAGCAGGACTCCACCCTTTGAAGCCTCAAAATTGCAAAAGTAAAACACTTTGCTTTGAGAAGAAAGTCCCAGAACACTACATTTCAGAATGGCAGCAGCTTAGAGAGAATCTGTTCCTTGATTGTTTGTTTTGTTTTTTTCCAGTACTGGGAATTGAACTCATGACCTTGTGCTTGCCAGGCAGATGCTGTGCTAAATCCCCAGCCCTGTTCTTTGAAATTGGATTCAGAGTGCTCAGTGATCCCAGTACTCTACCCCTACAGCCAAGAGAGAGGAGCACCTGGCTACTGCTCTTGCTGGCAGCAGACTTTGGCATCATCCACGTGGTGCTGGTATTAGGTGCATGAAGAATGGAAAAGTTGTGGGGCCAGGAAGCCTTTCACCCAGAATTCAGAAAAAGGTCTGGGAGGCCAGGCAGTGTGCCCCTGAGGGGCCAGTGTATGAAGCTGTAAGTGTAAAGCCAGAGGTGGAGTGGAGACCACAGAAGTTTGGAGAAGTCAAGAATGTGGATTTTCTCAGGGAAACTGCAAGAAGGGAGCAAAGAAGGTCCAACAGAGAAGTCATGGGGGCTACAACCATCTGCAGTGCTGTAGGGGCAGAGTCACCCAAGCT
>NW_004955514.1:4479248-4509134 GCF_000276665.1 Chinchilla lanigera
GCTTTGCCGCTGAGCTAAATCCCCAGCCCCCACTTGCCAGCTTTGTGACCAGAATTCTGAGGGATGAATATGAGTGGTCTCAGGAAGTGCTTTGTGTCAGAGAACTGCAACAGGGGGAGGACACAGACTGAAATCCACAAGCAGTTGAGTAGTTTTCAAAGGCAAAGCGCTATGAAGGGGTAGAAGAAAAAGACCAGCAAGAAAACTAACTTCGAATCCGGTTGTTGCCCATACTCTAGTGGGGTCAGCCCAGGCTAATCTTGCAGGTGATTGGCCATGGATGAGCCCCAACCTCTGTGTGAGAGCCCAGTGTGGACTGAAACCCCACACTGTTTCTCAGCGCATACGCCCATTTCTGCCTGTCCATGTCACTTCCTGAGCCCACAACTTCTAGAATGGCCCATGGTGCAGCTCTAGGGTCCAGGGTACTTGGCTCAGAGTCCCAGCTCTGCTATTTACTGGCTGTGTGTCCTGGAGGAACTTGGCTCCACTTCTTTCAACCTTTTTTCTTCCTTGTGACAGGGGACAAGAACACTTCCTTAAGAGGAAGAGGAGCAAATGTGCGTCATCTGCCTGCCCTGTAGGGTTCCTTGTGCAGGACAGCTGGTTTATGGTAACGTCTGCCATGTGGATGTACTCCGGTTTTACAGATGGTGAAACTGCAGATCAATGAGGCTTAACTTCCTGCTGTTACTTCAGTGCACATCTCCTGACACTGGGTGAGTAGGTAGGTGGGGGATAAGGTAGGTGGGAGATACAGCTGCTTTTGCAGGCTTTGTCCCAGGCAAAAGAGCAGAGTGGAAAGCCCAGAGGAGTAGTGTGGTGGTGGTGGTGTTGGTGATGAGGAATTACTGGACTGAACACACACAATGGGTGAAACAGAACAGTAGGCTGAGCAGGAAGGAACCCCTGTGACCTAGTCTGTTGTCTGTAGGCATCTCTCTTGCACCCACCAGGAAAGGACCACAGTGGGCTCTGTGGTCCCACACTCTCCAGCACAGTGACCAGCCAGAGACAGGGCACTATCAAGGTGTTGAAGTGAGGGGCAGATGAACAAATGGATAAATGGTTCAGCCTGGTTTCACCTTTCATCTGCAGGTGTGTGCCCAGGCCAGCAGCTCTGTCTCACATTCCAAAGGGAAAGGAGGCTCACTGTAATTAAATGGAGCAATGGAGTGTCTTAGTGGGACAGAACTGGATTGCCTGTTGCAGAACCAGGTAGCTTGAAGCCCCTGTGGGCATCAGTTCGTGTGTTTGCACAAGTTCATGTGCTGAGGAATATTAGCTCTTGTGGCCAAAAATGTTGGGTTGGGTTGGTTTGTTAATTATTTTCTGCATGTATACATGTTTTGCTTAGAAAAAGGAAGGCAAGATAATATTTGACACAGCACTTAATTGAGTGGCACCATATTAGACTGATAATTTTTGTGTAGTTAATATTACTGGCAAATACATGTGGTGTTGACTATCACAGTGGCTAAGTGCTTAACATGTGTCAAGTCATTTATCCCCAGTAGCTATTAATATTGCATCTTACAAATGAGGAAACTGAGGTAGCAGGGTGAGATCTGAGGTCACAAAGTTAACAAGGATCAGGACCCAACTGCAGACAGTTTTGTTCCAGAGTCTGTGCTCTTAACTGTTATACACCCAGGTTGAACATCTCTCAAGGGAACACGTGAAATCCAAATGTTCCCATGCTAGTTAATTGGGACGTCAAATTGAATGGATTAAGAAATATCTAGCAGATGAATGGAGCACAGTTCTAGGTTTGTCTGGATGACTGGCACATAAAGTGCACAATGAGGAAGGAAGATCTGCCCCAGATGCGGCTAGCACTGACCAATAGGCTTGTGGCCTGGACAGAATAAAAACGGAAAGAAGAAGGAAGTCTTCCCTTTGCTTCTTTGAAGGAGCTCCAGTCTTTGCCACTATCTTTGAAAGTTTGTCTCCAGTTCCTTTCCAGTGCAGACCCTTCGGCCTTCCAATACAAACCCTTCAGCTTTTTGATACAGACTTGCATCAGACTTTGCAGTGAGCTCCAGGCTTTCGACCTTTGACTGGATCTCCCACTCCCAGTGCACAGATGACCCTCTACACTCTTCCACCCCTGATTCTGCAGGTGGCCACAGTAAGTCTACTTAGTAAACCCAATTAAATATGTTCTTATTGTGAACTCTAAGTGATACAGTTCTAGAATCCAACATTTTTGTGCCAACAAGATGTCACAAATGAAATTTTCACACCAGGAAACTTTGTTTCATGCACAAAAGTATCAAAAATATTATACAACATTACCTTCAGGCTATGCGTGAATATAAAACACAAATGAATATTGTGTTTAGACTTGAGTCCCATCTCCAACACATTTCATTATGTATGTGCAGATAGTCTAACGCCAAAACAAGTTTCCCTTGTGGGCCCAAGCATTTTGGATAAAGGACACTCAGTCTGTCCTGACTCTCTATAGTTAAAGAGAAATGAAGAACAGAGTTGAGATTACTGGAAATTTTGAAAGAGTGACCACCAAATTGAACAATGATTCTCTGGTTGGGGATGGAGGGTAGATATTGAAGGGGAGAATGCAAGACATCACGAGCTCTGTGTATGAAATCATCCCATCCCTCCTCCGGCATCCTTCACAGAAGCCTAGCAGCCTCCCTGACCTCAGCTCCCCACTCCAGAGGTAGAGCACTACATCTAGCAACAGCTCAAATCCAGAAATGTGATTCCTTCACACTGAACTAAAACAGAGAAATCTACAGCCCGAGTGGCATTCTGAGTAGCCAGTGCCCCACCAGACTTCTGTCTACTTCCTGGAATGAGTTAGGTGACTCTAGTTTCTTCCTCATGAAATATTGCTGTGATTCTTGGAAGGCCCCTGGGCTGACCATCTTCTGTCTTCCCCAGATCACTCCGCACAATCTTCATCTGCTCTCAGGCTTCGAGGCCTCTTTCAAGGGGTGGATAGTCTTGGGCTTCCAGTGGGCCATGACAATGAGTAGCAGAGACCAGGAAGAGCAAGGGCAGTCAGGCTTGGGTGTAGCCTTGAGCTTCTGGGAACACTGGGAGGTCATTGCTCGAGTCAAGAGAGCCCCTACATGGATGCTACCATCTGTGGTCTCCATCTCTGCCTGCCCAGCCTCTTAGGTGGTTGCATTTTCACTTCCATGAAACCCCAGGTTTCTGTGCTAGCATCTATGGTTATCTTCACACCCACTGAGATGTAAATGGCCCATTGTAAATAAACTCTCCTTAGTGTTTCCTCTAGGACTTTGACTAATACAGCCTCCTTCCAGACCCCCATGAGACTCGTCTTCCTTAAGTGAAAGCTCAGTTTAACTGGTTGTTCCTCTTTGAAATCTCATCACTTAATGGGAATATTGTCTGTGATGAAATTCTTATCTCACAAATTTAATAACAGCCTTTGACCAGAGGCATGAAAAGTTTGCTTTATCCATTCTTGTCTGATGCAAAACAAACTGTGGGCGTGATATGGGAGCCCACTGCCCTCTCCTCTCACAGCTCCTTCCCTTTGCAAAAAAGGTCAAAAGAGGTTAACTCTGGTGGAACTGAAAGGGTGGCAGAATCAGGCTTCTGGATAATGAGGGACTGAGATTTCTTGGGTATCTTTCATTCAACCCCTTCTCATTTAATAGCTGATGGATGGGGAATGGCTTGTGGGAGAGTTTGAAAAGGTTCAGAGATGCCAGCTGAAAAAGTAGCACTGGAATGCTACTTAGGCTGTACTGTATGGGAGATTTTGGTCTGAGCTCAGACCAGAAGGCTGATAGAAATCCTGCCAGTAAAGACCAGCATAGTTTCTGCTGGGAAGAAGGACTGTCTTGGGAGGTTTCTGTTGGGAAGAAGGACTGTATTGGCTGCTGGACTCCAGATGATGTGTATTATGCCTTGGCAGAAAATTTGTCTGCATTTTTCTCATGTTCAGAGACTTTGCCTGAGACTAAGATTAAAAGTGGCAGACTAACTAATCTTGCAGAAGAAATTTCAAAGCAGTCTAATGTTGAGGCTGTGGCATGGCTGCTGTTGGGGGTTTTGGGCCAAATCTATGTTGAGACCCAAGAGCAAAGAGGCCTGCAGAATAATTTTAAATGTCATTGAGTTTGGACAGAAAGGAAACTCCAGTAAAGATAGGAGATTTTGATTGTTAAGAAGGAACAAATAATAGAAAAGATGGCCCGAGGACATCACAAGAAGCAGCAAGACTCCACCCTTTGCAGCCTCTAAATTGCAAAAGTGAAACACTTTGCTTTGAGAAGAAAGTCCCAGAGCACTGCGTTCCAGAATGGCAGCAGCCTAGAGAGAATCTGTTCCTTGATTGTTTGTTTTGTTTTTTTCCAGTACAGGGAATTGAACTCATGACCTTGCGCTTGCCAGGCAGGCACTGTGCTAAATCCCCAGCCCTGTTCCTTGAAATTGGATTCAGAGTGCTCAGTGATCCCAGTACTCTATGCCTACAGCCAAAAGAGAGGAACGCCTGGCTACTGCTCTTGCTGGCAGCAGACTTTGGCATCATCCACGTGGTGCTGGTATTAGGTGCATGAAGAATGGAAAAGTTGTGGGGTCAGGAAGCCTTTCACCCAGAATTCAGAAAAAGGCCTGGGAGGCCAGGCAGTGTGCCCCCGAGGGGGCAGTGTATGAAGCTGTAAGTGTGAAGCCAGAGGTGCAGTGGAGACCACAGAAGTTTGGAGAAGCCAAGAATGTGGATTTTCTTAGGGAAACTGCAAGAAGGGAGCAAAGAAGGTCCAACAGAGAAGTCATGGGGGCTACAACCATCTGCAGTGCTGTAGGGGCAGAGTCACCCAAGCTGTTTGGAGTTCACATCTTGCCACAGATTGCCTTGGTGCTGCACATAGAACTATAGGACTTAATGCTGGCCCTGCTGGATTTTGGACTTGCTTTGGTCCCATTCCTTTGTATTCCCTGGTTTGTAACTTTAGGAATGGAAATGTCTATCTTGTGCCATTGAATGTTTAAAGTGTTTCTTTTCATTTGTACAGGTGTTCAAAAGCTAAGAGTTTGCCTTACATCTCAGAAAAGACTTTGGACTTGGATTTTTAAGCAACACTGAAACTGTTAGGACGTTGGCAACTCTTAGAGATGGAGTAAATGCCTTTTACATATAGGGATGTGCATGAATCTTTGGTGTTCCAGGGGTGGAATGTTATGGCTGTGTCTAGGTGTTCCCCCAAAGCCTCATGTGGTCATAGGGTTCTCCTGGAGGTAGCAGAATCGAGTGTGTGTTTGATTCATAATGCAATGTTTGGAGTAAGACTGTTGGGATTTAGGGTGGTTGATTGTTGGATCAGTCCATTGATTAGACTGGCACTGCCCTAATCCTGGTAGACTGGGTAAAAATAAGAGACAGAAAGAGGCTTGTCTCCTCTCCCTTGCTGCTTTTGCTGTTTTCCACTGCCATGAATTGCTGCCCCTCTACCATGTGCCACTCTGCCTTGGAGCCAGCTCAATTATGGACTAAAACCTCTACAAACTGTGAGGTAAATAAGCCTTTCCCTCAGCTTTGAGTGTCAGATATTTTGTCTCAGCAATGGGAAAAGTAACTAAGACCAATGATAGTCACTAACAGTGCTCACCAAAAGTTTCTGTCACATGGTAGATGATACTTCCTGGTTCCCCTGGGGTTGGGTGAGGCCATGTGACTGATCTTGACCAGGAAGTAAAAATGTCAAGTGCTCACTGGGTATGGGGTAGATGCCTGTAATCTCAGTATTCTGGGAGGTTGAGGCAGGAGGATTGAAAATTCAAGCTGAGCCTAAACAGCTTAGTAACTTAACAAAACTTGCTCCAAAAAAGGTCTGGGATGTAGCTCAGAGTGAAGGCCCTGGATTCAGTCTTCTATACCTGTGTCACCCCCCGACACACACACATAAAAAGAAGCGCCAATGCTCCTATCAGGCTGGAATATTGATTTGGCAATATGGGGCTTCTCAGAGCTCCTTCTTCTGTCATGACCATCCCCAGGCTCCACATACCACCTGGAAGGAGGAGGAAGAGGAACAGGATGTAGGAGCAGCTCTTCAGCTGTGATGGACATACAGGGTGAACAGGAAACAAACTTTGGTGTTGGGGGGTGCTGAGGACGGAGGTTTGTACCTGGTCACAGGGCCAGAAAAAGAATCTGGAGAGGGGCTGAGAGTTCTGGGCTGAAATGTTTCCATCGGAAACTCCTGTGATCCAGGTGGGAGTGAGCACTTTGATGGCCAAGGGCCTGGGGTAGTGATCCTTGTTGGGGCCACTCTTTCCATGCCTGGGCAGCTGGCCTCCCTTTGAGCCCTCATCCCAGCCCCACTGATGTTATGGTTGCTATCTAGATGTCCTCTGACAGCTTCCTGCGCTCATAGGCAGGGCTGCTGGAAGGAGCTGGATTATCGGGGCTTACAGCTGACTTGCTGTTGAGAGGTGGGAGCTGGTAAAAAGAAGTGGGTCACTGTGGGCATGGCCTGGAAGGGTTTATCTTCCCCCAGGTTTCTGCTTTGAGTCCTCTGCTTCCTGTCCACTATGTTGTGAGCAACTCTCCTCCACCAGGCCTCCTGCTGTGCCACCCTGCTTCGGACCCAGATGACTATGGACTGAGATGTGAGCCAAAATAAACCTCTCCTTCGCTGAGGTGTGAGTGCTGGGTATTTTGTCCCAGCAACAAGGAAAATAACTCAGACCATCCATCTGCAGTTACTATGTTCCCACCTGGAGGAGAGGAGCCCTGGGGGAGCCAGTGAGGACAGGACCTACCAACTCTTTAATAATCTGCCCCAGCTCCAGTTGCTCTGTCTTCTCTTCTCCTCTGGACTCTGCCGCCATCCACCACCACTGGTCTCTAAGTAGAGTCTACGGCCACTATTTTGTCATTCTGATATTGGGTGCAAACAGGAGCTGCTACCTTTTTGTAGACATCATTCCCAGGTCAAAGGTGTTGGTTTAAGGGTGGGCACCTAACCCAAAAAGTCACCACTAGCAATCTCCCTCCAGTGCTGGGGAATGGAGTCTGACCCAAGTGAAGACAAGCAGAGCCACTCCCTGGGACACTGGAATTTGAGGTCAGAAAAGCTTCCTTTTTGGCTGTTCTTTAGCTCCCTTCTCTGTTCACTTTGGTGTCCAATCGCACCCCACCCCTTCCTGCAACTGAGTGACTTTTCCAGTCAGTTCCCATTTCACCTAGATGGTTTGGTTTTTGTTTCTTTCCCTTGCAGCCATTGCAGTTCCACAGAATTCATTCACTCTTTATGCTGGAATCCACCTCTCTAACTTCTGAGAGTCACAATTTTTCTAGGTTAAGTGATACATCTTCATCTTAACACAGAGCTTTGCAGTGTACAAAATACTGTTGCCAATAGCCCATTTTCAAACCTGATACAACTGCAAAGCCATCTCCTCATTTTTTTCAGCAAGCTTCACAGTACAAGCTGTCCCCTTCAGAGTCTCACTGGTTGTTCACAACAACCCCAGAAGAAGGCAGATGGGCTATATTTGTGCTTATCCAGTCCCCTTAGTGCATGATGCCTCAGGTTCAGAGATGTTGAGTCACTTGTCCAAGGCCACCCAGCCAACTGCCAGAACCAGAACTGAATGCAGATCTGATTGCTTGTGGAACCCTTTGACCAGGTCTTTTCAGCAAATCTCATGAAGTTAAAGCGAGGAGCTATCAGAATCTCTGGCTTGACACACACTGTTTAAATAGCTATCTATTATTTCTGTGTTTATGCGGTGTTCTGGCGCTTAAAGAATAGATTCCTTCACACAGGATCTAATCAGGTCCACATTCTAGTATCTTTTCCCCCAAATGCTTAATAGTAGGGAAGAGGTTTGTATATATTTGCTGCTAAAGAAGAGGCATTCCCTCTTTGGGACTCTGCATGAATTCTCTCTCCCACTGACTGTCCTGTCTATTGTTAGTGGAATCAATTGGTCATACTAATGCTCATGGCATGTGCCAGAGGTCCCAGAAGCACCAGGCCCTGTGATTCAGAGTCTTGGGTTTTATTTCAGCTCTACCAGGTGGGGCACAACATTCCACTGTTCTCTAAAATGAGGTCCACAGTGTCACCTTCTAGTGAGGTTTAAATCTGATGTGAAGAATCTTCAGAATGACTCAAAGTTCAGCCAGTAAGAACAAGGCACATTACAGATATTCCTTGTTTAACAATCTACCTGTTTAACAACTGTTCAGACTCATGTCAGAGGCGTGCTCTTTAAACTTACAATCTGCCACTCAGACCTATGACCTGTCTTTTTTATACAGTTCTGTACACTTGCTTATAGCAACTCAATGTCTTTTTTGTATAGTATATTTTGTTTATACAGTACTGTAATTATTCCTGATTATACTGTATGGTACTATAGTTTTATTTTCTATCATACATCTCAGTACTGCATGTAAGAGTTATGCAAATAGAAGCAAAGTCTTCAAGTTGGAGTTTCATTTGACCTTTTATTTATTCTGAATATTTTAATGTACACACTACATACAATTGTTCATTTAGTGACCAATTCACTTAATGTCCTAGCTGCAGAAACAGAAATTGGTAGTTAAATGAGAAATGTCTGGGTAGTTGCTAATGATAATCTCTGTTAAACTGAGTCTGTGTACAGACTCTGTAATTTGTGTCAATACCTTCTATTACTGTAATTTTATTTGCTTTCCACTAAGTATTTGTGAAATTACTTTTCTGATAATAATAGGCATGTTCAAACTTTGGGTTGAAATTTGGGAGAAATCAAGAGTTTAATGGCAGTTACACTGCCTATCATAGAGGCATATACATCAAGTTGTCTTAGTTTCCTTGGATTCCTTAACAAATTTCCACAAACTGAGTGGTTTAAAACAATTACCAGACACCCACAACATAAAGAAGGAGTGGTTTAATGTAGTTCATGGCTTCTGAAGGTTCAGTTCATGGTCAGCTGGCTTTAAGGCAGAAACATCATGACAGAAGGCCAAGGTGGAGCAAAGCTGCTTGACTCACAGCAGGGCACAGAGGAAGAGCAGGAGCGAGAGATGCCTTCCAAAGGCCACCTCCAGGGACCTGCTGTCTCCAACTGGGCCCCACTTCCTGATGCCATATTAGGCTATAAACATGAGTGGCTTAATCCACTGGTATGTATAGCTAGCATTCTCACAATCTACTCACCTCTCCAGGAGTCTCTTAATTCAGTAGAATTAACAATTAGAATTAATTTCTACAAAAATATTCTAACAGTCCTAGAACCAGAAGTGTGAAGTCAACATGTTTGCAGAGTCATGCCATGTCCGAGGGCTCTGAGAAAAACCCCTCCTACTTCTGCCACCTCCTGGTGGTGGCCAGCAATTCATGGTGTCCCTTGGGTTGGCTCTACTCTTGCCTTGTCTTCACACGAGCTTCTCCCTGGTGTGTCACTGGATCTAGGGCCCACCCTAATCCACTCTAACCTCATCGTAACCTGATTATTATTCCTGCAAAGACTCTATTTCCAAATAAAGGTGAATTCATAGATACCAAAGGTTAGGACTTCCACACATCCTCCAGGCGAACACAGTTCAGTTTACAGCAGAGGAGTCTCAGGCAGACAAACACAGCTTTTTCATAAGAAGCTTGGGTATGTACTAACAGCAGGTTAAGCAGTAGAAATCAATGTTAAGGACTCATAAGAGAGATGAGAGGCTTCCATTTCCCCTAAGTCCTTATTTCAGACATCTGATTGTTTACCTCCATATTTTACATTTATTCCTAGCGGCAGCACACCTCTGGCTTCCTCACTTAGATACCTTAATTAAAGGTTCTATATTTGTAAAATAATTAAATGTGAGAGTCAGAATGGTGTTGTATAATGAGAAAAATATGGGCTTGAAAGCCCTAGAGCTGCACAGAATCCCAACTCCACAACCCTCTACAAAGACCTCACTCTCTAGATGTCAACACACACTTCTCCATCAAGGTGGCGGTGAGGATTAATTGTGGAGCAAATGGAAATGAATATGGAACACCGAGTGCAACGCATGGCGTAGAACAGCTTTTCAAGACACTCAGAAAAATGATTGTGAGCGTTTTCAGGTCCTTTTCATCCTCTCCATTTTCATGTCTATTATTGGCTGAGATGAATACGTCGGGATCAGCCACCCTCTTTACACCAGACTGCAATTTCCTTTGATGAAGACCTGAGTGAAATTGTCATGGGGCCCGGATTCTGGTGCAATTTCTTGATTTTGAGTGTTCGTGGAACTATTAAGAATCTGCAATCTGAGCAGGCTTTTGGGGCTACCTTGATCAGGGCCTGCAATTTCCCTTGCTGTTTCGGATCACTGAGCTGATTGTCTCTGGCCCTTTTCCTGTACTTAGAAAGCTCTGCAGTCTATTTCTTGTTGCTAGGGTCCCAGGAAGCTTGGCTTTCTTGCTCATCATCCCTACCTTGCTCTTTCCTCACTCTGGAGCAACTGGAGCAACCCTTTGAATCAGAATTATGTTTTAGGGGCTGGAGATTTAGCTCAGCGGCAGAGCGCCTGCCTGGCAAGCGCAAGGTCGTGAGTTCAGTTCCCGGTACCAGAGAAAAACCAAAAAAAAAAAAACAAAAAAACAAAGAATTATGTTTTAATCAGTTTTGATGCTTGAGAAATGGGTATAAAAACCCCTGCTGATAGAGCTGTGATGAGAACAGAATGAGACAATGGCTGCAGGTGACTCCCGGGAGCCTCACACACAGAAGGTGGCCTTACCTATTTATCCGCTGCAATACGGTCAAGGTTTGGCCTGCAACATAATGACTGAAGATATTCTTGCATGTCATATCAAGGAGATGTTACTGGTTTCTAGTGGGTAGAAGCCAGGAGACCTGTGAAATATCCTACAAAGCACAGAACACCGCTAGAGCCAAGAACTGGTGACAAATTTTCATCAGAAACCAGCAGCGGTGAGTCCAGAAGGCCTATCAAAGGAACAAAATCTAAAACCATAAAGTCATACGCTAATGTTGGTTAGTTTTCATAATCCTATGGCATGTACTGAATGCAATATTAGGTTTTTGACATGTAATGCTTTCAAGGGCTCCAAAGGCAAATATAACGTGATTTAAAATTATTTTTTTCTTTAAGAAATAACAAAGATAGAAAAGTCAACTCCTGAAACTTGTCTTGTTTTCATCAGGGCCTTCATAGTCTGTGGTTCTTTATGAAATGGTGTGGACCTGCTCAGGTCCTTGACCGAAAATGAAGGGACAAGCCCAAAAGTACATTTGCCAGATGAACAGAAGCCTCAGCTGCTATGGCCTTCAGAGCCCTGACCAGTCCCTGGACAAGACACACCACCTGGCTCGGTGGCCTTTTGTCAGCTGAAATCATTAGCCAATAAAAGCTGCACTGCCAGAAAATTAGGTGGTACTGATTGTAATTTTGTTCTCCATTTAGAAACTAAGGTCAGAGAGGTTCGACCTGACCATGTCTTCATGTTCCCGCAGTAGGCCATGGTGTGTGCACCCCAGCACACCCTGCAGTATGTGGTCACTGACCCCCTGCAAGCTATGGCAGCCTGGGGACACCATCCCACTAGACTCTCTTCTGTGTCCCAGGCCCAGTCGAGGGTTATGACATATCTGTTGCACAATGAATGAAGATCTCCTACTGGGGCTGGGGTGGTTGATGTCCTGCCCAAGTCTCCTTGGCTCTCACTTGCTGCTTGGTGCTAATGAAGGCTCCTTCATCACAGTGAATATTATATAGGGACCATCTCTGTCCAAGATTTTTCTCCAGCGGGAGGGGAAGCATCTTGGTCCATGGAAGAGACCCTGAGTTGTGAAGGGGGATGAGGCCCAGGGAATGTCCTGCAGCCAACAAGGCTGGGACTTGCAGATGGATACTCCTGGGTAAGGGACACAGAGCTAGGCCGGTAGGCAGTTTTCCACTGGGTCCTTGTGACTCGGCTCAGAACTAAGTAGAGGATGCACTGTTTGAATATCGTGGTCTCCTGCAGAAGTCCACAAAGCACCATGCCTCAGAACGACTTTGAGTGCAGGTTAAAATGCAAACCCCAGGCCTGCTCTTTCTGTTTCTGGTTTAGAAGATATAGTTCAAACTTATTGCAGGGAGAGGGGCAATAAGAGAATACCGCCAGTGGGGTTGGATGAAAATCTCAGGAAATGACTGTCTCACAGTTCTGGAGGCCAGAAGACAGAATCAAGGTGTTGGCAGAGCTGGTCCCCTCTGAGGGAGAATCTGTCCCAGGCCTCTGTCCCAGCTGCTGGTGGCTGCTGGTGTTGCTTGTAACTGCACTGCTCCAGGTTCTTTGCTGACTTCACAGGTTTTATGGCTTATGTCTAAAATAGGCCCCCAAAGCCTCAGATGTTTGGAAGGTGATCAAATCAGCGGAGCACGATATTTGCCAGTGGATTCATCCACAGCTAAATGCACTGTTAGGGGGTGGGGCTAGTTGGAGTTAGGTCACTGGGGCATGACTGGAAGGGTATAGTCTTCTCCCCAGCTCCTCCCTTCTCTCTCTGCTTCTTGGTGCCATGATCTGAGCCCCCTTTCCTCTTCCAGACCCCTCTGCTATGCCACCCTGCCTTACAGCCAGTAGACTATGCACAGAAACCTCTACAAACTGTGACCAAATAAGCCTTTTCTCCTTTAAATTGTGGGTTTCAAGTATTGTGTCTCAGCAAGGGGAAGATAACTAAGACAGAAACTGGTACTGGAGATGTGGGATCACCACAGTGGCTGTACCTGATCATGTGGTTCAGAGCCTTTTGGAAGTGGTTCGTGGTAGGAGTTTGGAAAGGCTTGGAGATGCAGGCTAGAGAAGCCCTAGAATGCTGTAAGCTAAACATGACAGGACTGTTGGAGCTCAGAAGACTAGAATTACGACAAAAATGCAGATGAGAAAGGCCAAGATCAGGAAGTTTCAATTGGAAACAAGGACTCCATTGGCACTGAAGACTAGGTTTGCTGTGCCCTGGCAGAAAATTTGTCTACATTTTGTCTGTGTCCTGAAATTCTGTGGGAAACTGAGATTAAGGGCAATGGATTAATTAATCTGGTAGAGCAAATTTCAAGGCAGCCCAATGTTCAGCCTGTGGCATGAGTACTTGTAGTTGCCTTTAGCCAGATTTACATCCTTGGAGCTATCCAGGTGTGAACTGAGCCCAGTGAAGCCATGAACTAATATAAACCTCTCTTCCTTTAAATTATAGGTGCTGGGTATATTATCCCAATGAATGAAAAGTGACTAATATACCAGGTCTGTGGAGAATAAAAGGAGCTGCACATGGTTCACAGCCCGCCTCTGTGCCCCCACAGTGCAGACCTTGGGAAGAAGGCACTCCATCTAATTTTCCAACATAGCCCATTCCTCAAAGGTGGGATTGCAGGAAGAAGAAAGGGATGAAAACTTCCACTTCATTCTTGGTTTAAAGTATGAGCTCTTGGTTTTGTGACATCTCATAGCTATTTTTACAGCTGAGAAACTAGCAGGGAAGGTTGTAGATGGAGAGAATGTGTCTCCCTTCCCAAGCAATGGAGCAGGATGAGGTCTTGAGGTGCCAAGGCCAAGCCCTCCCACCTTTGCCCCTTTATATGGTAGACAGGAGGGGTGTACCTGCTCTGACAGGTGGCCTGGGCCTTCAGGGCCACCAAGCAGCAGTTGAGTGAGCCATGAGGCTGTAATGGAGGAGCAGGAACCCCGGGCCAGACCCCGTGGGACAGTGTCCCCACAATCACATCCTGCGGTTGCAGATATGCTTCTGCCCACTGCCCTGTCTGGAAAGTGACTTGCTCTCTCTTCCTTGATTTTGCCAAATCCTACACCCTGCACCAGCCTCATTACACATCTCACAGGGGTCCTCGGCACAGCTGGGTGATTCTCTGCATTTCCCTGATCAGCAAATTCCACCCAAGAAGGGAGCATGGGATTGGCTGGAGCTACTATAAAGCTGGGTTTCTGCTCAGCACAGACAGATACAGCCCCTGAACGACACAGGAGGGATAGTTTGTTCTCGTTTTCTTTGAAAGGGAAATGGTTCTTCTGGCACACAGCAAAACGTGAACTGCTGCTGCCAGGTGCTTGGGTTCCCTCGCCTCAGCCCACACAGACCCCCATTTGCTAGCCAGGCATCTCTGTGGTGCTCGGTTCTGCTGGCTGGATGTCTGACCCAAAGCTGGGCCATGCAAGCACACAGTGCAGACCTGAACAGAGATCTCTGAGTGGAGCTTTCCAGGCTGAGTTTCTCAAAGCTGGCTGAATGGTGGGGAGTTCAGATCCACTCGTGACAGCAGCCCCACTTCCCCATGCCCCGCGGAAGTCCCTTCTGTGGCTTGAACAGTGGACCAGGAGCTGTGGTCCTCTGGCAGGTGGGGCCTGGGACGTGTGTCTGGGCTGACCTGGCACCCACCAGCCAGCAGAGCTGCAGCTCCATGGCATGAGTGACAGGCTGCTGCCTCCATTACCTCCCCGGGTCTGCTCTGTCCTGCCTGCCTTGCCCCTAGCCTCCCAGTGTCCACACCCTACAAGCTCAGGGAGGGAGAATCCAAGCTTCCCTCCCCCAGTGGGTGCCTGACTCTGCCATGCGGTCCCCCTTCTCCATGTGCTGCTCTTACTTCTCAAATGCCTGGCCCAGGACAGCTGAGCCTGGGAGCTCCACACCTCCCCCAGGAGCCAGCTCTGAGACCCACTGCCTGGACTTCCCGTCCCTGCTAAAGGTCACCTGCTAAGGGCCAAAAATGGGTGAACATGGGCAACGGCATCAGGGTCAAACTGGTCCTGACCTCCATCTGAGCCTGCAGGACCATCTCTGAGCCATCTGCAAGTCCATAGCCTGACTAGAGGGCGGGTCAAATAGGGTCACCACATCCACACCCTGCTCTGGTAAATCAGCTGCAGGTATTTGGATCCCCAGATGCCAGCATCCGCTGAGGCTAAGCCTGAGTTGTCCACTTCCTCTGCTGGCTAGCACCTGTGTAGGGGAGCTGGTAGCCAGGGCGGACTCCTGAGAGGCACTGCAGGCTCTGTGTCATCTTGTTTCCATGAGTCCCGGTGCAGCGGTACCTGCACACTGCAGCCCCTTTACCCAAGTATGTAATGAGGGCCCAGCATTCATCTGAGTGCTCCTGCCCCTCTGAGCACTCCATCAACAGCCTTGGTGAATTTTACAACTCCTGTATTGTAAGAGAGCCACTTCCATGTGGGTACCAGCCAGAAAGTTCAGTGAGGCTAAGGACACCGCCTCAGGTCCCTCCGGCAGGGGCAGAGCTGAGAGGCCCCCAGTGCCTTCCCACGAGGGCTCCTGCCCCAGGTCTCTGTGCTGGGACATCTCCGTTGTCACTGGGCAACTGAGAATGCCCCAGGCAGAGGCTGGCGGGTCAGGCCCCACAGCAGAGGCAGGACTGCACCCCAGCTCAGTCTAATTACAGATGCAGTAGTTCCACGCCCCCCGGAGCCCTGTGTCTCACTCTGCCTCCCTTTCTCTCCCAACCTTGGGCAGCCTCCACTGGAGGCCTGAACTGTGATTCTGCTGTGGATGTGATGGTGGATGGGAAGTGGAGGTCTTACTTCTCTCTGTTGAAGATGATGAACTCTTTCCGCACCGTCTCCAGACACTGCTGCAGGTGCCCATTCTGTCAAAGAACAGAGTGAGATGAAATGACAGCATTGTCCAGGCATGTGTGGCCAGAGGGCAAGGACTGATCTAAACGAGTCACCGCTCGGGGTCGGGGACCACCTCAAGGGCCAGGACAGGCGCTGACTGTAGGGGCAGCCGCACCCCAGGGAAGGCTGGCAGGCCAGCAGGCCAGCATTTGTTTCTGTTTTAAGTCAGTGCAAAAGCCATGTCAGGACGGAAGGTCCTGGCTGGGTCTCTTGGCATTTGGCTGTCCGTTGGGTGTGCTTTACCAACCAGACAAAAAGAAATTCAAGGCCACCATGCAAGGCCTTGTTCTCCTTATGACCACAGATCCACTTTGACAGGTGCCCCAAGCGTCCTGAAAGGTAGGGGTGGGGCTGTGGACTGCACTCTGGGCAGGAAGCAGGCTGCCCTGTGAACACACCAGCAGGGCGCGCTGGGCCAGCTCTACACTGGGCACAGCTAGCCAGGGCCTTGGATCCATGAGACCTTTGGGGGTTGGAAAGATGTTTTCATTTCTTTTAAAGTAAGAAGGAAAAAAGGAACTTTCAGCATGGAAGATTATATTCATCCCATGCCAACGCAGTCATAAAAAAATTTTTTATTTTTTATAGAGGAGGGCACTATTGTGGATTGAATGTTGTCTCCCAAAATGTGTTCAGGTGCTAAGCCCTGGTATCTGTGAATGTGACCTTATGTGAACTAGATCTTTGCAGGGGTAATTATAGCCATAGCAGATGACTGGTGACATACAGTGAGTGACTGGTGTCCTGGTATGAAGACCATGTGAAGACGCAGAGACAGGCCAGGTGGAGATGGAGGCAGACGGTGGCAGTGCTGCTGCCCCCTGAGGGACATCAAGGGTCCCCAGTAATCACCAGAAACTGGAAGAGCTGAGGAGGGCCCAGCCCCACCACCTTTGGAGAACACAGGGCCTGGCTGGTATGTCTATTCTGAACTTCCTCTCTTCAGGATTGGGGGAGGACAAATGCTGGTTGTTTGAAGCCACCAATCTGTGAACGCTGGCTGTTAGCCTGGAACACTAAGTCAGTGGTCCTCAAGGCAAAAGTGCCAGGGCCGCTTAAGGCCCCTGCAGAACGGGCCTCTGCAGTATAAAATCTTCCTACTGGGTGTCCTAGGATTACTGGTGTTGCCCAGTGCTGATTCTCTTAGAGTAGCTGGAACCAATCCCCAAGATCCTCAGAACCTCTGAGGCAGAGGGATGACTTCAGGAGGAAGGGCGAAGTGAAAGGCCCCTTGGTCAAAAGAGGAGGCTTGGCCGGTATTTTGTTTCCCACCCTCCTGACAATTGTCCCCGAGAGGAACTCACCAGGGGACAGATGTCCTTCGTGCCATCTTTGGACCTATGTTTTGCCAACCTCTTCTTCTTTTTGTGAAGTGGCTTGGATTCTAGAATCATTTCCTCCAGTTCAAACGTGGGGTCACAGTTCAGTCTCCCTTTCTGAAGGGAAGAGGGAAAGAAGATATGGTCAGTCAGTATGTCACCAGCCATTAAGTTTTCTCTTCATTCTTTGAATCAACAATTGAGTCACTCCTGAGATAATGATGCACCACCACCAGAGGAAATACCCATTACATTTTCTTGCTGGTGATAAAATCAACACATTCCTGCATCCATCCTTGACTTATGGCCATTGTCCCCTCCACAAGCAGCCTCGCTCTGTCACCATGCCTTAGTCTCACTCCTATTCATGATTTTTACATGAGATTGAGTTCCACTTTCCAGTTTGATTTTTTGCTGGTTATTTTGTCATATACGCATTCTCAGGTCATTCTCTTTTTTAATAATTTAATATTAAAACACCATTTCCGGTCAACATCTGCCCGGTTTTCTGTCCTGGTTATCTGTTTCCCCACAGCTGGAGCCAGCGATCCCTCAGGCCTGGCCATGCCTCAGGCCCAGAGCTCCCCCTACCCTGACTTCTGGGCCCCAGGGTCCTGGGAGCCATTTTTGGTCCTGACGCCCACTCTTGGTGACTGTCCCAGGATGCCGATCCCCTTGGCAAGGCAGCCCGGTGGTTAGAGCAGCCATGGAGGGAGACCCGGTGGGGCTGCCTTCCCCTTGGCAGGCCCATGGCTTCCCCAGACTCCATTCATCACCTGCAGACTGGAGATCAGGGCCTGTCCCCAGGGTGGGTCACACCATCCCTACCAAGTGCTCTGCGAGGCCAGACAGGAAGCAGATGCTCCTGAACTAGCCGTCCTTGAGCCTGTAGGGGACGGGACCTCCTGCGGCTTGGCCATGAGTGAGGCGGGATGCAGACTTGGGCTTGGGCGCCCTGGCTGTGCACCGAGCCATCACCCTCCCGGCAACCCTGGGAAGACCTGAGCCGGCTCCTGCCTGACCTTCGTAACTGATGCTCCCCCTGCTGCTTCACAGCCCTTGAACCTCCTGCAGGGCTCCCAGGCTTGAGCCCAGCTCACCGGCCAGAGCCAAGCTGCTGCAACCTGGCTGGCCTGGGCTATGCTGTGGTTGTTGTTCCTTCAGCGCCGTGGAGTAATATCCTATATCCTTTCACTGCTACTTTGGTCCTAGAGGCAGGGTCTCACCTTTCTGCTGGGAATCCTCACTGGGTCCCCTGGAGCCAAGTGCTCTCCTCTCCCTGGGGGTCGTGGGACTTCCTCCGTCTCCACCAACTTCTGCAACATGGCTAAGACCTCCCTCCTCTTATTACATGCTGCTGTCCTCTGATGCTTGCCCTGTTCCAACAAGTAGCTCCAACTCCAGGTGCAAGTCTCTCCTGGCTGTTTTATCTGCCTGCCTGCCATCCATCCATCCATCCATCCCCATCAATGGAGGTTCCTGCATTTTGTCTACTTGAATTCAATTTCTATTGGTTTCTTACTAGGTAATCTTGGGCAATCTACTTAACTTCAGCCAGAATACTAGCAGGATCACCTCTCAGGACCAGTGTGATGCTCCTAGAACAATGCCCAGCATGAGCACAGGTGCAGCCCCGCTGGCTGTTACTATCCACTCCAGGCGCCCGTGACAAGCACACACTGAGTCCTTGGTGCTTTAGAACCACCATTGCTCTGGGGTCCCTCCAGACTGAGTCAGCCACCCCTAAGCTCCCCAGGTGATGGCAGATGTGCTGTACCCACACAGCATCACTTGTAACATGGTCCAGCCACCTGTGCAGAGGCAGTGAGAGGCTCAGATGCACTGCAGGGAAGGAGGTGGGGGACAGGTTACACTTGGTGCATCTCTCATCCAGGAGGCCTTTGTGAGACCCTCACCTGAATCTCAAGGGAGGGGTAGGAGACTCCCAGGTATTGGGGGGGTGTCCCTGAAGAGGGAGACTCTGGGCCCAGGGAGAGCCAAGCAACAGCAGGGATGGCAGCAGGCAGCTCACGTGGCTGAGGCCAGGCCTCTGTGTACAAGTGGGGGTGGTGTACAAGTGTGTGTGTGTCTGAGTGGGGGTGAGTGTGTGCATCTGGAGGGGCTGGGGAGCACAGGGAGGTCCTCATCCACAGTAGGCTCATCCACTGACTGACAATGTCACGTGTTGGCTCCAGGGGGCCCTGGCACACAGCCTGAGAGATCCTGGACTGGGCAGGGGAAGCAGGAGTGAGGATGTGTGTACACATGCACGGTCGCATCAAGAGCTGGGACCCTGGACCTGCAGGCAGGAGGCCACGGAAGTGCCAGCCACTTCTCTGGCGTGTCCAGAGTGGGCATCCTGAAGAAAGCAGCCTAGGAATACAGGATGCCTTCCAGAGGGTCCTAGAGTTAAGACAGTAGTTGAGCATGGTGGCACATGCATGTCACCCCAGCACTCTGGGAGGCTGAGGTGGGAGGATCACAGGAGGCTGAGTTGTCCAAGTCCAGCCCAGGCGACTCAACAGTGTATCACTTATCAAGATCCTGTCTCAAAATAAAAAGTAAAAGGGGCCAAGGATGCAGCTCAGGGTGGAGGTCCTAGGTTCAATCCCCAGTGAGAAAAACACGAAACAAAACAAAGGAGCAGCAGCCCCACAATGTGTCCTCCTCTGCAGCAAACCTCTCCACTCACACCGCGCCTCTCCCTCTCCGTGCTTACTTGCATGTGCTAACTGCCAAGACACAATCCCATGCTACGTTCTGCATGCTCCCTGGCCGGGCAGCTCAGAGCCTGTCTTCCTCCACTCGACAGTCAGGACAGCAGACCAGCCTGCTCTGCCAGTGCCCAGACCTCTGCACATGGGGCCTCACTCCATGAAAGCAAGCAGGCTCAGCACCCAAAGGATCCCTGCAGGATGCAGACTTTGAAAATCAGGGATACGTCACCCCGCCTGTCAGGGAAATGTGAACCCTCTGGTGCTCCAGTGGCCATGGCCAGCAGACAGCTCCCTGGCCGGCTGCAGGGGCCCGGCTTAGCGCCCAGCCTGCCAAGGGGTGGCATGCCACCCACAGGACCCCACTCACATTGGGCACAAAGCCAGGCATCAGCGCCTTCTCGAACACGGCGTCCCAGTTCATGTCGGCCAAGTAGGGTGCACTCTGAATGTCGCTGAGGCTGGATAGGCGGCTGTCGGGGTCCTTGGTCAGGAGCTACAGGTAGAAGGCAAATGGGACACCAGAACTGTGCACGGATGTCTCACTGGAGACACTGGAGTGTCCCAGCATCCATGCCTGTTGCTGGTCCTGTCTGGGTCACTGGCAGCACTGCTTGCACGTATCACTTTATAGCCAGAGGACAAGCTGCGTCCTCAAGGTCTTCAGACAGGGCACTCTTGGGGCAAGGCCTAGATTTTCAGCCTCAGGTTCCATTTGGGGACTGAGACCTGTGACAGTCCACCCCTCCCTGATACCTGCAGAGGCTTCAATCAGGAAGGAACAGAACCAACTGCCTTGTCTCAGCATTTCCATCTTGGTCATGCAAGGTACAACAGCGTCACAGCAATTTTTCCCTGGACAGCTATGACGGTACCTCTGTGACCTTTTGGAGTGGCCTTTTTCATCTTCAAACTGAGTTTCTGCTCACAAGGGTGACGCAGAGTGAAGGCAGCCGCAGACCCTGCTTACATCTGAGGGGCTTTCAGCCTTTCGAAACATCCCAGCTTGCCAGGTGCAAGAATCCTGCTGGGGGCTGGGGATGCAGGAGCAGGGCTGGATCCCTGCGACTGTTCCCTACAGTGCTGGCCTCCGGGGTGCTGCTGAATGCTCTGGGCTCATGCCTGCATGTGGAAGTGGCTTCCTTGCCTTTTCCATGGGGATAATGACAGCACCCCGCTTACAGTGCATGGGGACAATGGGAGACGAGCCCTCCCACCACACCACAGCTGTTATCATTGTCCTTGCACAAATGGCTGTGCCAACGATGCCCCAGACTTGGGTCTATGCATTTGAAGGGAACCTAGAGGGCACTCAAACCTCCTGCCTTTGCCAAACTGGGGCTGGCAACTGAGCCAGGGGAAGTGCCACACACAGAGAGAAGGGCCAAGCCCAGGGTCTGACTCGAGCGTGGAGGGGCTGGAAGTGTGCATTTGCACAGGTGACAGGGGACACTGCTGGGCCCGGGAACCACACTGGCAACCTGCACTTTATTCTACCAGCAACAGCTCCTGCTGGAGGTCTGGAGGTGCCCAGCTTCCTGAAGCTCAAGGGGTTAAGCTCAAGCCACAGTCATGAAGTGTGGCTACTTACTAGGAACTGGTGGTGGAGGGACGAGCAACTGGGACTCGGGGTCACGGGGTCCACGTTCCTTCCGGTCTGTCTGCATCCTGTGGCCGTGGAGCCCAGCCTTCGTGTCTCCGCTCTCCCCGTGTCCCATTCCCGCACTCCCTGCATGCCCAAGTCTACACGAGAGGACGCTGCAGGCTGGGGCTGCCCTTACCTTCTTCAGCAGGGCCACCATGCCCGTGCACCACGTGGAGGAGTAGTGAACACGCTCCACCTTGAACATGTTGAGGATCTCGTCGATGGGCGTGGAGGAGTGGATCTCATAGGGCCTCTGCAAGCAAGGGACAGCCAGAGTCAGACCAGGGGTGTGAGGACCAGGGACGGTTTAGTCTCCCCTCAGGTCATAGCAGGTGGCCTTCTTTCATGGCAGTCTGGTGGCCTGGAGCTGTGTGACCACAGGAGCCAGCCAAGGGGCAGTGCAGGGCCCAGCAGGAGGGTGGCGCTGTCAGAGCCACGGAGGCCAGGTGGCTCTCTGAAGTCATTTATTCCATCACTGGCAGAGGCACAAGTCATACCGGCATGCTGGCCTGGGTCCCTGTCCTGGTCACAGGCCGAGGTGTTGATTCCGTCTACCCACTGGGTACCCAGGTACAGGTACAGGCACAGGCCTCATCATCTGGTGGACCTTGGCTGCCGTCTTTCCCTGTCCCGGCTGGACTGGTCTGAGAGGGGGCAGGACTGACAGGTACGGATGACATAAAGGGACATAGGAAGAAGGCAGCCATGTGCAAGCCAAGCGGAGGCGCCTAGAGCAGTGCTTTCCTCACAAGCTCAGCGCCAACCCTGCCTACAGCCTCCAGTGCTGCAGGAGGATGTCTCCCGCTCGAGCCCCAGCCCGTGGGACTCTGTTATGGAGGCACAGAAAACGAATGCAGCCACCCCCATGTCCACGTGCAGAGTTCTGACCCCAGGGTCTGGCCCTCTGTTCCTGAGATGTGCTGCTGCCCTCTGGGGTCAGAGCCCAAGGCAGCAGGACAGACAGCCCTGCCACCCAGGACTGGCTGGCTGGGGGCAGAGGGAGACAGGCAGCGGAGCTGTTGGGTGTGGATGGGGTGCTGGGAAGAAAGCTGTGGGGTGCCAGGATCTTGGCACGGCCCACAATCTCTATGAGGTGGCCAGAACTTGGCACTGCCACCGAGACACAGTGAGGGTGCTGCTAGAGGGGCTTCTGGACTGTCATGGATTCTGTCCTCCCATCTTTTTCCTTTCAGTGTACTGTTCCCACTCTGTGCTAGCTGTCTGGGGATGCTGGGAGAAAGTCTCATCTCATTCTCATTGAAAAGTCAGGAAACTGAGGCTCAGAGGTAAAAAAAGACTTTCTCAGTGTCCCAGAGAGATTCCAAGTGTCTGACCAAGTTCTTTCTGCAATGCTTCCAGAGAGTTGCAAATCCCAATGCCCAGGGGCAGGACCAGCCAGAACAAAGGCAAAGACTTCCCGCACCTCTGTCTCTTGCTTGGACTAGTTTTTGCTTGGATTAGTTTTTTGTTGCCCTCAGACCTCCAAGTGAGCCACCCTCCCTAAACTCTGTAGTTCTCTCTCCTTCTGCAGGGACTCAGACCACCACCACCACCACCAAGAGTTATGAGAACTGTAACACACCACAAGGCCAATGTAGCAAATGCATTTAGAAATCAGCCCGAGCCCGAACACTCCCAAATCTCTAGGTTCCAGGTGTAGCCCTTGCCTGTTTGAGTGGTGCTAGGGAGACCCATGTACTCGTGCAGGAATAATTGGTGGATATTAAGATTAACATCCTATCTGATGGTGGTGAAGAACACTACTGATGCTAGCCTTTGCTCACTCGCTGGCCTTGGTATGGGCTGACTCAGGGAGGCTAGGGGTTTACAAAGTAAAGTGACTGCATGTGCTCAGGTAAAAGCGCTTTCAGCAGCAGGACACTGTGTATATACTCATTACGAAATGCAGGTGTCTCTATTCCAGGAGACTCAGTTTACAAAAAGTACCAGTTTACCAAGAAACAGAGGGAATACAGAGGAAAAGAATTGCTATAGACTAGTTACTTTAACTGTTAGGGTTGAGCTGCGGTTTGGAGACCATCTAATCCAATGTCCCCTCCCCCCAGTCTCTTTAGTCCAAATGCCAGTACAGAAGAGATAAAAGTGGAGAACAGTTCCTTGGGCATTTTAGACCTCTAAAGCTTGAGAAGACTTCCCCCCTCTGGAACTGTTCAATTACCTCTGCAGGGGTCCAGAGTCCAGGAAACAGCTTAAAACTCCAGGACAATCCAAGAGGTTTCTTCCTCCTGTTTTGGAAGGGGGTCTTTTACCTCCCAGCTTCCTGACTTTTGTCTGCTTTACTAAGAGACCAGAAGTCAGCACCGGAATCAAAGGCCTCCTCCTCTTGTTAGATTGAGCCTACCAGATATGCCCTCCCATTATTCTTAGTAATGCACTCCAACCTGTAGGGGGAGCTCCAGACACCCTTCTTACATGCGTTGACCTTTCTATACCCCCAGCTTGTCCATTTATGCAGCTAACTTGGGTCAAAGTAACACTGGTGAAGGAGGTGGTGGTGTGTGCACCTTCTGGGGTCACTCCAAGCCCATATCAGGAGCCTCACATTTAGGGCCTCAGTTAATCCTCTGGATATCTCTACGGTCAACCACAGTGTGTGGTTGGTGGTTTTCAACCCAGGCAGTTTGCCCCCAGGGGATATCTGGCACTGGTTAGAGATATTTTTAATGGTTATACCTGGGTAAGGGGGATTTCTACTAGATTCTAGCTAGGAGGGCAGGCACGTGAGGGTCAGCCTGTAACACACTGGACAGCCCCACCCAGAGAATAATTAAGGCCCCAATGTCCATAGTCCTGAAGTGGAAACCCTAGGACTATGCCCTGCACTGCTGCCCCCTCATTTCGTAGGCCAGAAACAGGCTCACCACAGATCACTCAGAGATGATGTGGCACAGTCAGGATTTGAACTCAGGAATACTTGATTCCAAAACCTGTGCTCTCATTAACCACTAACCACCACTGCCATTGCTTTCTTGCTGAAGTAGCAGTGAAGGCTCTGCCCTGCTCTACCTAGAGTGAAGCCCCCTGCCTCCCTGGCCATCCATGAGTCAACGTCAACCTCCTCTTCACTGTCTGTGTCCACACTAGTGCCACCCCCCATCCACATCCGAGCCAGCTTTCTCCTCCCTCAGGAGCTCTCCGTCTCCTCCACCTCTAGTCCCTGCTTGCCCTCACCCACTATCGTGTGCAGCCCCTTACTGCACACATGCTTAGTGATCAGCATGTGCCCATGTGCCGGACGCTGCCTGGGGGTCCCGCCACCTTTCTCACTAAATCCCACCGCGACCCTTAAGTTAGCCTCATTATCCCCTTTATGCACAAGAAGACCACGGTCAGATGTGTTGACTACGGCATCAAGGAGCACCTCTGCTCATCAAGCTCAAAACCCAAACTGCTAATGGTCGGCAGCTAGGTGTGATCCAGTGTGACGGTTAAACTTAACTGACAACTTGGTTGGTTTATGAACTGCCCAGGGGGTTAGGAAAGCACCCTTGTGGGTGTCTTGTGGGTCATGGAGGTGTGGCTTGGGTGCTAGATATGCTCCCAGGTGTTCTCATTTCTGCCACTGTTCCCCATTCAGCTTCTGGGACACCATGAACTAAGCAGCTTTGCTCCACCATTCCCTTTTGTCACCATGTTCTTATCTTGGAGCCAGACGCCCAAGGGCTAAATCCTCTCAAATTGTGAGCTGAAAAAGTAACGCCTTTCCTCCTTTAAATCCTGTGTGTCTGCTTCAGCCCCTCATTCTGCCCAGAGCAGAGGGCTGTCACACAAGGTCCATGGGTGATCAGCACCAGGCCAAATCCCACAGCACCACAGAATGGGCTTTCTGGGACCACTCCAAGCCCATGCTGACAGCACTCCTCTGTGGTAGGCTTTTTGTTCCAGGGACAAAAAGCTGACCAGTACATCTTGGTAGTTGGCTCTAGCATTTGGAGGGTGCCACCTTGGAAGGAACACAGGCCTGTCAGTGGGCCCCGCCGTGGAGGAAGTCCCACAGGCCAGGAGAAGGAGGCTGCCACTTACAGACTGCTGGCTGCAGTGAGGCACCTGGGAGAGTCAGGGCCTGAGCCTGTGAGATTCCTCCAAGGTTCTGTCTCTGTTACAAGGAGGCAGCTTTCAGTTGAGCAAGAGGAAACCTATGTCATCAGAGCTGTCTAAAATGAAATCGATTCTTTCTTGAGGTGAGAAGCTATCTGGATCCCTATGGTAATCAACTAACCTTTCTTTCGTCTTCCATGGGAACTGTGGGGGTGCTGAGGCTGACATGACTCAGGAGGAGTAAGAAGGAAGGGTAACTTCTACGTGCACACAGTCCACGGGTAAGGAGGGGTGTTTCTCAGTGTGGTTTCTGGACTAAATCCCTTGTGAAATACTGAGAGTGAGCTACAGTCCTATTGCCCTTAGGATGAAAGGTTAAACCAAGCAGCAGCATTTAGGAGAGAGGTTTATGCCAGTTCATAACAGGTATTCTTCATTCCATACTTTGTCCCCATGCCAGAGGCCCCTGGCTGACCTGGGGCTTCACCTTTGAGATTTTTGCAGGCCCTCATCTTTGACGGACCCCTGAGGAAGAACCGCTGCAGTCTTTTCTGCTGGCAGCAGCCAGTTATGCTTAGGGCAGCAGCTGGCCAAGGCCACAGTGTGATGGATTTAAGATTATCAGCGTCTGGTGGACACCTGTGTATGCCACTCCCATGGTAGCATTGACCCTGGCGTTCCTCCTCCCTGCTAGGTATCAGCTGAACCACAAGAGCCAACCAGGAACAAGCAAACCTGTGGGATATTCACCCAGCTCCCAAGAAAATGTTTATCTTTTCTTTGCACTCTAAAAACCATTATGTATAATAATTATGTTTCAAGGAATTCAGAGATGACTTGGGTGAAGAATTGAGATCAAGAGCAGGAAGTAGTTGCCTAACCTAGAGGATGATAAATAATATTAGCACTCAGAGGGCTTATGTTTTATACACTGCTGTCCTCATTTGTTCAGGGAGCAACCATTCAGCCTCCATTGTCACCGTGCACTGGTGACTAATACCCTGCCACATCCTCAGAAGGCTGCCTTCCGCTGACATGAATATGCATGTATGCGAATGACTTCAAAACAATGTTAAAATTGCAGCCTGTGGACTCTGGAGCTATAAGAGGAGTAAGACACAGACCACTCCCCCCCGTCCTGTGCATGCAATCCTCCAGCCCGCTCCTGGAGGGGGCTGGAAAGGGTGTTATCATCGCTGCTGTACCGATGAGGAAGGGGTCCTGAGGATGTGGTGACATCATTTTCAAAAGATACTGGTGCAATGAAAACATGCCTCGATATTAGTCTTAGCCATAAAACTTTCTGCTCAAATAAAAGTATGAGTTATGAGTTGCCAAGCTGCCGCTTTAGTCATTTTCAGCTATGACATGTAAAAGAACAAAATAAAAATGGCCAGTGAGCATCTCAGGTCATTTATATAGGGCACTGACTAATGTATTCTGGGGAAGATATGACCCTAACAGAAAAACACTGACAATAGCAACAACACAAGACAGAAGAAAAGAGAGAGAGAGAAAGGAAAAGGAAGGGCCCTCTCCTAATCTTCACTATTACGGGGCTTCCAGTCCATCCAGGATCCCGGGCTTTGAAGCACTGTGTTGTGGATTCGAAGGGGAGAGGGCTTGAAATCACGAGGCCAAGGTGCTTTGGGGTTTGGTCTGGCGCTGATCACCTGCAGACCTCGTGTGAGAGCCTCCCCTCTGGGCGCCCCTTTCCCAGCAGTAGAATGAGGGGCTGGACCAGAGCTCATGGTAGGGGTGTGGGGGCGGGTGTGGGGGGGTGTCCTACTGCCCAGGGCCTGTCGCGGTGGCGCAGAAGCCAGAAGCTGGTCCAGCTCCTACCTGCTCCCCCTCAGCCCACTGTGCTGCAAGCCCACCCCCTCTGATCCTCATATCCCAGCATCTCACCCAGCCCCGCAGCAGCTCATAGGCCGTGATGCCCAGGGACCACCAGTCGACGGGGTACGAGTACCCAGGGCCTCCATCCACGTACACCTGGAAGACTTCTGGAGCTGCCAGAGACAAGACAAAGAGAACATCATTGCATACCGTGGTTTACAGCCACCACCCCTGCAGAGGGACGGGGGCCACGCACCCAGAGATTGAGCGCGGCAGAGCCAGCGCTGCTTCCTTCTGCAGAGCCTGCAGCTGTACTTTTTGCACCTTTTTTTCCATCTGTCCCTTCTTGTCCATCCTAGATCAGCCCGAGTCTAAAGGTCATGAGCTTCCTTCTCCTTAAGCCTCTGGGGAGCAAATATTCACTGATTTTCCAGCAATGCAGGGCCTGGAGCTACGTTATTTAGGATTCCACCTGGGTGCCACCACCGAGCCCAAAGCTGAGCTTGAGCCCACAGGGTCATCCTTCCCTGCACGAGTCATGAGCGGTCCCTCTTCTTTCCGTCCCCAGGGTTCTAGGAGAGGGGCCATGTGGTGCTGGACTGAGCTTCCTCAGGCCTGGACAGTGTCCAATCTGCCCTCAAGCTCCAACAGCACCCACGGGTACAGGAATGGGTGAGAGTGCCTCAGTGACTGCCCGAAGTCCTCCTCATGCCCAGCAGCTCAGAGTCCACTTGGAATTCAAGGAAGGTGATTTCTCCGGCTCCAACTGTCATGAGCAATCAAGTGACAAATGTCTAGAGTTGTAGTTGGGAGCTCATGACACAACGTGAAAAGCATTCATGTCATAATCCCTACGTCACCCAAATTACCACTCTGGTGGCACACAGCCATAGCACTTAGACTCAAGGGCGTCGTGCAGAGTTAGAGCTGGAAGGACAGTCACAGCCCCGTTCCTGGTGACGTCCTCGCACATGTGGATGGATGGACACTAGCAATAGTGATGGCCAGGGGCGGTGCTGAGGACTTATGCTGGTTTCCTCTTAAATCCTCACAACCACACAATGAGATGGGGGCTGGGAGGGTAAGGAAGCCGAGGCTGAACGGCAGCACCCTAAAAGATATGTCCGTGTCCTGAGCCTTGCACCTGTGCAGGGGGCTGTATTTGGAAACAGGGTTTCTGCAGCTGTAAATATGTTAAGGGTCTCAATATAAAAATCACCCTAGATTTACACTGGACCCTAAGCTCCAAGGCTGATCTTTGCAAGAGAAAGAGCATGGAAACCGGAGACAGAGCAGAGACTAAGGGGATGCAGCCCCAAACCCAGGAGCACTGGCAACCAACCAGCAGAAGTTGAAAGAGGTGGGAAGGATTCTCCTGAGATGCTCTCAGGGAGCCTCACCCTGCCCACACCTTGATAGCGGGTGCCAGTCTTCAGGACAGCAAACAAATGTATTTCTGTTCGAACTACTCAGGGTAGAGATCTGTTCCTTGGTCACAGACAGCCACTACCTGGGTAAGAAACTTGCCCAGGTCAGTTACCTGGCCAGGCGGACAAAGCTGTGTGTCTGGGTTTTCTGACACTGAATTCTTTCTTCCATTCAAAGGACCACCAGGAGGGACCAAGTTGCCCAAGATTGGTGTCCTGATGCGCCCTTCTGTTTGGTACTTGCCCAAGTACACAGTGGGCACCTAATAAACGTGTGCCCATTGGCTCTTTCACCCCGATGCCATAGTGGCTGGTACTGATTTTTGATGGCAGGCTGGGAAATAGAAATAGCTTTCGGCCTTTTGGGAGATCAGCCTGGTAGAAGTGACAGGTGCTTTGGAAACCACTGTGTCCAGTCCCCTCCTTGTTAGATTGGCCACAGGCTGGAGAAAGCAGAGTGACCTGCCCTGGGCACCTCTTTACCCACTCTGGGGTGGCTCTAGAACTCCTGGTGCTGGCTCCAGGCTGGGGAAGGTCCATGCTTGTTGCCATGACACATGGGTGGCAGTTCTAGGTGGTCCCGCCTCCTCGTCAGCTCTGGAGGCTCACCAATGCTGGAGGAGGGAAAGAGTGAGGTCCAAACTACAATGAGACTTGGCCACTTTCTTCCCTGTTGCGCTTCTCAGTGTCTGTCATCTGACAATGTGCTGAGGGGGCATCTCAGAGAGCCCAATGCAACAGTAGGCATGGTGTAGAAATGTGTTTGACTTGATCTTGGAATCTTTTTTGCTTTTCTTCTTTGAAGGAGCGCTGCAGGTGCTAGGGGTGAGGACCAGCGTGGCCTAGAAGGTGTCAGATTCTACAGACAAGCACGTGGGCTCCATTGGCATGTGCCAGGGCCTCGCCCCAGCTGCACAGCAGTCACTAGATTCCTAGAATCCCAGTAGCAGCTCATTCTGTGTACACTGTTTTCTCCTATGCATGCACACCCATGATAACTGGTGAACCAAGTGCAATCAGAGGGTAATAGCAATAACTAATAACAGAACAGAACAAGTCTAACAATAGGTTGCAACAAAAGTTGCATGAATGTGGCCTTTTTCTCTCAGAAAATATTGCGCTATACTGTACTAAGCCTTCCTATGACCTGAGACAAAATCCCACATGATCAGAGGAAGTGAGGTGCATGATGTAGGCTCTGTGATGTGGCCTTAGGCTGCCACTTAAAGGTTAATGAACACA
>NW_004955514.1:4511529-4524078 GCF_000276665.1 Chinchilla lanigera
AGTTGATCTGATATCTCAGACAGCTAAGTGACTAACAGGAGGGTAACACATACAGCAGATACACGCTGGACAAAAGGGATGATTCACCCCATGGCTGGTAGAGTGAGATTACATACATTCTGACACAGGGTAGATGATCAATAAGTGGCCATTGCAATGTGGCAACTACTGGTGCTACGAACAGCTACTCCCCGGAATGCAGATTTACAGAGCACCGCTAGATGCCAGGGACAGTGCTGTCTCACGGGCTTTGCCTCATCCTACCCTCAGGAGGATCTTAGTGGGGAGAAAGCTATTGTTATGTCCATTTCAGGAAACTGAGGCTTGGGGAGATTAAAATGCACGCTCAAGGTAACCCAGCTACTGAGGCTCCGAGGCTTAAGCGAACCCAATCTCTTCCAATTTCCTGGAGCAATCAGACTGACAGTCAGAACCTAGATCTCGCTCCTGCAAGGAGTGCTCCTGTGCACCACCAACGCAGGCTATCTTTATGTATATGCTGAAAATGAAAGCTACACACACTCGGTACAGTGCATCTTTTATGTGTCTTATATTCCAAAATCTTTCCGTGACCAATGTGGTAAACCTGAAAACTTAATTAGAACCGAACCTAAGAGTATTTATGAAGATCCTGAAACTGTGCAACTGAGGACATTAGGATTTCAACACAATCCAAAAGGAAACAAAAGTGTTTTCACCACTAAGGCACACATTAATAAAGGTGGCTCGAGGGCGTATGGGACCCAGCGCTCAAGCACGTTCCCTGTGGAGCCGCTCTCCTCCCCTGCTGTCTCCTCAAGGCCTGTGGCAGTGCCAGGCACATGCTGTGCGTTTGCTGGATTCCCATGGACGTGCTGGGGAACGCGGGGTGCCACGGAACTTTAACTGTGTCCAGCGTGGCCCAAGGATGTGGGAGGATCATCCTCACCTCAACATCTCTGCCGACAGCTGAGCAATTCTTCCAAAGCAGGCTTAAAATGGAAAATAAGTTTGATTCCAAGGGACATCAGGGCTTCTCATAATTGGCCTTCCAGGAAAGCGAGAGCATGCAGAGTCCTCTGAAAGAGGTTGTCCTTCTCCCCCTCAGAAACGTAAATAACCATTGGTAGGATTTTCTACCCTGCACTAACCACGCAGAGATTCTTTCCCCATTAGACTAAAAATATGAAAAAATACAATAACCTTCTCAATTATTGTTCTTAGCCTGCTGCTTCAGCTCTATGAATATTGCTGGAGGTTTGACGGCTGCAGCTGAGCGTGAAATGCTATTCAGCATCCAGCCTGTGGGCCCACGGGCGTCCTGGGTCCGTCTCTCCAGGTCTACATTCCCAGCTGAACCCTGAACCTTTCATTATGCATCCCAGCTAGCGCGGTCTCTGAGGTGAATTTTCTCTTCCCCCAAATGTTACAGACATGGAAGCCAAGGTCTGTTGGAGTTGTTCAATGTCATCTGGCCCAGCCAGGACTAGAATTCATTCCTCCTTCCCACTGATGCCGTCAGGGCAAGACCATGCTCCCAGTCTGATAGAGGAAGGCCAGGGCTGTGCAGCCAACCACCCCTGGGCGCCTCCACCTACAGGCCCATGGACTCGGCACGTTACTCTGTCCCACCGGGACGCCGCCCTCTCCGACAGCCCCCCCTTCTGGCTGCTCAGCCTCAGTACATGCGCCGCTCTGTTGGAACTCTTGATTCTAATCACACGATGGGTCCTTACACTTCATCATTTTCCTCTCCAGAAAAGTCTCCCTCCCCTCTTCTCCATCTCTCTTCTGGCCTTTTTTCATCTCTGCCTGGATTCATGCCAGCCCCCTCATCTACCTGCTGGCCCTCAGCCTGGTGCCACTGACCCCACCTCTGCCTGCACCGAGAGACCATACCAAGCCGGTGGCTCTACGAATGGAGAGATCAAGGCTGCAGGGTGTTGCTCAGCCTCAGCTCCGTACTTATAAATTCAACTTGACATATGGTTGTGTTCCGATTGGCACATTCAAATCACTCACTAAAATCACAAAAGTTTTCTTATTTCCTATACATTTCATAATACTTAGCATGAAAACTTCCTAAAAACAGATCCCAACCATCCCAACCACAGCCTCATATCTGGCTACTGTCCTCACTACAATCACTGTGCCAATTTCAAAGAAAACGACATGCATTATTTTAAATCTTTTATGACCTACCTTCCTGATAATCTTTACCCTGCTTTTCATATTCATGAGCTCTTATTCATACTTCAAAACCCAAGTCAAATTTTACTACTCCCTGGGACCATGCATCAGGCCTTTTATTATGATTGCCCCTTTCCCCTTGGTCATCCTGTATTGGTCCAGACCTTGATCTATGTCCTGGACTCATTCCCACTCTTGTCTATTCCTCTTTGCACCACTGATCATGCAGCATTTTAATAAATGGAGTTCATATCCACTTTCCCCACTGCACTGTGAGCTCTCTGGGGGCAGGGCTATGACTCAGTGAGCCCCAGGTCTTCAGGGATATCATGAAGTTGGCCTAAAAGCAGATGCTCAACGCACCTCAGTAGCAAAGACATTGAGGACCAGAGTCCTGGCTACTGGTCACTGGACAAGTACTTCACTTGTGAGCAAGCCTCAGAGTCCACAGTATGATCCAGTGCCTGCCCCGTAATGAAGCAGTACATGTGATAGCTTGTGTGCTTAATAACACGTGTGCTTAGTTCTGACACTGGCACAAAGCAAGTTCCCTACAGATGTGAGATACGTCAATGCATTATTGCACGGCAGAGGAGATGCATAAATGCGAACCCAGCTGATCGGGCACACGCAGCACACAGTCCCCAAACAACTCAAGAGCTCACTCATCATTCTTTGCATTAAAGTGAACGAGGAAGCTGTGGTGAGCAGAGATAAGCAGCAGGCCCGGCCTCTCTCTGGATCCTCAGGGGTAATTTAATTTTCTCTGACTCTTAGCTAGCAGGATGAACTGAGGTATCACATGCTTACATATTAATTTGAGATAAAACCCCACCACACCAGTCTGATAACTTCTCTCTTTCTAGGGGTGTGAGTAGCATTAATAGTAGAAGAAAATTGGTTTCATTGAAGTGTGAGAAACTGCTCAGCCCTGGACCATTAGGGTTTTGCAATCTGCATGGGAAGAGGAAGAGGAGGGGTGGTTAATTGGCTGATGGATAAACAGGAAAGCTCTGATAAGATGCAGAAATACATCCTGATCAAATGCCAGAAAATGATTTCACGTTAAATGTATCTGATTCAGCTAGCAGACCAGGAAAAAGGTTTTCATGGACAGTGATGTTCTGTCTGGAAGCACAGATAAGAATCCGTGCCCTTTACAAAGTTACTATGTGAAGCTGGAGATGAACTTCTACTTAGCATCTCATGATGGTAGAAAACTTAATTTCCATACTGCTTGAGCATCCCCTCTCCGCAATGCTTGGGACTAGAAGTGTTTTAGACTTTATTTCTTCCCCCTAGACTTTGGAATATTTGTGTGCACCTAGGGAGATATGTTGATGGTGGGACTCAGCTCTCACATGAAATCTTTTATGTTTTATATAAACGTTATGCACATAGCCTGAAGGAAATGTAAACAGCATTTCTAGCGCACGTGTGTTTTGATTGTGATCTGTCATGAGGTCAAGCACAGGTTTTTTTTTTTCACTGGTGGCATCTTCTCAGCTCTCAATTTTGGAGCATTTTGGATTTCAGGTTTTCAGATTAAAGATGCTCAACCTGTAAGGCCACTCCCTCAAAGGATTCTGCATTCTGTTTATCCGAAACAATTAATGCTCGTTACCATTTCCCTTTAGACTTGCTGTAGAAATCCAAAGCTCTAGTGCGGCACACTGGTACTGCACAGTCTGGCCCTACCCATAGCTAAAGCTCATCCTCCTTGCTTGATTTGCTCAGCAAATCCATTGTGCAGGACAAAGAAATCCACAGAATCGTATTTGCTGAGGACAAACAAGTTTTCCTTTGGTTCTGTCGGCCAATCTCCAGCGCCTCCGCGCCTTGCAAATGTAGCTCTGTCTCCCTGCGGTGCTTTCCCATCCCTTTTGCTGAACAGCACTGACTCATCCTTTAGGAGCCAGCTGGAAAGTGACTTTCTCAGCCAAGTTACTTTGGGCTCTTTCAGTCTAACTCATCTACCCCATCATCATCTCTCTTTTCTAGTATGATTCTTACATAGTCTCCAGCAAATCTGCTCTGTCTACAATGTAGAAGTTGGAGTGTCACATCTCACCCAACAATGACAAGACACTGGGTAATCTGTACCTACCTAATAGTTCTGGAACCCCCTGCTTGAAGTCTGGAAGTCAGAAGCCTCCTAGCAGAGGCAGAGAAGTGAGTACAGGCTCTGCCGGGCATGCCATGGAAGGAAGACAGGAGTAACACAGAGGGGGCAAGATTTCACTTGAAATGCTTGATAAGCTGCTAAAGGCAGTGTGTGAGCTTAAGTGAGGGAACTGCACCCCTGTGTGTCCAAATACAAGGGGAATTTGCATCCACACACCATTTGTTCTCATAGCCTCGCTGTGTACTCATGGAAGAGACTGGGACAGGAAAGGAGACTGCAGAAGTTTGCCTTGAGGACAGAGGGCTTAGGCAAGAGAGCAGCCACAGCTTTGGCAAAGGCCTGGTGCCCTTCCTAGACCCATTTCTCAATGTCCTGAGGGAATAGAGGATTTAGGCTACTGGGAGAAAGGCAGCAGACTCTATCACCACAGGACACAAATATTCATGGTGGCAGGGGACGGCACAGAAAAATAACCTCTGCCATGAGGAGAGGACAGAAAAGTATCCTGGGCTCAGACAACTAGTGGTTCCTACTATTGGGAGAGGATCAAGATCAATGTGAAATACCCCTGGAATCCTCAAGACCCATAGACATGGAACCGGCCTAAAACTGAGGCTGAAGCAAAACAGCAGAGACCATGAACTGCCCCCCAACACCCCTGACAGCTGGAGTCAAATATCAGGAAACAGAAGCCTATGGTGGAAGGGAAAGAACACGGGAAGGTGCAGGTCCCCAGGCAAAGCCTCAGGTGAAGGTGGAACAGAAACACTGAGGCCAGCACTGTGGTAACCCATATCAATGACCATGGCAACAAGGAAACACACATCAAGCTCAACTGTGGATTAGATTGATTCCATCCTCCCCTAAACACAAGTGAAGGCAAGGAGCACACCAGCTACAGTCATTTACAGGCATAGAACTGGTCCTACATGTGATGCCCAGACTTTAACCAAAAGCTGGAAGACACACAAAAAAGCCAAAATCAAAACCCCACTGTGAAGAAACAAAAAAATCAATAGAGCCATGTCCAGACGGGAACTAGAATTTGGAGCTAACAGAGAACTTAAAATATTTCAAAGTCTCTAGAGGCAAAGTGGAAAGCACACACTAACACAGGAGTATTTCAACAGAAGAGGGAAAATGTAAAAACAATAAGATGCAAATGCTGAACACTAAGCAATGTAGTGCTGAGATGAAGAGCGTCTCTTTCAGGATCACCCGTAGACCCGAGGACAGGTCAAAAGAAGCAGCCTGAAGTGAAACTCTAAGAGAACAAAGTAGGAAAAATAAAGGTTGTGGAGTAAACTATCAAAAGTCTAACACACACATAATTAAAATCCTAGAAACAGTGAGAAATATTTGCAGAGATAATGATGAAGAATTTTCCAAAACTGACGAGTTATCAGACTAGGTATTCAAAAAGTCAGAGAGCATCAACCATGAAAAATGTAAAAAATGAAAACAAAATCCAATACATCCAAGTATGTCATATCTAAAACAAAAGAAAGAGAAAATCTTGGAGATAGCTCAAGGAAGAAGGCATCGTATATTCAGAAGAACAAAGATAGGAAGCACAGCAGATTTACCATCAGGGATAGTTGCAAATCAGGAGCATTGGGGTGATATATTTAAGGGCTACAAGAGAAAAACTGCTAACTTAGAATTATGTATCCAGTTAAAGTAAGAGAAATAATTTCCTAACACAAAGATTTAAAGCAGGAAAGGATTAATTACCACTAGTTTTTCACTGCAAGGAAATGACACCTGTCAGGTAGAATTGAAGCAACACAAATAATTGAAGAGTACTGAAAATGGGAAAAAGAGCACAACTGTACTCTTTCTTATGTTCAACCACTACAAAATGCAACCTGCTACCAGAAGCAAAAATAAAATCAGTGAATTATATATTTACACAAACAAAACAAATGTTAGGAGGGAAGATCTGGGAGTATATTATTATGAGATTTGTGTACATATTTTAAGGTAGATTTTGATTTACTGCTAATAGAGCGGTAGCTTGGTTCATGCATGTTTTTGTTTGTGAACAATTTGGTTCACAAACAGAAGTATTTTGCAAAATGTTGTTTTTGCTTGCAAACTCTGCATCTTTTCTGCAAACACAAATGTGGTCATCTTTCCCAAAACTGTGAAACAAATTTAAGCTCATGAAGCAAGGTACCATTGTATATGTTGTAAATGTAGGACAACTTCTGTATTTCTTTAAAGTACAAATATTAAATAGAAAAATTAGAGCAGAATCATAAATAACAATGAACAAATCCCAGACAAGGCAGAAGAAAAGGAACAAAGATCAAGTGAAATGAATAGAAGGAAAAGCAAAATGATAGATTACAACCTAACCATATCAATAACTGTATTAGGCACAAATAGTATAAATGTCAATAAGAAAAAAGGATGTTTGACTAGATAACAAAGAGTGTTTATAAGAAATCTACCTTAAATATAAAGACACCAAGATGGGCCAAAAATAAAAGATGGAAAAAAGTATTGTCGGGGATGTGGTAGAGCTAGTTTATACTACTGGCTCACAAGAGCTCAATGTTATGTGTTTGAGGATATCGTGTTGGCAACTGAAGTCAGAAATAGTGGGAGTTTACAAGTCAGGACTTTCCTTTTTCTTTACTGGAGAAATAGTTGTTAAACATTTACCAGCATACTAATGAATATATTGTACAGACTAAAGAAAACCACATTTGGTATGTTAATATAGTCAGGGCCTCTGTACCTACTGGTTATGCATGAATTGGTCAACCAACCATGTATTGAAAATATTCAGAAAATAATTGCATCTATAATGAATGTGCAAAGGTTTTTTCCTCATCATTATTCCCTAGACTAATAGAACATAACAACTTTGTCATGGCATTTGTTTTGTATTTACTAGGTGCTATAATCATCTAGAGATGATGTAAAGGATAAAGGAAGATGTACAGATGTTATATGGGAAGACTTCACCATTTTGCATAGGGAACTTGAGCATCTATGAATATTTTTGTCCTAGGGATGGGGTGGGGTGTGGCCAGGAGCCAGTCCTTCATGAATCCAAGGGACAATTATATTGGACAATGTAGGCTTCAGAACGAGGAATAAGACATGATATAATGACAAATTGGGCAACTTCCCAAGAAAATGTAAAGAATTCTAAATATGTGCACACCTTCTAACACAGCATTAAATCATACAAGACAAAACTGAAGTGGAAGGAAAAATAGACAAATCTACAATTATACTGTAGTTGGGAATGTCAGCACTCTTATTTTAGTAACTAATATGAGAAATATACAGAGAAAATCAATATAGATATACAGAAGACATGAGAAACACTACCAAACATCTTGACCCAGTTGACATTTACAGAACACGTGAGCGTGCAAGAAAGAATACATTATTTGCAAGTGTGTGGAATATTCACCAACATAGGCCATGTCTAGACCACAGGACAAACTTAGCTAATTAAAAAGAAGAATCTCACACAACTAAGATGGATCTCAGTAACAGAAAGATGCATGAAAAATGTACAAATATTATAGGAAATGTTTATAAGTGAATGAAAATGAAAACATAACCTGCCAAAACTTGTGGTTACAAACCTAAGGCTGGGCTTGAAATCTACAGCACTACATGTGTACATGGGAACAAAAGACAGATCTGAAATTAGTAAACTTTCACCTTAAGAAAATAGAATAAGAATGAATGAAGCCCAAAGTAAGTAGAAAGAAGAAAATAATGAAGAGAGGAAAAAAATAAAAAATACAAAATGAAAAAATAAATGAAATCAGTAAAGATTAAAAACTAGCTCATTAAGCAAATCAATAAATATGATAGAATTTCTAACCAGAATAGCCAGGAAAACCAGAGGAAAAAGCACAAATAACCAATTTGGGAATGAAAGAGGAGTCATCATTGTGGAATCCACTTTCATTAAAAGAATAAGAAGGGAATATTAAAATACCTTTATACCCAAATATTTGAAGATTTAGATGAAATAAGCAAATTCTTTGAAAGATATAAACTGTTCCAGGATAAACATTTAGTGCTATTGATTTCAAATCTTACTTAACATGTACTTATTTGTAGAAATTGAATTCACAGTTTAAAACTTTCCAGCAAGGAAACCTCCAGGCCTAAATATTTTCACTGGACAAGTTTATCAAGAACATGCATAAATAATACCAACCCTGCAATTTTATTTATGGGAAACGGAAAGGCAGGGAATATTTCTCAACTTGTTTTACATTTCCAGCAGTGTGCTGATAACCAAACCACTCAAAACTGTTATGGGAATATAAAGCTACTGATGAATATTCCTCATGAATGTAGATGTAAATATTGTGAACAAGATATTAGCAAATTGATTCCAGCTATATAAAAAAGGAACGTCATCATGACTAATGGAGTTTATTCTGGGAATGTTCAGGCTGGTTCAGCATCTCAAAATCAACCAATGTGCTTCAACAGAGTATAGAAGTAAAACCATCTGATTATCTCAACAGATCCAGAAAGCCTATTTGGCAAAATTCAGCATGCAGTTATGATTTAAAAGAAACACCAAAATTGGAAATAGAAGGAACTTCCTCAACTTGATAGAAAACAAGTACAAAGAACTTACTGTTTAATCGCAGGTACTCAAGAAGCTGAGGCAGGAAGATCATAAATGTAAGGCCAGCCCGGGGAAATAAACAAAATGAAAACTTAAAAAGGGGCTGGGGATGTACCTCAGAGTGCTTGCCTTGCCTGCTGAGACCTCGAGCCACCACCACCACCATCATTACCACCATCACCGTTACCACCTTACACTGAATGGTAAAACACAAAATGCTTTCTAACTTGATCAGGATCAAGACAAGTTCATCAAATGTTCCAGCTAAGGTCAAGAGATCAAGGGAAGAAAACACAGACATTGAAAAAGAAGACATAAACCTAGTTTCTTTTCTATCTTCAAACGTGGTTGTACATGTAGAAATCTCAAAAAAAAAAAAAAAAAGCTGACTAAGAGAAGCAACTAGAACTGAAAAATACACTTAGAAAAGTCACAAGATACAAGGTCAATATAAAAATCAATTCTATTTCTCTAAGTTTGTAATTAATGATTGAGAACTGATGTTTTAAAATAGTAACATCAAGAGTAGCACTCAAAATCCACAATACTTAGGTACAAATGTAATGAAATATGTGCCAGATCTGTATGTTAAATACTACACAGCATGAAAGAAAGAATTCAAGATGATTTAATACTAGTATATAGAACGTTATTCTACGTTCATGGCTTGAAGACCCCATGCTATGGTGAAGCCCCCTGTCTCCGGAATGAAACATAGATTCAATGGAATCCTAACAAAAATCCAGCCTAAGTGTTTTGTTTTGCGTTTATAGAAATCAGCATCTTGATTATAAAATTAATACAGAAAGTTATAGGATCTGGCAAGGAGTCTAGTACAGCCAAGGTAGCTTTGCAAAGAAGAAAAGATTTTGAAGGATTCTCACTACCTGACATCAAGTATTATTATGAAGCTACATGGAAATGTGCTCTTAGCTAAACTAAAAACAAGTGGATTGATGAAACAGAACTGAATTCAGAACCAGACCCACACATTTACGGCCAATTGAGTTTTGACACAGTTGCAAAAATTGCTTTGTAGAAAAGTGACAGTATTTTCAACACATAGCACTGGAACTACCAGAAAGCCAGAGCCACACCTCCCGTCATGTTCCAATTAACTCAGAATGTAAGGCCTGGAAGTAAAGCACTTCTGCGGAAACGGTGAGAAAATCTTTGTGACCTCATGGGAGAAAAATAGGTTTAGTTCCAACACCAAGTACATGATAAATATATACAAGGTGCAAAACTGAACTTCATCAAATTTATAACTTTTGCCTTTTAAAAGATTCTTTTAAGATAAGAGAATGCCAAGCCAGTAACTAGAAGAAAATATTTGCAAAGTACTTATCTGATAAAGGAAATATAAAGAAGTCTCAAAACTCAATAATTAAAAACCAACCCAACACACAAAAAATGATGGAAGAAGTCTAGCAGACAAGGGCAGCATATTTTTTTATATAAATTGAGACCATTTGGTTAAATTTCCCAGGAAATATTTAAAATGTATCTTAATCATTAGAAATCAAGGTTTCTATTACCCTAGTATTTGAAATAATTGACTTCTTTTGGTTTTCTGTTCACAATAAAAATTATTGCAAGAGAAAAAGATCCCCCCAAATCTAAAAAATTGCTGGACTATTACCCTAGTAAGGTTTCTATTACCCTAGTATTTGAAATAATTGACTTCTTTTGGTTTTCTGTTCACAATAAAAATTATTGCAAGAGAAAAAGATCCCCCCAAATCTAAAAAATTACTGGACAAATGATTTCAACAGATACACTGCACAAAAGATGAATGGGTAATAATTAGGCAGGTAAAAATTCCCAACATCATTAGTTGTGAGGGATTTGCAAGTTAAACACACTCCCCACCTATCTGAACATCTCAAACAACAAATTTTATAACTTGTAGATTTTTAAAATGATTGTTTCCCTTATCAATAGCCAAACCTATGAAGGCAAGGATATTGCAGGTTTTGTTTACAGTTGTAATTTCAGTCCTTATAATACTGCCTGGTGCACAGGCGCTCCCTGAAAGAAGGGTGGAAAGAAGGAAGGAAAGAAGGGAGGAAGGAAGGAAGGAAGGAAGGACAGGTGCTCACAAAAGATAAGGGGCATAAGAGTCTTACTGACCCAGGGGCCAATGCTGGCTTTGCCACTTTCTCTGGCACAGGAAGCCACCTCCACTGTCTTGACCTTGGTTATTTCTACAAGGAGAGTGCAGGCATTTTGCCAAGGTGACCCCACTGTGGCTTCCTGATTACTCACACAGTCTCCTTGTGGGAGGAGCTGACATGCAATGCGGACCAACTCTGCACCAGCCCCATCTTCTGGGGAACCAAACCAGAAGCGAAGTAGGATTCCCTAGGGGTCTATTTCCTCACCAGACTGTGAGCTCCCTAAGGCCAGGGAAGCTCAGCCATGGCTCAGCCTCCTAGGTTCACCCCAAGTAGGCAACCGGCTCAGGACTGGTGCTGGTAATAGCAACAGCACAGCTCCCAGTCTTGAGGGCCTACCATTGTCAGGCACTGTGCTGAGTGCCTTCTGCCCCCAGGCCAGCACACCCTCCCTGGCAACCTCTGGAGACCGCTGCAAGCATCACTAATCCCGTTTCCAGATGGGGACACTGGGAGCCCCTCACCCAGCAGTCAGCATTTTCTGAGTGTCCCCTGGCTGGGAATATGCAGTGCATTGTGCTGAGTGACAAGACTGACCCAAGCCTGCCACCCAGCCGCTAAGCAGGAGACATCAAATTTGCCCAAGGCCGAAGCCTCACTTCCTGTGGCCCCATCCCAGACAGCCTGGCCTCTGGTGCTCTTCCTAGGTCACCCCCAGTGCCCGATCCCACGAGCCTGACTATCGCAGTCCCAGCACTGACCTCCCTTTGGCTCCCCTGGATCCTACCAGGGGTGCCCCAGACACCGTGCTGAAGTGGCCTGGTTCCTCTCTTCCTCTCTCTTAGTCTTTTTTGTTTTATTTTATAGAAAAAAGGTAAAACAAAATTTCAAAAATAAGATGATAGGAGAATAACAATAGTTAACACACTGCATATTATTATCTTTAAAGTAGTTTCTCAGCGTACAAGATGTGGGCCTACAAATTTCTCTAGCTGATGTTAGTGCAGACCTTCCTTTTCTATGAACTAAGAGACACTAATAGGATAACTAACTTGCATTTTTCTCTCTCTTTTCCTTCTCTTCTCCTTTTCCCCCATCCTAGTTCCTTTTTCCTTTTAACACGTTCTTCCCACTTCACAATATCTATTATACATTTTAGACCTTATTTACTCTTTCAGTTTCTTACACCAGGGAGACAATACGATGTTTACACATGTGAGTCTGATTTATTTCATTAATGAGTATGGTCTCAAGTCACACCCATTTACCTATAAAAGCTTTGAGTTTTTCTTTGTGGCTAAATAATACTCCATTGTATAAAAATAACACATCTTTTTTATCCACTCCTCATTTAATGAGCATTTGGGTTGTTTCCAAGATTTAGCTATTACAAATTATGATGCTATAAACATGGGTGCACATACATCACTGTGGTGTGATGTTTTCAGTTCTTCTGGAAAGATACGCAGAAGGGGAATAGATAGGTTGAGAGGGACCGCTAATCCTAGCTTTTTGAG